>NC_090877.1:39492738-39532738 GCF_036669935.1 Montipora foliosa | reverse complement strand
TTTTAAGCGAGACACCCGTGAAAACACGTATCGGTTGTTGTGAAGAAAACACGGCGAAAGACTTTAGCATGGATTGAATCTGTTTGCACGTTCAGCCGTGGTCTTTAATTGTTTGGTGTACAGCATTTCGTAAACCGAGACAGTCCAATTTGTTCATGCATTTCTTCAACACTCTAAAGGCCCATTAATACGGGCAACACTTTTCGTGCAACTCGTCGCGCAACATGTTGCCTTGCAAGTTGAGATGGTTTCTTGCGCATCCACCACAACTAAGTAACTAGTTACAACAAATTAGGCAACCTTCAGTTGAATCTATGTGGCTAGTTACAAAAAGTTAGACAGTAAGTGTAACAAGCTCGTTCCCAGGGTTTTTCCTTCTCGTGGGGGGCGCCGAGAAGGAAAGAGCCTTGGCAACGAGGTTGAGGCTACCCAAACCCAATTCTCGTAATTAATTACCACGTCCACATGATACCCATTCAAAGGGTAAAAATGAGTGTTGTTAGAAAGATATTTAGAATTTTAACCAAGACAATTTTTACTTGTTTATTTGAAAAAAAGAGAGAGAGTTATTCAATTTTATTTTTGTTCAAAATAGCCCAAAAGTTACCAAAAAAGTGCTAGTTTTCCCGAAAAGTTGCTAAAAATTGCTCTCTGGCAGAAAGTAAAAAAAAAGGCCTAAGACTGACAGCAGGATGGGCGTGGTTGATGGTGTTTAGGAAGTCCGTAGCTGTTGTTATATCAGGCATAACAGTGAGAGTGTCGTCGTAAACGTATCTGCAGTAATAAGCAGGGAGCTTTCCTTCCAGTTCTAGTTTTTCTTCCAATGATGACATAAAAAACGTAGCAAGCAAAGGCCCGAGGGGGACCCCATGGCTTTCAGTCCATTTTCTCATACAGGTACCGTTAAACTGGAACAACCGTCCCTTGGTGGCTACGCTCAAGAGATCAACAAGTCATCTTCATCTTTAGAGAGATTAGGTCGAAGCTTACCAGTACTGGTTTACTTCTACTATCAGAAATAGACACAACACGTCGACAACCAATACAAACGAAGCTTATTAACAACTATGCTTGATCGCGCCTACCGTTTGTCCTCAGCTGAGCCTATTTCTCGGAGAGTACGGTGAACGCTTAAAGTCCCTGTTCTCCCGTTTGAAGAAGTACCCCCAACACCTTATCAACTCAACAACTACCATTAATGCATTTGTGAACTCAAGAGTTACTGACCAGCATCCATCGCAAGTGTCGGTAGAAATGGTGGGAAATGACGTGACTCGGGTAGTCATACCATTTAAGGATCAGGATTCTGCCAGCTTTGTTAAGATTCAGTTGAAAGATCTAAGTCTCAAGCTCCAAACTACAGTCCAACCCGTCTTTGTCAGTCGAAAAATTGGGACTTTTCAGATCTACGACGACGACGGTCGACGAAAACGTCACTTCAAAATATACCTTGGCTCTATCATACGTCTTTCGGGATTATTCAGTCTCGTTCACGTCCTACAATATGGGCGAAGTATCCTAAATATAAATTGGTACGAGCGGTTTCAGATTGAAAACAGAGAAGAAAGACTCTCTGTTGCATGCTCACGTTGTCGTCAAAACCTCAAATTTGGTGATTTGCGTCGTCGTCGTATGCAGAGAACCGCTAAGATACTTGCTAAAATCCGTGCTGCTCGTGTAGCACGATTATTTATAGCTATTTATGCTCTTTTTAAAAACATGTTTTATGTTTTGTGGCGTTGTCGTAGTCGTAGTAGCCGTCGTCGTTTTTTTAAATTCCCTATTGGCCAAGACTTCCCAGAGATGTGAGACCAAACCACAGCTGGTTAATCAACAGTGCGTTGTGTACCAATTTCAATGTAACCTGTACGATACAGGTAGCTATGTTGGCTACACACGTGGCCATCTACATACACGCGTTTGATGGTCACAATAGTACGTCATCTTCTGTACGCAAAGCATTAGGGAGCTTTAGCATCGACGACGGCGACGGCAACGAGAACGTCACAAATTTGCATATTTAGTGGGAAAAAACAATAAGTTTGCACGCCCTGCACGTGCGTTTTTTCATTTTTGTCCATTTTTTTTTTGCCGTCGTCAGCAAAACTACAACGTGAAATAGACAAATCTGAGGTTTTATGGAGGACGTCAGCACTAGGAGATAAATTTTCATTTTCTCTCTTAAAATAAGCGTGACTCATATCGGTTTCATTCTTGAGGGACTGCCACACCATTTTCACTTAAAAAAAAACGCTTGGAGTAGTCGTAAAGTGATTACAATTGCGCGAATTTATGTTTTGAGATGACGTTTTTCGTTGCCGTTCCCGTCGTAGTTGCTAAAGCTCCCTATTATGATCAAGATCACGCGGGTGCTGTCCCTGAGGACCTCCTCAGCTGCTTTAGAGTGTTGAAGAAATGCATGAACAAATTGGACTGTCTCGTTAACAAAATGCTTTACATCAAACAATTAAGACCACGACTGAACGTGCAAACAGATTCAACCCGTGCTAAAGTCTTTGTCAAGCTCTTCTTTACTTATGCAAATTGGAGGATTTTATATCTTTTATGAACTCGCAGATTCATTTCCAACTCCCTGATAATGGCGTCATGAGGTCGCCGAGACGTCGGAAATTTAACATTACATCGCTTTTTTTACATGTCTGTGTTTCTCAAAATCATTAAACACAGACATGTAAAAACTAGCGATGTAATGTTAAATTTCCGACGTCTCGGCGACCTCATGACTTATTATTATTATTATATATTATTATTATTATTATTATTATTATATTTTTTGATAATAAAATAATATCAATTTTATTCAATTTTTAAAAAGAAGGAAAACTATTGACATAATTCAGAAATATTAAAAAGTAAGAATTGGAAGCACTATACAACATTAAGAATTAATTTAATCAAATCATAAGCGTGCATCACTGTGTCAATAACGATTTCCCAAATACATTCCCTGCGGCTCAGATGTGATCAACTAGCTCTTGCGGCAAGTACAGTGTTTTAACATCTACATTTACATTCACATATTCCAGCACTGGGCAAAATTCCCTTTTTGACTTGTGGCTGTTTCTGCTCAGGTGGCCTCATACAGCACAAGCCTTTTTAGAGACAAACCACCAAGCAGGCCACTTCTGCTGGAGAGAACAGGACAGCCACAACACCGGAGACTTTATCCCCTACTCTTCTCGAATAGTGATTGGGTTTTTTAACGCCCCACAGGGAACTTATTATAGAAACATTTGTGAGACGGGGCCTACGGTTTATAGTCCTTATCCGAGAAGACTTGAAAGTCTAACCATTTGCAGATGAAATTACAAAGGCAGCACTTTCTCCTCAGTTATTTTAAGATCCTGAGTGTTGATCTGGCCGGGGTTCGAACCTGCGACCTCCCGCGTGACAGCCCGATGCTCAACCAACTGAGCCACCGGTGCGCGGTTTTAAATTAAGACATCGAAGAGAAAAATTTCAAGTTAAATGAATAAAAAGTCCTGAAAGAAAAAAAGAAAAGATTAATGCTTTCGATCTGTAAATCTGAATCAACGAAGTCTAGCTGTCGTCTTCTGGATCTTGTGCCTCTCAAGCATAGTATCGCAGAGCGTACGACAGCGAAAGAAACTTTTAGCTCTTATCCAAGAAATTGCGCATGAGTAACTTTCTCCCTTCTTATTTGCGATCAGCTCCGCAAGTCTGCTGTGGTACTTAACACACTCATCCGCCATTCTGCCTGTCGTGAAAACTAAGGGAGTGAACGTCCCTGTTCGATCTCCATTACTCTTTTTCCGCATACTGCCTCTTCTTCTCGTTCTCATGCTTCTTATAGATCTGCTTAGGAGTCAAGTCTCTCTGCAAGAGTCTACATTGGGGTGCAGATCTCTGTCTCGTCCAAAAGCCTCGCGCGTGAATATCCAAACGGGCTCAGGGGCTTTGTATATCACCATGATTTAACGTCTCCCCAGTGAGCTCCTGAAGGACCGGCTCTACTTCCACATCATTACAGACCATCCCTTAGCATCTCTGCTTCCAACTCACACGATTTCGTTATGGCGCTGGATAATGAACCCGCCGCGCTGACACACCCTTGCGTGATCCACGCTAAACTGAACACCGCATGCGCAGATCATGGGTGTGTCCGTTATTTCCCAGTCGTATCGTAACTTGATTGCATCTCTAAATTCCTTCTTATTCAGATTGTAATCTAGCTCTTGAGAGGAATCACGGTCAACCAATTTGATGATCCCTTCTCTGTAGCTAACTCAACAGCTCTCTTAGCTTTTGTCAGCAGGGAGCTGTTCACCTGCTCTAGCCTCTCACTTAGACAGTCATCTTTTTTTTTCGTGTGCTCAGTTGCAGTGTTCGAATTTCTGAGGCATCTGGAGGCTGGTGCTCTTGCTCAACAATTCGCCTCACGAGCGGATTAGTAACTTTGATTGAAGCCTCGTATTCAGAAGATGAGGTCTCATTCAAGGCCTCCCATGCGCACAGGGACACCAAGGAGGTCGCTCTCTACTTTAGTGTGAGTGTTATGGCCAGTGACAGCTGATATGAGAACCTCATTAATCGCGCGCTCAAGTGGCTCTAATAATTCTGCCATATCAGGTAATGTTTTTAGGAATATGTTCAACGGTGCCGCAGACCAAATGATAATAGGACCTTAAGCATGCGTTTTTTTGAGACGCGGACGGCAACCGGAAGTGAGCCGTTTTTGCCTTTTAACTTGTCTTCATTGAACCACATTTATATTGCTAAGTATCTCCATTGGAGATGATTAGTATAAAAAATCTGGGAGACACCATTGTCCTGGCACTTGAAATGTGCTCTTCCGGTTGGCGTCCGCGTCTTAAAAACGCGCGCTTAAGCTCTCTATTGATAATGATAATACGGAGTGTATGAGGATGTTTTTGTATATAGCGCAGAATATGGTGGGGGTTTGATCCAAAACAACATAAAACAGTGGAAGACAGTTTTAACCACTGGAGGTGAAGCTCTTGGCGAAGTTCATATCAGAAGAGGAATATTTCAAGGAGACAGCCTTTCATCCCTCCTTTTTGTGATATCGCTCATCCGGGCACTAACACTCGTGCTACGAAAGTAAAGGCGGGATATGATCCTGGCGACGGGAAAGGAATGAATCATTTGCATTTATGGACGATCTTAAGAATTGGGATTTTAGAGTAGCTTGCTGTGTGTCTCCGATAGCTAATATCCCACCGAGCATTTACCCTCCAGATACCATGATACACCACAGAAGACAGACCACAACACCGGGAACTACATGCCCTACTCTTTACGAAGTGTGTGCGGTTCTTTTACGTCCCACAGGATTATGAACATTGAAGTTGTGTGACGGGGGACCTCCGGCTTATCCTTATATCGAGAAGACGAGAGTCTAACCATTTGCAGATGTAATTACAAAGGCAGCACTTTCTCCTCAGTTATTTAAAGACCCTGATGTTGGTCCGGCCGGAGTTGAACTCACGACCTCCCGGTAAAGCCCGGTGCTTTTGTTTTTTATGGACGATCTTAAGAAGCCATATGGTAAAAATGAAAAATGAAGTTGACTTTCTCGTCCCATCAGTTAGAATTGTGGCCGAAGATATGCCGATGGATTTCGGAATACCAAAGAGTGCAATCCTATTGATGAAACGCGGAAAAGTGTTCCAAAGTGAAGAAATCATGCTACCGGGGGATAAAAAGATGCGATCACTGAATGTTGATGAGAAAAAAACTACAAGTATCTTGGGGTGCTAGAAGCGGATGATGTAAAAACATAGTAAAATGAAGGACAGGATCCAGAAGGAATATTTTCGTACAGTTAAGACAATACTAAACTCCATACGGGAAATACGATGAAAGCGATAAACTTTAGAGCAGTTTCCATTGTAAAGTACGAGCAGGAATTGTTGATTGGGCCAAGGAAGAGCTGAAAGTAATGGATCGCAAAACACGAAAGCTGATGACCATTTATCGTGCATTACACCTGCAGGCTGATGTAGATCGGCTGTACTTTAAAAAATCAGAGAGGGGACGTGGAATGATCAGCATAGAAGAATGTCAAGTGAAGAAGCTATGATTCTCGCAGTTATGAACGCAATTTTTGCAATTGCGTAAAGAAGCCTGAAAAATTCAGGACTTCAACGGGGTTTGAACCCGTGACCTCGCGATACCGGTGCGACGCTCTAACCAACTGAGCTATGAAGCCACTGACGTTGGGAGCTGGTCATTTGTGGGTTCCAATGTTCCCGTGAGGAATGAATCAACGATGAAATGATATATGAAATGGATCATATATGAACTGCGGATATGAAATCAAGTGAAGCTATGATCCTCGCAGTTATGAACGCAATTTTTGCAATTCCGTAAAGAAGCTGAAAAAATTCAGGACTTCAACGGGGTTTGAACCCGTGACCTCGCGATACCGGTGCGACGCTCTAACCAACTGAGCTATGAGCCACTGACGTTGGGAGCTGGTCATTTGTGGGTTCCAATGTTCCCGTGAGGAATGACTTAAAACAAAACAACAACGAGCAGTATTCTCGAAGGAAAGTGTACGTATCTATGGAGTTCAGGAGGGAGATAACAAAGACTGCCCTAAGAAAGGTTTAGAGTTCTTTCTTTGGGAGATGGGTTTTTAGAATTTGACGCAGGGGAGATTGATAGAGCCCACAGGGTTAGACGGAAAAGACAAGATGGCAGCCGTGCGATCATAGTGAAGTTCAAGAATTAAGGGGTTTTGAGGGCCAAGAAAGCGGCGCTGGAGGGGATGGTTTCACTTGTAATCGTAATGTATGTAACGATTGTACTTTAAGTAATGTAAATAGGTAGTAGTATTGCAAGACGTAATAGTAGTAAGTAATGTTAGTAGGTATGTCCAGTTAGGTATTTGTATGTAAACAGCACTAGTAAAAAAAAAAAAAAAAAAAAACTTTAACACTGACACCAATACCTGTTGTTTTGCTGCCAACTTGTTAGAGAAGTGTCAAAAGCGAACCACACATATAAAATAAAGAACACCAACGCGACGCAAACCCGCCACAGAACCGTACAACCCGAAAAGTGAGCACCCTAGGAAACACAATAGGTAACAGGGGGCACCCAACGTCATATTCGGAAAATAACTGGTTCGAAAGAGACGATTTGAGGATGCTAGAATTTTCGGAACATTTGTTGGAAAATTTCGTGCTGGCCTGCCTCTTTTTAAGGATTTGTTCGAAACATCGTGAAAATGGTATAATTTTGCCATTTTTAACGGAGTTTCCCTAAAATTGGTCAACCGAGAATTTGCGGGAGCCTTTTCCTTCTGGCTGCGAACTTTGCGGAAAAGGTAACTTGTTGCTCCCTCTAATTTTCGGAGCATTATACTTTCTGCCTAGGAAATCCGAACAGATGTAAAATATTTTTAGGGGGAAACAATATGCCTAAATCTACCCTTTAAAACTAATATACGTTTAACAAGACTAAGGTTTGAGTGGTTTTTGAACTATATTCTCGTCGGGTGCCCCTGAGGGAAGATAACCGTTCTAAGCGGACTGAGATTCGAAGTGTCTATTGTAAGTTTATGTGGGTTCTTTTCCCCGCTTTCCTCCCCGCTTCTCTGGCAATCACCTTTTTTTGCGATTAGCGAAAGTTTGTAGTCCTCAGCCATAGAAGTCGGCTAAGGGTCACAAAGATCCTGCGTTACCACCTCTCACGTGAATTTCAAGGCTTGCAGTTTAAACCACCCCACAAATTGGTTGCCAGTGTGTCTTGATCATGAAGTAATTAAATTAGGTGGCTTGTTGCTTCAAGTTCTCCAAGCCGCAACTTGTTTCCTGGGAAGCCTTTTAATCAATGTTATACAACCTATTCCATTTACTTGGGTTATTTCGAGATCCCTCTCTATGTCAACAGCCGCCGTTAATGAAAGGAAAAAGGCAATAAGACCGTATTGAGAAGGATTGTGGTTTCTTAGGTCTATTGCTCGTTGGGTGGTGAGAGCGCGATGATGCTTTTTTGTTTGCACGAACCCTGCCTGGCGATAAACCAACAAGCCAATCTGGGAACGGCTACAGTGAGTGTGCCGAACGTGGCACACTTGGTTGGTAGGACCACGAGCCACAGGCTGTAACTAAACAAAAACCTCGTAAATAAAGAACGCGAAAAATCAGTATTTTATTCCTCGGCAAATTATTTGCAAGAGTATTCCTGGTGGAAGGAGATGGAGTTGGTCTGTCTTTCTTTCCTTTTTTCTGCCATCATTGATCGGATTTCTGTTCGGGAGCGCATTCCTCAGCACAGTTTTGAACGATCGCGCACGACAGCAGCCACGAGGAACCACATTGCGTTTCCTTGGAGAGGAGCTCGCGAAGGAGTTTTGAAAAATTGTCCACCAACAGGAGGCCGAGTGAGACGTCATCAGGTAATACAACTATTATGAACCAAGTAAGATTTTCCTTCATATATTTAAAAATCAGAGAATGCGACAATGGTGAATCTTGAGGCGAATGTCCATCGCGCACAACAACTGAGAAGACTAAAACGGCTATCAAAAATTCGTGGATATTTCACAAGTGAAAGGGTTTAAAAAGCTAACGGCTTGTCGTGTAGGTCAAAGGTTAACATTCTGCTTACTTCTAAAGCTGACATATACCACTGTGTTATATTAGAGGGTTTCGCAAAAAGGTATTTTTGCAAAAAATTCGATCACGCTAAAAAAAGAGGAAAAAGTATTAAACTGATGAAATAACTATAGATATCATGAGGGGCGTATTTTGAAGCTTGGTAAAGTAAGAATCTTTTCAATAATATAAATTTTCGTCACGTATATAAAAATCCTTGTGATAGTCTAAACATTTTTTTCTATTAATACTCAATCCAATGATTCTGTTGACAAACGAAAAGCTGAGTAAACATGCAAATGAATGGATGGCAACGTTTTGAAAGGGTCCCAGTCCGCTTGCAGCACAATATCCCCAATTTATTATACATTGTAGTCACCATCTGTCCGTCTCATTGGCTAAAAGCCTACAGTTAATTCTGGTGAAACCGCGCAACCTACCAGATTATTCACTAATCTGGTACCTATAGATTAGTGCAATATCTATAGTGTTGCGCGCGCAATGCATGATTTCCAAGAGCAATGTGTTTGAAAATAAACTGTGGCGATCGCTGCGACTAATGCTTTTTGTCGTTATTTTCTTCCAAAACAATGTATAAATAACACAATTATTAGATTCGGCTTTTGTGATATCCGGAATAATCAAGGTCTCGGTTAGTGTTATCAGCCTCATCCTTCGGCTTCGGCTGATTAACACTTACGCTCGACCTTGATTATTCCCGGATATCACAAAAACCTCATCAAATAATGTTATTAAAATCTGATCAGTAAGATCTACAGTGTCCCTTAATGGTGTGGCCGCCAGAAGTGGATGTTTTCGAATACAGCTTTCTTATCACACCGTTTCCTCCGTCTTCTTTGCTTTTTTTCAAGCTTTTCACCTTCATTCCGATTGTTCAAAGAAAGGATTACAGATCTCAGGAACCAATGATACAAATTCTTAATTGTTTTGAAGGTACCAAATGACCTTCATTCTTTTCCTGCTTGTAGAAAATGGCCATTTTCCTGAGTTCATGGTCCTGGTCCTTGCCTCCTCTTTTGCAAAGCGAGTCAGTAGTGCGAAGCCCCTTTGTGATGGCAATTTAGGTCTACTTTAAATCTCGCTTTGACGATGGATCCGACCACTACTCAGATGTGACCCTATTCAAAAAGACAAATTAACATTGAATGTTGTTTAGTCTAAGAAAGAAAATGCACAAATACTATGATTTTTTTTTTTTGAAGTAAGCCCGTTTTTCTTTTTTCCTGCTCACATGATCAGTCTTGCTGGTGAGAGAAAAAAAAAAAAAAAACCTTTTTATCATAAGAATAGACACAAACTTCCCGAAGGATGAAATTTAGATTTTTGCTTAGATCGGTCGTGCCATGGATGGCAACCGGAAGTCACCTGCTTTCCGTTTGAAATTATCTTGACATTAAAACGTCTATATTGCTAAGTACCTCATCCCGAATAAATTAAGACAATTTGTATTTTAGAAATGTGGGCGAGACTACTGCGAAATTCCGGTTTCGGTTCTTTGCTTAAGCTCCCTAATGACTCAGTCACACCCAGGGGGAACAAATACATAACAAACAACTTAGGTCAAACAAAGAGACGAAAGCACGTCGGGTCCTCTCCCCGAGTACATCGTTTGTAGTGTTAAGTACTTATTTGCACTAAGCCTCAGTAATTGTTCGAGAATGGTTATTTATTAATGACCGTCGAGGGTCTATATGTTGTGGTTTAATGTTGTTTTTGGTTGAAAAGCTCAAATGCTTGAACCTGACTGTGCACTAAGGTGTTGGATTGCAGAAAACCGCCTAGCATCTCATTTGTATCCATTATGAACAACTTAAAGAGCACATTGTATCATGATGCCTCATTCCTCTAAAGACTGAATTAATTATCTTTATTATATGACTAGCTCCGTGAGCGGGCAAGATGAACCAAATCGCGCGCTCTGATTGGCTACCTGAGCGGGCAAGATGTAGCGATACTGCCCGCTCGGGATTTCTCGCTTGGTCCCGCAAGATCAAAGATCATTTTTTGGTGTTTTAAGTCATATAATAAATCCTTTATTGACCAAGATTGTTCGGTCAAGATGACTGGATATTGGCCTCGTTCTTTTTTTGCGTGTTTATGACCTTGACTTCGTCTCGGTCCATAAACACGCAAAAAAAGAACTTGGCCAATATCCAGTCATCTTGACCTCACGCTTGGTCAATAACCCATACGTATTCTCGCACCTCATTCTGACTGTGGCACATCCTTTCAAGTCATAAACCGCTTAGGGAAACCAATATGACGGCTGCGAGGTCATCTGAAAGTCCGAGAATTCTGCCACTGATCTATAAAAAAATCATTGGATCGAGTATCTATTGCTCAAAGTCGTTGCAGCCATCTCGTAGGGACGTAATCTCGTACCCAGGTACTCCCAAGGTCAAACACATTTCTAGTGACAGAGTGAGATCTGGTTACGAGATTAGTCAGGACCACCATGAGGTCCTCGAGGAAAACACGTCCAAATTGCGTCTAATATAATTTTAGCCCTTAAATTTACTTTCTATACGAAGCTTTGGCGCGAATTAATTGCCCATGTTTGTAAGCTCTTTCTGTTTCGTATTCTTTTATGTAACTAGGGGGTCCCAGGTTCTATAAGCCCCATGGTTTCTTCTTGGCTCCCCTTGCCATGTGATAATTTCCTTTTATGTTGTACTTCGTAATGTATTGTGGCTAAATTAACTGAACTGAACTGAACTGAACTGAATAATCACCCAAAAGAAATTTGCGCGCCGAGTTGAATTTCCCACCGGACGGAAAATCCGAAAATCACCGGCGAACAGAAGCCCAGGACTGAGGAGCTGCCTCTCCCATTGACATCGTTATATTTTTAAATGACCAGAATGCTGGTTGCCGCGCATAGATATCAACAAGGATGGCTTCGTGGAAGAAGCGGAACTGGAGATCTGGATTCGACACAAGCTTCAGAAGTGGACTGTCCACGAAGATGTGGACGCCATATTTAGGGATAAAGACCAGAATGGCGATGACAAGGTCACGTGGAAAGAGTACCTGACCAGAACCTTTGGATTCACTGAAGAAGGTATGGCGATCTGATGTGCAAGGAAAGGAACTTTATTTAAGTATTTAATCTTCTAGCCCTAGAGCACTAATTGGGGACACTGTGCATTGAAATTAACAAATCAACTTAAATCAAATCAAAGTTGGTTTTTGAGGAGACGGTAAAACCGGAGTACCCGGAGAAAATTTCTCTGTGCAGAGTAGAGAACCAACAAACTCAACCCACATATGACGCCGAGTCTGGGAATCCAACCCGGCCACATTGGTGAGAGGCAAGTACTCTCATCACTGCACCATCCCTGCATGCTACCCATTATTTACATCTCAGATAATACGCTCGCTATCATTGGTCAATTTATCTGGCCGTATTCTACATCTCTCATTTGTAAGAATCTGGGATTTCCCTTCTATCGGACCGAGGGAGATCTGGGTTTTGAGATTTAGGCGCGTTTCGATTGAACCTATTCCGGAATAAGAATACGTAGAATGATTATAAAAACTATGTTTGGCGCGTTTCGAATCAGCAAGGATAACATAAATATGTTTAAAATAGCATTTTAGCAGCTATCTGAACAATTTTAATGTGAATCTCCGTAAAAACGAGGATTTCTAACTTATATTCCATGTATTCCTATTCCGGAATACGGTCAATCGAACGCACCCTAAATCTGCACAGTTCGAGCAGTGATTTCAGGCGCTGTTCTGACGACACGAACTTCAGTAAATGGATGTGATCCTCGCTCATAGCTGAACAATTTAAGCACCTTATTGAGAGCTTAAGCACGCGCGTTTTTGAGAAGGAGACAGCAACCGGAAGTGAGACGTTTTTTCCTTTTAAACTTGTCTTGACACAACCACATTTACATTTCTAAGTATCTTTTCTCCATTAGAGATGATTAGTATAAAAATCTGGGAGACACCACCTCATTGTCCTGGAACGCGAAATGTTCTCTTCGGGTTGCCGTCCGCGTCTCAAAAACGCGCGTGCTTTTTAAGCTCCCCCATTTAAAATCTGCGACGGCAACGTCGACGAAAACGTCACCTCAAAACATAACATTCAACTATCGTAAGTCTTTCGCAGTTATTCCATTCTGTTCACGTCTCACAAGTTGGGCGAAGTGTCCCTAACAGGAAATTGGTGCGAGCGGTTTCAGAGAAAAATAGCGAATGAAAGGTTTACATTTGTAAGCTCGCGTGCGTTGTTGGTAATTTCTTGTCATTGATGTAAAACCTTAAATAACGATGACCACAAACAGGTTTTCTGAGCCCGCGAGACCTAGCACCCCCAGCAACCCATTGTTTTAACAAAAACCGCTGGTCAGCAACCCTGGTTCTGGTCATTGCTGTCTAAGGTCTTACACCATTGATACGCAGATTACTGCACATGCAATATGAGATAAAATGCGTGCCGTACGTGCAGCACGAGTATTTTTGCTCTTTTAACCAATGATATTCATGTTTTGTGGCGTTGTCGTTGAAAGTCGTGTTCGTTTCTTACTTATTTAACCTCCCTATTAAAGTGCATGTCAACAGTTTTATTAAGTGCTCTAACATAACAATTTTTTAAAGGATGGGTTCTCATATTTGACAGACATGCACAACAAATGGGAAAGACCCCAGCTGGAGAAGTACGTGCAGTTTGATAAGAAAAAATGGCGATACGCGATCAAGACAAAGACGGCATGTTAAATAGGCAGGAGTACGAATACTTCCACCATCCCAAGGAACATGAAATTATGCTTCCTTACGTTGCTGTGGTGAGTGAAGTTGTGGGCTTTGAATGGCATCGCTTGTTTTCAACATCGAAGAACAATTTAGTAAACGCAGAAGGCCGTATTTTTACTCCTTACTGTGTACTCGTGCAGCCTTCACGAGTTGGATAGGCTACATGATTTTTTTTTTCTAAGAGAGGTAGCTCGTAAATCGACAAGAATTAGACATATCGTCTTCTTACGCACTTCCATGCCCAAAATTAAATATAAAATGATATAAGATTACGATTAAAACGCTGTGATTCGATACATATATAGGTGGTTTTGAGGTGCCGTCATCGACGCTATTATATAACGAAAAACGTTTTGCTCTTATCTCCTCGGACATTATGAGGTTAAGCAGCATATTGAGATGTATTTTGCGTATTGATTGTTTTCCTGGGATCAGGAACTTCAAGAAAAGCAAACATTTTTTTACTTTTTTACTTGTTCTAAGGAATTAATGGATGCCTACGATAGAGACAAGGACGGACTACTTTCTCTTGAGGAATATTTAGGTACGTAGTGTAAGCGTTAGGCCAACTTTGGCACTAAGGTCGTTGAAAAGGCTTCTTATTTGTTTGTCAGACAGATGTCCAATTGAAGATGGGCAAGATACGCACGAGAGATACTCGTCCATCAAAATGATGGAGATACGTGCAATCATGTGGAATAGACCAATTTCGATATATTAAAATTCAGTCCGAAACAAAAGGCATCATCTCGAGGCTCTGGGGAATAAACTCATACAAATCCTTATATTTATTCCCCAGAGCCTCGAGATGATGCCTTTTGTTTTGGACTGAATTTTAATATATCGAAATTGGTCTATTGCATAGATATAAGGAATGTTATGCAGAATGAAATAGACAAGTAAATTAACTAAAAATTGAATAGCGTTTCAAGTCTAAAGAATGTTACCTTTCAACGTAAATAATAGCTAATATATTCGCCATAAATCACACCCTAACGACGGGCTAGACGACGGCAGGCTCAGGTGCTTGTGAAGTTCACGACCTTGGCTACTTGCGGTACCTGGCCATTCAGGTTCCTGCAGGCTCGTATTCTCCTCTGCGCTCATGTTAACTTTGTCTCCCTCCATTTCGTTAACATCTTCCTTTGTTTTGCTTTTACTTTTTAAAAATTCAAAAGTGTTCTAATTCGTTTCCCGTTATCTTGCAGCGTTCATGACATGCCAGCTTTTAATTCTCTAAATACAATGGAATTTAATGAAAAATATGATGTTGACAAAGATGGGTACCTCAATCAGGTGAGCGTAAATACAAAAATAGAAATAGAAACTGCTTTCAAAGAGATCAAATCATTGCCGCGTTGCGAACTTACAGAAAGGCACTAGTTGGATAGCGGGATGTGGATCCATCATAGTTCATAGAGGGGAATGGTTATGAAACCCGACAAATTCCTTTGTTAAAGGTTTTTGTTCTTTGTTTTAACCTTGACCGTACACAAAACACAATAGTTGTCACTCCGTACAGCGGAACTAACCAATAGAAACGTGTTGGTTACGTAATTCATGCATAGTGTATCAGCGCAAAACAAAAGATTGTGCAAGGTCGTGGACTTTCGGATTCCAAACTAAATCTTGGCATCTTTGTTTGCTCCTTTTATGTTTGCCGAGCTTTCAAACCATTTCCCTCTATGAACTATTGATTCATTCACTCGATCCGCCATTTCATATACCACTGCTGTAAACGCCATACCAAATCCGGCTCTCTAATAACACAGCAAATGATCACCAAACACCAACGCAATTGTTTGTGCATGTTTTAGAAAGAAATAAAGGAATGGAGGAGACCCAGAAACTTCAACAAGGCTCTTGGAGAAGCTCGGCACTTGATAGAAAGCGCTGATATGAACAAGGTAGAAACTGAAGTAATAATTTTTTCTGCCGTTATTGACTCGGGGAATACTCGGAAAAATCCAACTTACTAGTTTCAGAACTCCACCATTGAGCTTCCTCCTAGCAATACGCAGAATATTAGTCAAATCGACAGGGCTTAAGGGCTTACGCTCCAACAAGCATCCTGTGACACAGCGGTACAGTATTCGAACTAGCACTCAGAAAGTCAAAGGTAAGACTCCTATTACATTTTCCCTTGGATTTTCTCCAGACCAACTAGCCAGGACGAGCTGAACGCGCTGGGCTGCGCATTACGGACGCACAAAGTCCCAGAACTCGTAAATGAAGTCGCACTCGTTGTCGATGCTAAGATTCTCTAGTAGAAATCCTCTTACATACTACCTTCGAATTTATTCCAATTTTTATTGATTTTGTTTTTGTTCAAAAAGACGGCTTTCTTGGTACTCACTATCCATCACTCAATAGATAGCGAGTAGAGAGCCAATTGGATTACGAGATTCGTGATAGTATGTGGGTGGATTTCAACTTATGCAGGATATGTTATCGGTCAAATCCAAGCTCAGGTTGAATCCGTTCTTACCTAGGTTAAATTGGTGATCCTCATTTTACTTAGGTTAATATGCATTCTACCTAATTTTAAGCAGCTATCAACCCCCGAAAAGGATTGAAAACACCTATACTTTCCCTCAAGCTCTGTCTTATGCATCTCAACACATCTTATGTTTCGTATCATCTGATGATATCCATGTACAATAACCAAAACAAATCCTAAGCTGACCCTAATTTTTCTCTAGGCTGAATTAAGGCTCTAAAAAAGGTTCCTTTAATTCATTTGAGTGCGCATTCAACCTAAGTAAAATGAGGATCACCAAATTAAATTAAACCAGGCAAAATCAGATTCAACCTGAGAACGGATTTTACCGGCCACAGATATCCTATGAACTTGCGCGTGACCAGCTATCACATGGCTTGATAGTTCATTTTGTGGGGCATAAGCAGCGCAATCAGAATAAATCGCAACCGCTCAAAGTTCATCTGCGCAACGAACCTGCCAAGCGATGATCTTTCTAACTTTCATTTTATTTTTTAAGCAGATTTCTGCGTATTAAAAAAAGGATTGTCTTTTCTTTTCTTCAGGTATTGTTGCACTTAGAATTTGGCCAAAAAAATGAGATTTCAATGACTTTTCGGACCAATCAGATGAACAAGCAATCAGGCGTTCAAATTTCCCGCTTCATTCACCTTTCGCGTTCTGATTAGTTCATTGGTTATCTGCGTCTTCTGTCGTGTTCTGTTGGGTTGCTTTGATCAGTATTATGTTAACGTTGGGTTCGGCTAAAACTGACAAAAAAGTAATGATAAAAAGGTTAGCCAAAGTATGAGACATACTTAAAAGTAATAACGCAGTTACAGGGCGGTCACTGACGCAATTTTCATGTTCTCTCTCTAGGATGGAAAGTTGACGGCGGACGAGTTTCAAACAAATCATGAATTCTTCGCTGGGAGTATGGCGACTGAATTTGGAAAATCCTTTCACGATGAATTTTGATCCAACAGATTCACTCTGTAATAAGCAAAAACTCGTGACTCAAAAGGCTACGATAAAAGACGAAGCGAAACACTAAATTTGTTTGCCATCGAAAATCGGCTTTCAACTAAAAAACAATGGTATTTTTGCAAGTGGCTTTCTTTTTAATTTCGTCTAGTAGTGATTATAATCGGCCAAATTGTCGAGCCACATCTGCATCCAATTGGAGCTTTGAAAATATTACCCACTTCTTGCTATTAGGTTTGCCGCTCGATATAATTCGAAGAAAGACTTTTTCTTTGCCTCCCACGCCGGTATTCTGTCATGATAGTTGTTAGGCAATATTTTCAGTGCGAATAAAAGACTTTTTTTTCTGAATGCTTAATCTATTCATGCCGTCCACTCAGTCTTATTCGTCCTTCCATTTTTTACCAAACTCTCTGAAACGCTTGAAACCATCGCATGTCAAATGTTTCGGGTAAATATCAGCCAGAATTTTCCTTCTTGGCATACTGCTTCTCCTCTGGTCAGAAAATTTGCTACCATTCGATTTTTTGGTTCCTCCGCCCACAAAAGACCTCAACTTTAAAATATCGCCGAAAATCTCTTCAACGAGAGAAATTTGACGTAATTTTCATTTTAAAGTCATTTCAAGTTCACATAATGATAATTTTTACGTCATATTTGGAATTAAAAATATAAAACTAACAGAGAAATTGGAGTTTATTTAATTTGAGGTTGACGTCTCCCTGAAAACTAACAGAAAAGCTGCAACAAAATTTTATTTCTATTTGGTTAAATTGTCTTTCTATGTAACTAAGAAAATATTTTCAAACAAGAGTGCTATTGTATTTACAGTATACTACATATTATTATTCAACACATTGTGATAATGTCCAAATATGGTCATAGCGTGCTCAATGTTCGTCCTGCGTACTCAAGGTATATCCTGCGACCACGTAACTTTGAGTGTCGCGGAGAAAAATAGTTGTTTTTTCCAACTTTTTTTTCCAATAAACGTAGAAAATTGTGCTTTGTCATCAATTTGTTGAATAATAAAACAATTATCCTGCTCAATCTTGCGGAATATCGCCTGATTTTAGCCGACTCGGCCTACGGCCTCGTCGGCTAAGTATCAGACGATATTCCGCGCGATTTCGCAGGATAATTGTTAAATATCATATACTAATTAAATCGGGCAGCATATGAATATCACGCCTGACAGTGTGAACCGACCGACGACTTACAGTTTCCTTTCGCGGCTTGTTCTAGGGACAAGGCAACTCTTCAACTATATAGAACAGTGGTCCATTACTGTATTTAAAACTCTATGACCACAAGCCGTAGTTTTGCAAAATTGTTAAGAGCGCTCTTGGTAAAAGAGCCAGCTTGTTGTGCGGCTTTTCAGTCAAGTATAAGCTTGCTAAACAATAGAAAATCGCTTCGAGATTTTAAAAGTTAACCTCTTTGCATTAGCTTAATTTAAAGACGTAAAAGAAAGCAACTTAAAAGTTATCTTTTAAAGAGTGTCACCTCTGATTATTGTACTTTTCTCACTGTAACAATTACAATGAAAATGAAACTTAATGTTCCTTGAAAAATTATTCGATTTTTTTCGGTTTAGTTAATTAAGAACTCAACCTTCAATAGAATAGATCTCCATTCCATACCAAAAATAAAGTTTAAATCAGTAAGGAGATCAAGCCATGTAAGTGGCATGATACTGATGAGTAAAATTTCAACAATGTTAGTATTCAATTCTGTCACTGCAAGTAATTATATGGGAATCTTTGTCAGTCTCATTTTTGCCTCATTAGAACAAAGCTATCGTTTTCTAATCAGTCAGCCAAGAATAGAGCGGTTTTCAATTGAGTGTCGAAAGTAATGCGCCGATCAGCTCGAAACTTCAACTCCCCCCCCCCCCCCCCCCAAAACCGGGCATTTGAACTTTTGAAGATTGGATCACTCAAATTCCCGCCCCGTCGGGCCAAAATGGTGTTCAAATGCCTCCCCTATCGTCGGATTTGAAGGATTTGTCTGTCATACCCTATTAAGGACGGTGCCTACTAATTCAAAGATATTTTTGCCCTGCTTTATGATTATGCAGGAAATGTAGATCTTAACAAGTGTTGTTGAAATCCAAAAAGAAAATTAGAGGCAACTACACAATTTTCAAAGATAATTCATGAATAGTATTTGTAAACAGTTTAAAATACAAAGCAATGTATGGCGTTCTTTCTCAAATTGAAGGTTAATTATCTCTCAAAAATGCACGGTTACCCCCAATTTTCTTTTTGGATACCGAGAGTACTTACTAAGATCTACTTTCTCAGGATAGTTTTAAACCGCGCAAAAATATCCGTCTATTAGTAAGCATCACCGATAGGAAACCCCAGTATCTCAAGATGCGCAGAACGTATGTGCAATAACAATAGTAGGCACCGCCCTTAAAGAACAATCAAAAGTAAGACCAAAACCAATCATGGCTTGCGCGTGCACATTTTCCCGCGCTTTGTGTCGGCTACGTGTAATTACTTCGAGTTTTGATTGTTTTACTGGATTGCCTCCGTCTTTTTTGATTGGTCAAAGTAATTACTTTGGGTTTGGTTTTACGACGCTCATTTGAAAACCACTCAAGGGTACTGACTATTGAAAGTGCATTGCATAATGATCTATCTGTGAAAATTTGAACGCGATATACCAGATAATCTATGAGCACAGATGCTTTGAAAATTCGAATTTTTACGAGGAATGTATGGGATCACTAGTGCCTTTGCCGCCTGAGAGGTTATCAGTTTTTGATGGAGTTTGACAACTACTGTTACCTTTTGCAGTCAACTAATAGAGAGATTTAGATTCTAGTACGAGAACGACTACGAGTACGAGATTTTCTCATAAGACAACAGTGAGCGCACGCAAACCAGCGTCATTTTGGCGGGAAAAACGGAATGCCTTCGTCATTTTAGTACGAGATTTTGCACAAATGTCGTCGAATCAAAACAAGTCAACAACACGGTAGCAATTTTGGCATTTTTTGATAAGCAAAAAGGCTCAGTTACCAGCAATAAGAATAACTGAGCAACCTATACTGCTAACAAAGAGTAAGATTAAGCGTACGGGTTATAAGTTTCCTTAGTACTTTCGATATAAACGGGCAGTCAAAACTCGTACTCGTTCTCGTCCTCGTCGTAAAATCTAAAGCTCTCTAATTATAGCGGAGCTCCCCGCGCTGAAGGCGCGCGCGCGGAGCACCATGAGTAAGAAAATATGGTAACCTATCTGTGCGAGAAAATAATAATTTGGTTTTGGTCACCGAACGACCCGTCCACCTCTACATGTATGCCAATGTGACCAGTATCACGTGACCATATCGCGGGTTCAAGTTTAAAGCTCCTCGAGGTGAGCTGTTTTTTAGTTGACCGCTGACCAGCTACTGGATTTTGATTGTATCGCAGGCTCAAGCCAGGTTAAGTTAATGTAAGAATACAGCTGTTTCGAGAAAGGTTGTCCAAAACAAGCATAAAAGCGTACGCCACAATACCGAAAGGCATTATGGTAAACTGTCAGTTGAGTCAAAGAAAACATGACGGCAATGCTATTGAAAACGTCACCTAGAAATAAGTGCTCACGCTATGTTACTGACATTGAAATATCCTTACTTATTTTATGTTATGTTTTCCAGAGAAAGTCGGAGAAATGTACCAAAAATCGTGACGCACGCGCAGAGCCATCGTTAGGCTGATTTAGCAACAGAACGGGAACGTCAGTGGCGACGGCGTGCGCATAAAAAACACCAATGAGAATTCAGAATAGAATAGACTCCTATCTTTTCTTCTCTGTTCTAAATTCTCATTGGTAGTTTTGCTGCGCGCGACGTCGCCACTGACGTTCCCGTTCTGTTGCTAAATCAGCCTGTTTTTGCTAATGAACCCTTTTGTTTTTGGACGTGTTTTGTTATCGTGATAGCGAGAGAGAGCTTTTGGACAACCTTTACCGAAACAGCTGTAAATAACCCGGGAGCTCCGCTTATAGGCTTGGCTAAATCTACATTAAACATCATGGTAAAGAAACCCGTATGTTAATGAAACACAATGTAAGCAATGACGTCAGCAAAGATTCCCTTATAGACCTGTTTTCATTTAGAGATGATACATACATACATTTCTTTCAAAACTAATATAATGCATTTTGTCGACGTTGCACGCGGGTGTTCTGATTCAGATTACGACAGCATTAAATTTCATTCCGCCACCGCAGAAAGAATTTCGAAAGGATCTTAATTTTAAAACCTCTTGAAATAAATAGCATAAGAATAAATGTATAAAATACTCTCATGTAATTGGTTCTGTTCATGACGACCGCTGTCCAAAAAATGCGAAGTCACTGTTTATTCATCTCAATGGTGGCCTCTTGTGCGGTTACTAAGCAATGGCGCTCTTCTTTTTCTTGGCCCTGGCGAGAGAGTTGATGGCTGTTAAGTGACAAGATTCAACTTTTAACAACTGCTCGCAGTCTAAGATTTTATTCAAGAAAACTACTTAAGCTTTCGAACTTAGCCTTTTACGCTGGTTCAGGATATTTAAATTATCTATCAACACCATTCACTAATTGCACAAATCCCATAATACACCTCTATTAACCCCCAAAACTTTTGCATAACCATTGTTTGCAATTTCTCCTGGGACATGAAAATGTCCCAAAAGAAGTCGAAAACAATGCCTATGCAGATTTCGAAGGAAGGGAGGGGGGGGGGGGGGGAAGAGGTGTATTATGGGATTTGTGCAAGTAGTGAATCAGCCCTGTGGCTTTAATGAAAGTCCAATGCTTTAATCATTGATTACGATGTTCAAATTTGTTTTAAAATAATGAAAGAAGCATTAAAAGCAAGGTGAACACACCATAACGCCAACCTGGTGTGGCCATCACCAGCCGCGGAGTCAGTTTTAAGTCTGAGTTGTTCGAAAAACTCAGCCATGTACACCTTTGGGTCACGATCCAGGCCTTGTCACCCAGCTTATGGAGCTTAAAATCAAGTCTGGGGATGGGCACACGGTAGGCTGACAAGAGACATGGAAACGAGGCTCTTCTTTCCTCCACTAACGTGTTACACATTAGTGCATTTTCATACCTGTTTTTGATGCTTTTGACTTCCGGCTTACTCGACTTCTGGTAGCGTGGGAACTGTAGGCCTCATGGACAATCGCTTCTGCATAGCATAGCTTGGCCTGTTGTTGGCCACATCTCCGTTAGAAGTCGACGACGTTGAATTATTAAAGAGGTGGCTATCTCTTCTAACAGGCCGTCTGGGTTTCATTTCATTAAGTTCATCTGCTATAAGAAGGCTGCACTTACGACCTCCGTTGACAGCGCTTTTGGAATTCTCTCCACATCCGCTATCAGCACTTCCATTTGAATCTCCACTCATTCCATTCTCCAGCATCGCTGGAGCTTTCAAAGCGTTTGATGCATTGACGAGAAGCCTACGACGCTTCTTCGGAAGCTTTAATCGGGCTTGTGCATGAGAATAGTACAAGGAAAAGTTATTGACAATGACCGGAACCGGAAGTGCAATTGTTAGCACACCGCACACAGCGCAGATACTTCCGATGAATTTGCCCATGGCTGTGTTAGGCGTCATGTCACCATATCCCACAGTTGTCATGGTAATCACGGCCCAATAGAAGCAGGTGGGAATGTCTTTGAATTTTGTGTTTCGTTCATCTTTTTCCCAGTAATAAATCAAACTGGCAAATAGTACTACGCCAATGAGCAGAAATGAGATGAGCAGGAGAAGCTCGCGGACACTCGCGCGTAGCGTGTGTCCTAATATTTGAAGCCCGGAGGAGTGGCGAGAAAGTTTGAAAATCCTGAAAATTCTGATCAACCTGATTATGTTCAATATCTCGACGTTTGATCCCGATGGATATCCCAGGCTAATGTAGAACGGTACGATTGCCAGAAAATCGATCCAGTTCATCACCTTCTTGAAAAAGGCCAACTTTTCTGGACAGAAGATAAAGCGAACCAGCAATTCCAGAGTGAACCAGGCCACGCATATACCTTCAAGAACTGCGAGCACCAACTTTGGTTCACCAGTTTGAAAAAATTGCAACGATTCCAAGCAAAATAAAATTACTGAGATCACAATCAGAACAAGCGTTGTGTAAGCAATTACCTGAGGAACAAAAAAAAGTTTTCTTAAAAAATATATAAAAATGAGATCAATCGAGTTTTGCGTCGTTTAATCTTGGCTTTATACCTTTTTTTCTGAATTTCATGACCAAAACCTCTCAGTGAACAACTTCGTTTTCAGCGGTAACCGTTGCTAAGAATGACAAATCACATTAGAGCTTTTATTTCAAATGATAAATGTATTTACTTATGCTCTTACCAATGGTATCTTTCGATAGAATACGGAGTGAAATTGAACTGAAACTGACTCAAATTCTGTACTTTTTGTTCATTTGACCACACCTTTGACTCATAATCATGTTTATCATGGGATAAACTTGTTGTTTCGACCGTACTTGTCACAACTCGCTTTTAATCTTGTCGCAATATAAATTACAACAATGGAAGTTTTATTTACACATCGCAAAGAGTTCAATCAACTCGTGTTAACCTTAACTCCAACGAAGTTTATGAACGATAAAAAGGGACAGTACGGCGGTGAACGACAACCGCCATTTTGTTTTGGGATGTAAAAACTAGCTGCACGCTTTGCTAATAAGTGCCTCAGTTGCGAAGAAATGCCAATCTATTTGAATACAATTGTTTTTCCGCAGGAAAGATTGTGTCGATATATGGTAAATCGGCATTGAATTTCCAAGAAACATTGAACTTTATTCAAGTTGTTTTATTTCACCGCTCAATGAGGGGACAATTGAAGCTTTCCATGAAGTTTCTACCGGTAAGCATTTATAAATTTCAGGAAAAGCAAGTGTTTTAATATGCACACGTTGCATACATAGTATTCAAGGCAGCAAAAAATGAAGACGTTGGCAAACATATAAGCTGTGTTGTTTTGAGATACTTTAAAGTGCTCCCGTCTTGTCTCGGTTATAACCATTCAGGTTTCACGCTGTGAAGAGCTTGCATAAGAATCGTAATCGAAAATGAAAGAATGGAGAGAAAAATAGGGGAAATCAGCTTGCACTATTTGATCAATCCACGATGATTAAGCAGTTCTAGTTTTCTAGTGCAACTGCCGACATTACTGAATCGGCCAATTATAATATTATTTCGACCATTACGTCGCGTAGAATATAATTTTCAGCCGAAAAGAAACTTTCTGGTCGCTATGAACCGTAATGAAAAAATCAATTGCCTTGAAGCTTATAAATGTTTCATTTCCTATCAGAGGGTTTGGTTTACCGAAGTTACCAACACTAATAGAATTTCCCAAATACGAAACCGGCTGAAGACGAAGCTGTGAGATCAAAAATCAAATTTAGTCATCGCCTCTGAGATGAGACAATGATATAAATCGAGAAGAAAAACTTTTAAACTGTTTTTAATTTCAACGAGGATATATTACACTAACACTCAGCCCACCACATTAAATCAGATATGAATTGTAAATTTCTCCTTTTTTAAATGGTGAACACTTTTACGCGAATCTTCGCACAAACCACAAAATGAAAAAAGACCTTCTTAAAGTATAAACCGACACCTTTTGTTAAATACAATAAATTTATCATTGAGCTTCAATTTTTCACACCGCACTTTGTTCAGCTCCCATTTGCTGTACGTACGTGACCGGTTCTGAGTGGAAAACGTAATTCAAAACAGCTCCCAGCGAAATTGATTTCTGTACGAGATCGAAAAACCCCTTTCAGTGATTTCAAACTTGCGAGGATTTGCGCTTTTCCACTTTAATTTTTCGTTTGATCAAGTCGTTCGAAAGACATCCGATCTTTGGAAATGTTGCGAAGAACTCGAATCGTCGATTGCGGCGTTAAAAATTCATCGTCGTCGGGTCAATAAAAGAACGGCACGCTTCAGGCGACGATAAGGCTTTTAACTTGGCCTTCCTTCTCAAAGTGTGTCGCCCTTTATTGCAACAATTAAGTGAAACTACAAAAAAGAATCGATAATTTCATTTCAAGCTTGCAGCCTAACTTAAATTTCCACAGGAAAATTCCCCACTCTATCACATTAATGGAATAAATTTGCATTTTATGAAACCTGGAGTTTGATAGAAATTTTCAACCTTCAGTGTAGCCAGGTTTTAGTTGCGATTTTTTTTTCACTAAATACAATTGCATTGGTCCCTAGCTTACAGTACGATGCATGTGTATAGCGCCTCACCTTAGCAAGTTTCGACGAATAAGGCTCTTCCATCAAAGTCCAAATTCGTGGCTGGTACTTTTGCCAGAAAGTCAAGTTAGGCTCTGTTTCGGCCGTAAAAGCGAAACCGTAGCGTCCTAAATCGGGTTCTTCGTCATCAAAATCGTTGTCAAATTCAACGCCCTCAAAAGCGGCCAGCGTATCTTGGGCATCACGGTGTTGGCGATAGGTTAACCAACAGCAAGATTCAACTTGCTGGTCATCAATGCCCCAAAAATTCAATTCATCTTCAAATAAAGGACCGCAAACATCCAAGGGACAATGAAGGTTGCCAGTTCGGTAATAGTTTAAAACGTTTGCGAAAACGCCCGGATGGCGATCAAAGAAATACTCTCCTAAATCAGCATCGTAGTCCACTGAACCAGCAGATGCGTCTACTAGCCAGGATAAACGGGTATCGGGGATATTTTTTAGGGTACTGCGATAAGTTTCATGTCGGATTCCGCCGACATTGATGCAAACGCGATCTTTTCGTTTTGAGGTTGTCGGCGGCGAGCTAGACGAAGGTTGGCGCAGTTGCTTGTGAAGTTCACGATCTTGGTTGCTTGCGGTTCCTGGCGATCCAGCTTCCTGCAGGCTCGGATCTTCCTCTGCGCCCATGTTAACTTTGTCTCCCTCCATTTCGTTAACATCTTCCTTTGCTTTGCTAGCCTCAGTCATTTTCGAAGGCAATTCCTGAGCAGCACTAAACAATTATATCACCCTCCAATCGGCGCCACAAACTCCCATGAAACATTATTTTACCAATCCACGCTTGTAACTTGGTGGTTTTGCGGACATTAGGCGGCCAAGAAAATCGGGCGAAGAAAATTGTAAAATCTAACCACGACAGGTGCAATGTATTCTTCACGGTTAGTCAACAAGACACAAGCAATTGAACATATGCCCCTTTTCTCCTCAAATCTATCCTGCTTTTTGTGGTATTGAACACTTTTGGGGGATTTAATTCATTTGCGGTTTCGCGGGCAGCACAAAATGATCGATGAAAGTCGATGTTTTTCCCTGCGAAGAACGTACCGTTCCAAAAATCCGTCGACTTCTCGCAATGTTTGTATTCCTTATTTACATTTGGTTGCGCGGGTCGTAAGAAACCTTAATTTGCATTCGAAAGACGAGCGATTGAGAATTTCATGCAAAAAAAGGGTCATTTTTCCAAGCTGTCACTCATAACATTGTCAAAGGAACGGCCAGCGCACGCGCATTGTTCTGTCAGCTGTCGGACATTGCAGGTGTATGAACAAATAATCCCGAATGTAACTTATATACAAGTTTAGCGATGGACGTGGAAAGTTACCTTTTCCACAGTTCTCTTAATAGCTTGATGATTTTCGCAGTGTTTCTTCTTTTGCCAAGATTGAGTTGAGACACTGTGAAAGCCCAACGCGAAATTTCCAAGCGATGAAGGAGTGGAAGCTATTGAAAAAACTCTCAAGTTTTGTCAAGAAATCTGCTTTGTTTCAAAAACTAACAAACCAGTTTTGAAATGCCGTGTCAAATGCGTGCCAGAACCAGACAGACATTTCGGAAATTTGTTCATTTGTAAACAGGAGTTTTCAAGTCGCCAAAGGAGAATGTTTATTTTGTCTCCCAAACCAAGTGTCCCACAGGAAAATTCAAAAACTGACTTGATAGAGTACAAGTCCTGTTTTTTTTTCAGGCTGCTTCAGACGCAGACAGATTTCACTAAAACCCCGCTTCATCCTAGATCGAAGAACGTAAGCTCCCCAAAGAGTTTCGGTCTCAAGATGTGATCCAAGGCACGCTCTTTTGCAACCAGGGATGTGTCGAACAAAAGTCCCCTTAACGCTGTATTGTTGCCAAAAAACTCTCCTTAGTTTACTTAAAACAAGAAAAGAAAAAAAGGAAATAAGTTTAAGACGCCGAAAACTGAGTACACCACAGATAAAGTTGAAAAGTTAAGGTGGTAAGTTTGCTAAGCAAGTTCGTTCAATAATTCTCTAAAAACAGTCCATTGAAAACAGTCATCACTTACTTCGTTCTTATCAACAATCAAGTACGCGAGATAGTACAATGTACAAACTAATTAAAATAAGGAAACTAAGCCAGCTGCACTGACAAAGAGTGACATTCAATACGAATTGTCTAGCAGCTAATCTTTGGTTGCCATGCAACGGAGAGCAAATACGAACAATTAACAATTTTTCTTAACTAGCAAGGAACTGGGAGATTGAGCTTATTCTCCTCCCCAGACTCAAGCTGGCCCACTTAGCCCTCAAAGACTGAGCACGACAACCAGTTGGCAAGTCTTCTCTAAATGAAAGATTTTCGTTAATTCCTAATTTCCGTTGAATGTACTATTATTGTTGATTTAGGACACTGTATCCCGGGACTTGTGGTAGCAGAGAAAATAAGGAAAAATAAAAAGGCCATATCTGTGGATTGGATTTGTACTCGAAGTTTCTACTCTAAAGGAACCGCTTCTTTCCGCTTCACCACAGGCAGACCAGGCTCGAAGGGTAAAAAAATTATAAAGATTTGTATGGAAAATCCCGATACCAAACACTCAAAAAGATATTTACACGCAAACGTCAACAGTGCGTGCATAAATCACGAAAATAAACAGGTCTGTTGGAAGTGTGCTTGAATATCAACAAATGAGAACCAAAATCGGCATGAATTTGTGTCGCTGATGAATAATAAAGCAGCTTCTAACTTCCAAAATGATGCATTTACCTTGAGATAAATAACTTTGTCTAGGAGAGTGGATTTTTGACTTAGCAGAAACAATGGTCATTTACCTCAAGAGTTAGACGATTGTGATCTTTGTGTTGCATTCAAATAATTCTTGTAATTTCTTGTAACACTTGTAAGAAAAAAAAACCAATTGAAAGTAACAAAACAAAAACCCAGTGTATTGCCGTCACTTTGTCACAGATGTATCCTTTGTTTCTTGAGTTGTTGGTAACACGCAAGTTAACTTGATCACAAGCGGCCGCTGAAATCGATGTAACTTTCGATTTTGCGATTTACTTTACAGCCAAAAGTACAATAGAAAAATTGAACGAAGCAAAAATCTCCCAAAATGTTTTTCGCTGATGGTAACTTTTCATATTCGCGGCACAAAATTTATGTTGCTTCCTTGTCGCAAATTTTGTTGCTGATGGTAATTTTTTTATTCTCAATCGACACTTCCTAAAAACTTCCTTCTGCCCTTCCTAAAAATTGTGTATCAATATGTATTTACTTTTACATCAATATTTGTTTTGCATAAGGCAGGCCAACAAAATCTTTACCTTGCTTAGTCCGCATTTTTGAGCGTTAAAGTACACATATATATATCTTAAGGTCTCCTATCCAGATACTAACCCCGCCGGACAAGAATTTAACTTTCGCGAACGTTTGTCGTGAAAAGCTGACAGACGCTTAGAGTACACGCTTTAACGAGTTGTGAAAAAGAAGTTGAAGCAAACTTCATGTCAGTCTCGAAGCCAATGTTTCTCGATTCCCTTTTAGTTTCTCCAATCTTTCTGGGTGTAGTATTTTACTAGTAACTACATGTCTTCTCACGGGACTATTTACCTGTATAGCACTATTTTATTTCAAATACTGAGCATTGAATTTTATCATAGATATACCTCCATTAAAAACTCTCGTGCTACAAACTAGTTAAGCCGCACTAACACACTTCATTTTACAGCTGGTTTTGACTTGATTTAACAGTTTTCTCAAATTAGTAGAACAATTTCGTTCGGCTTCGTGACTTAAATAAAACTAAAGAAATTAAAGTAAACATCATCATCACTATAATTATTATCGATATCATAATTATTATTATTATTTTCCTTTAAATTCTGCTTTATTCCTCTATAGTGCCGAGTTCATCACATGAACTTAGCGCAGTTAGAAGAGTTTGATAGATTATTCCATGGATTATAATCACTGTCGCCCACGCACTTCGTTAAATCGAGGTTCCTATGACAGTGGCTAATTTTATTATCTTAATACGCGATACGCACTATGGACTGAGGTAATTTCCTACCCAGACCAGAATGCCTTGTCAAAATTGCTCTATCTTCTGAGTCGGTCGAACCGCCTGCTTATGTCAGTCACGCAACCAAGCCGAGAGGAGAATGGCGATAGAGCGATATGTAGGCACCATCCTCCCCTCGGCTCGGTTGCGTGACTGACTAAAGAGGGTGGTTTGACTGACTCAGAAGGGTCTTCTAGCAGTCCATGCTCTCCTGAGAGCAAAGAAACGATTGGTTAAATTTGCCGACCAATAGATGCCACTCTGATCATTCTGGGTCGTGGTATTAAATTACGCCATCATCCGCTAAAACAGGATCTGTGTTTCTCTAGCCACCTCCACAAAGACCTTAACGGCTTGCTAGGGTAGTCGTCCCAATTGTTGGTTTTCACGCACGTGATCGGCAGTCATGTTTTTCAAAGAAAACAAAAGAAAACGTTTGCATAATAGGAGAGGTTAAGTTTTTTCAAACGTTGGCCGTGTAGCACTTATATGGAAACGTTTGAAAAAACGTAATCCCTCCTTGTACTTGTACATATTCATTGCCGTGACTTTAACAGCGTCAGTTCCCACGGCCTGCTCCCGTCTGACCTAGTAGCTCAGTCGGTAGAGCAGCCGTGATCTAACACGAAGGTTGTGGGTTCAATTCCCACCCTGGTCAGAGTTTTTCTCTGTCCTTGTGTGGGCCCATTTCCATCAGTAGAGCTAACGCTCACATGGTTCATACGGGGTAGATACTTAGCAATAGACCAATTTCGATATATTAAAATTCAGTCCAAAACAAAAGGCATCATCTCGAGGCTCTGGGGAATAAACTCATACAAATCCTTATATTTATTCCCCAGAGCCTCGAGATGATGTCTTTTGTTTAGGACTGAATTTTAATATATCGAAATTGGTCTATTCACATTACACTCTAATCAGTTACGTTTGCATAATAGTAGAGTTCAATTCCCGAAGGATTGGGTGGGGACAAAAATATGGTCGCCGTTTCTTTGTTTAGGGGCACAAACATGGCGGCCGTGACGTGGACAAGTAAAAAGAAGGTCAGCCATGGAGACTAAAGGTTACTGATCACGTGAGTGAAAACTGATTACTGATCACGTGATTTATTTTTAAACTGAATTTCCCGCGAATGAGACTCCAGAGGGAGCCCGACCACCAATCACAAGAAACTAACTAGCGTCATTGCGTCACCGGACAGGAACGGCCTTTCTTTTCGCGGAAAAGGAAGTTTAAAAGTAGATGGGTCTGAAAAAATGCAGTGTGGGAGTGGTTCGCTCCCACTCATGGGCCCCTGGGGCCCGTTTCTCGGAAGTCCCGAAAACGCTTCGGGGCTGAAAAGCCATTTGTAAAACTACTAACCGCTTGTTTTGGAAAGCCGGTCTTTTAAAATGCCTTTAAGGTAACAAAAAGAACACGTACTGTGAAGTTTGACGACTTAAATCCTCTCCGTTCTTAAGATGCAAAAGGATTGTGAAACCCAAAAATGTCCCGTAAAGTTTCGGGACTTTCGAGAAACGGGCCCCACGTGTACCTATTTTTACATCAACGATGGGGCAATATACTGAGAAGCGGACAATTGAGGAAGTTTAACCGAGAATTTCAGTTTAAAACATTTCGATCATAAACGACACCTTGCATGAGAAAACGTGAATAAAAACCTAAGTGCTTGCTTGGGACGTCGTTTCGTTCTTACATGAGAATACTATAAAACTACTAAACTACAACATTCCACAGATGCAGTTGATTAAAACGCTACAGGAAATGACGAGAGGCTTGAAGGAACTCTTCGACACTGCAGACGAGACGCCATTCCTCAGTTGCGTCAAGGTCGACTCTAAGAGATGTGTAACTTTAAAAAGAAAACCTCAACTTGACCAAACAAAATTCTTTAAAACAATGTTTACAACCATATTAGTTTGAAAATTTGTCAAATAAGGCGTTCTTACCAAAACAAGATAAATTCAGAGTCGCTCATTTTGTTATTAAATTTCCCAGGCGCCACCATCTTGAATAATTACGACGTGCTTCGGTTGCCAATTTTAGGAAACGACGAACACTCCTCCAACGAAACGTCGTTACATTAAAATCTAACTTTGCACTGCCGAAATATTTTTGCAAATTCTCATCTTGTTCATGTTGTACAATATGAGCTGAGAATCCTATAACTGGATTGGTACGTAAGCCAGAAAAGAAACACACCACTGTCAGACGCAAACGTTCTCGTCAAAACCTTAAATTTGTATTTTCTCATTTTTGTTTTGTTGAGTACGGCAAAAAAAATGTATTAAGATTGCTCGTCGCACGTTTTGCACCACTTTTTTCTCCATTTAACCAACAGTATTCTTCTCTTTCTTGCGATGTTGATGCACTTGCTGTCGTTGTTTCTTAGGCTGGTTTACACATACGACGCAAGCATGAGCGAAAAGCACGCAGAGTCAGTAGTGTTAAAATCATTAATACCTTTTTTAGAAAAGCAATTAATTAAAGGCAAGCCAACGCGTCTGCGTACGTTGTTCTTGAAAATGCTTGCGTCGTTAACATAATGAACAACAAGTTATTCGGTCTCGATGTTGCTTCCGTTAATGCTTGCGTCCCTCAAGTCTGGTTATCACTAGCGAGCCCAAGCATAAAGGTAAGCACAATGCATTCGTGTCAAGTGAAAACGAACCATAACGCAATCACAAGCACAAGACGCAGAGACAAAGATTCGCTAGTTCCAATGTTCTCTCTTACAACGCGGCGCTGCGAGCGGAATCTGGGACGGGTCTTTTTCATTGGACAAACATCACAGCTTGCGTTGTGCTTGCGTTACGTCCCGTTTTCACGAAACGCAAGGAAACGCAAGCATAACGAAAAACGTTAATCTTTGCGCTTGTGCTTCAGTGTGACCGTATCTGGCCAATTGAAGCACTCGTTCCAGATTCCCCGCGTCTAAGCATTTGAACAAAATGGCGGAGGCCGTCGTTCATTTTCATGCTTATGTCGAAGTTCGTTTTGACTTCGCATAAGCTACTTGCGAATGCCCTTGTGCCTGCGTCGCTGGTAAAAGCCAGGCTTTACACTTTTCATTACGGTCAGCACTTTGTGTCAGGAATGTTAAGGAAACCATAACTGGTCACAGCTAATTGGGTGATCTAGCATCCCGTTCTCGTGAAACAACGGTACACAGCAAGCTGTTGCTCGTCATAAACCACGGGAGTTCTCTTTTTTCAACTTGTTTCTCTCTCCTGTGAGGTTACTCGACATCCGTGGACAACAGGACAGAAACGAGCGAAACAAATCAAGTTTCTTTGATTTGTGGAAAAACGAAAATTACAACCAGGCGTTTGCCGTAATCGCGATGCTAGTTCTCTCTATTCTCTATTCAAGATGGCGGCGTCCAGGAAATTTGAAAGCGAAAGAAATATTCCTTTTTTTCTCCTACAAACACTTATTCTTGGAAAATTTCCAACAAATTGGATTGCAAACACCATTTCCAGCTCCGGTTCAAAGTCATTCTCTGGTAGGAGTTGAGGTTCACTTGAACTTTCGATTTATGCAGGCCAATCCTTCAAGCTAAGGTCTTAGACCAAATCAAAGGATACCGTTAAAAGATTTCTTGGTTTAAAAGCGAAACGACCAACAAATTAAAACTGCAGCCCCTTAACCGAATTGGTTCATTTCCGGTGGTTTCTGCATCAATTCCCAGGAGCCGTAGCCAGTGTCTTGAAGGCGCTTGTACAGCATGGATTTGGTTTTTTGGTAATCTGCAGCAAGCTCCTTGGCTTTGCCGTAGGTTTGCGCCTCTAATATTTGACGATGCCCCAGGTTCTGGCTACTCTTGACAACCTGTTCATTACAAACAGTCAAAATTAAAATTAATGAGCGAAAGCCATCTTGAATAATTGTGACCGGCGTTCAAGGTTGCCTTATTGTTGCAAAACAAATGCTCTTTGTATCACAGCAATGGGACAACCGAAACGAGGCACACAGAGGGCGGCGCCTTGAAAATATGATAGTGAAAATAATGGATATTAAAATTTGTTTTCTTTCTAATAGATGGTTTTCGGGTTACGTCATCGCCGCCATGTTGGTTGGACGAAAACAAAAGATCTCTCATTGGCTCCTTTTGCTCGTCCACTAGCAATTGTACATTGCAGCATTGTTATCTGTCTCTAGAGATCGGCTGCAAACCGCCCATACACTTTCATGCAAAAAATTGGATCGAAATCATTCTCTCCTGTATTAAAACCATCCTATTGTAGCAGTAGAGGGAACTTTCGATATGTTTAAATTAACGATGAAATGATATATGAAATGGATCATATATGAACTGCGGATGCGAAATCAAGTGAAGCTAAGATCCTCGCAGTTATGAACGTCACTGGCTTCATAGCTCAGTTGGTTAGAGCGTCGCACCGGTATCGCGATGTCAAGGGTTCAAACCCCGTTAGTCCTGAGTTTTTTAGGCTTCTCTACGCAACTGCAAAAATTGCGTTAATAACCACGAGGATCATAGCTTCACTTGATGTTTAAATTAAGTTAGATAACGACAGTTAACGGATATTAACAAGACAAATTAATCAAAAAAGCCTTTCAGGTTCTTTTTAAAATAAATATATGAATTTGAAGCGGTGCGGGACAGGGTTTTTCTCCTTGTACTCCGGTTTTCCTCCCTCCTCAAAATCGACTCCCCAGCCTATTCCATCTGGCTGTGGTGCTGTGCTCCGAGGTCATACAAGGGTCGTGTTCAGGGGCCGAGCGCCTAGTCGGCAGCACAGCTCCTTCGGTCCGACCTCGTCGAGCCGCGCCCTTCGCAATTCAGTCTCCGACTGCGAATAAGGGCGTTTTGCAGGTCAGGCATTATTTTGGCATTATCGTTGAAGCCGCCTGAATTTAATGGCCTTTGTCTATAAAAAACAATTGGCTAAATTTCCCAATGAAGTGCGACGATCACCTCGCTCTTTCGTCTTTAGGTTCTTTCTGTTATTTATTTATTTTATTAGACTTTCAACAAGGTTAAGGAAAGGCTAAACAGGTGTGAAAACCTGTATCCTTTTAGCCGCGCTATCAGCAAGAATCTTAACTTGAAACGTCGGAACAAGCTTACTCACTGTCATTTTAAGGCTGGTTTACAAGCAAGGAGCAAGAACAAGCCCTTTGCGACAATGCACAGATGCCCTCATTTGTCGTAAATCGGTAACTTTTGGACTAACAACAGCCATGAATGTTCAAATCGCTGTAGCAGTTGAATGCTGCTAGCGCTTGTGATTGCTTCATACCCGTAACCTAACTCTCTCAATACCTCTTTCAAACTTGCGTACAAGGCCTGTCGGCTGATGCGTGGTGGTTTGGCCAATTTGTTGGGCGAGGTGCCAAGACATGCGTCAAATATTTCCACTGACGTGTCCTGGCCTGCGCACCAGTTCAAGGACAGCACGTTTGTTTTGCACTTGGTTTCAATTTCGCGGCATGGCTCCTGTACAAAAGAAAACGATTTTCCATGAGTGATTTGCACTGACTAGTCGGAACAATAAATCACCAGATGAATAAAAGACAAGAAAGCAAATCCGCGCATTTCACAATGTTTTTTTGGCGGACACTTTTGTGATTCTATGTGGTTATTTTTAACGCAATTAGTAGTATTTTTTTAAGTTTTCATCTACGTTTAGACGGGACAAACTCTTTGTCCAAGGTAACCACCAACCTACCTGCTTGACCAGGGAGCCTGGCTCTAGTTTAGGATGATTGACATGAAAGGAGCCTGGTAGCTGCTTGGAGAAACTGTTATCATTGTCAAGTTCAACGCGCATGCTCACTGCTCGGCTGAGATGGCCTGAGTGGAAAAGCTTTCCGAGAATCACAGAGCTGATGTAGACTGGCTCAATGAGAATACTCAACAGAGCGCCTTGGACACCTGCAGAACAAAGACAAGATATTAAGAGGATTACTCAGTTTCATCTGAATGCAGACCGTCCAACAATAGCGCAAGAAAAGCATCTGGAACATTCAAGTAGTACGTTTTTGATAAGGTTTTCAAGTGATAAGCTTATATGTATTCTAAGGTCAGGAGTCACTTACGAAATTTATTTTGGAGTGCGACTGCAATCTCGTCGCCAGGGCCTTCAATCTGCTTCTGTCTGCGCATGATCTGAGTGCGACTGCGGGAACGAGTTTTCAGTTCTTAGCATGCGCACTAAAAAGATTCGTCCTTAAAACGTTCAGAACGCGCATTTCAACCTAAAGTTCGCTGCTGTTTCACGACAACATGGCAAGTTATCCGAGGGGCTTATTACGTTAAAAGTAAAGTTAATTTATTTAACGTCGGTGCGCCATTCACCCCCCTCCGACCCCTCTGTCAGTGCTCCGTTTCACAGATATTTAAAGCTATAGCTACACGGATCAGAGGAAAGTCGAAACAGACGTTGAAGTCACCGAGGATCGAACTGGGGACCCCTTGCTCCGAAAGCCGCGCATTAGCCAACTGAGCTACGCCTGCTAATTTTGGTTTCGAGGAGAAGGGAAAACCGGAGTACCCGGGCAAAAACCTCTCGAAGCAGAGTAGAGAACCAACAAACTCAACCCACATGTGGCGTAGAATCCGGGAATCGATCCGAGGCCACAATGGTGAAGGACAAGTGCTCTCACCACTGCGCAAGCCCTGCTCCCCGTTAACGTAATGTTGGGCTCATTCCACCAGTGATAAGAGTAAGTTGTTTTACGACAAAGACGTTTTTTGAAATATATACTTCCGCAACTAACCAAGAACGTTCCATTTCGCAATTTTGTCGCTGCACGAAGCAGTGCGTAGTCTTTGACCCGAGCGTATTCCATCTATGGTTAAGATGCCGTCTTGAGGATCCAGCGGTATGGTTCCTTCGCCTTTCTCTACTTTAGTCCTCAAACGTCCATGTTGACGAGATTCAAAAACTGCTTTGGTTTCACTGGCTTCGCAACTGCCGAGAGGAAATCAAACTCATTCATTTATTCACTGTTTATTTGTATACATGCTTAAAAATCTTGTGAAAGGGCTGTTTTTTTTTTTGTAATGCGCTTTTACTTTACTTTTCCACTTCCCAAGTCCTCTACAAAGCCATTATTTCAACCGTCACGAAAATGCTCCTCTCATCAATTCCCGGGGGAAAGTGGGGTGGGGGCGTTTGAGGACGCCAAATATAACAGGTACAAAAGAGACCAGCCTCAAATCGATGGATATTGCTATACGATAGATAAACACTACCCAGTGAATAACTCAATCAGCTTTGATAGCACTTAACGCAATCTATAATTTCAACAAAATTTCTAATCCTTTTAATCCGGAAATGGGCTATCCTATTAAACGATGCGGCGATACTATATCTCTCCACTATTCGACTGATTTTAAGTCTTACCTAAATAGACCTAAAATAGAATTGGCAGTCGTGTGTTAGAGCGAGTTTTAATCGAGTGTCATAAAACAAAAACCAAAGTAATTACTTTGGCCAATCAAAAAGGAGACAATCCAGTAAACCAATCAAAACTCGAAGTAATTACACGTAGCCGACAAAAAGCGCGGGAAAATGTGCACGCGCGAGCCACGGTTGGTTTTGGTTTCACATCTGATTGGTTGACAAAATGGCGCGAGAACTTTGAACCAATCACTGAGTGAAGTAATGCAAAACCAATGCAATTTGCTAATTACTTTCGACACTCAATTAAAAACCCCTCTAAGGGTCCCTTCGAATGACGATTCCATAGCAAGTACAGCAACACAGTTACCTGGTCAGGGATTCGTTGACAAAGATGGCTGCATCACCACAAGGTGCTGTACTCACGTAAAAGTGAATCTTGACTCCATCACGGAGCTGGATCTTTCCTTGGCGCTCTTTCTGCACAAAGATACTCTTCGCATCTGTTTTGCCATTCAGCAAGATCGCCAGCTGATAGTGAAAGAACCTCACCAAGCTCCGACGAGCGATGACCTCTGCGTGCGAGTCATTGACTGTTGTGCCATCCACGCGGAGTTTGTCTCCGCTGATACACCTAAGATGAACCGGGGACAAATGAAAAGTCATATGTCACAAGTAATTATAAAACTGTCTAGGGTTTGGCATTTCAAGGATTGGTGATTAACTTAAAAATCTCGCGCCTGCCATAGACTCACTGAAACAGAGGTAAAAGGAAAACCAATTGGCCCAGTGGTTAGGGCGCTAGCCTTGAGATCCGGAGATTCCGGGTTCAAGACCCGCTCTGACCACTCGTTGAATTTGTTCCTGGTAGTCCCTGGTTCCACTTCTCAGCTGCACTTGTAAATAGCCAACTGGTTTGCCTCCGGCCAGTTGGGATTCTTAACAGTTGTTGTTGTTCTGTTCCGCGGTTTCGTTAGCTGTGTTTCATTGGCCCTGTAAAGCCCCAATGGGGAGCGGTCAATTAAGTATGTATTGTATTGCATTGTATTGACTTGTACGCACGCTAAGTCGGGATCTACTGGGATTAAGATCAACGATGATCAATGACGTTTCTCGTTCATAACAAGACGCCTGGTGGCGTTTACGTTGGCTCCCGCTGTTTGTGTAAAATGTGAAGGTTGGTTGCAAATGTCACGGATACCTGAAGCCGACTAAGAGTCACAAGGACGCGGGTAAAAGCGCTAAGGGAGGTTAAAGGTGATGAGAATCGAACATTTCCCTTGCGACTTCAAGCGTTGGCATGAATCAATAGCGAGCTTAAGCATGCGCGTGTTTGAGACGCGGACGGCAACCGGAAGTGAGCTGTTTTCATTTTTAACTTGTCTTCACACTGCCACATTTGCATTGCTAAGTATCTTTTCTCCATTAGAGATGATTAGTATAAAAATCTGGGAGACACCACTGTCCTGGAACGCGAAATGTTCTCTTCCGGTTACCGTCCGCGTCTCAAAAACGCGCGTGCTTAAGCTCCCGATTGTTATTTGAATGTGCTGACATTCAATAAAAGCAATTTTAGTAATAGTTACATTTATTTTCGATGGGAACCGGAAACGAAGGCAAGAGGTGTAATGTTCTCGCCTTCATTGCTGTTCTATCGCGCTTGACCGGCAAAATCGATTTCAAAGGAGTCTGAGGTTGCCAGTTCGCAGGCAGAGCAGAGTAACGATCACTTCAGGGATACTTTTTCCGTGCGAATTCAGTCTGAGAACGCAGTAATTCATGATTTGTTCTAAAGGAAGTAAGTGATATATCAATTGGCAAAATGGTTCGCTTTTTGAAAATGATTAAACAAACACAACGTTGCCTTAAGACTTACTTATTTCCCGTTCCCAGACTGACAACTGTCCCAGGATCATCTTCTCCATCCTGCATGATAAAAGCCGCAATTATCTTGTACCCTGCAAATCTCCACCCTTCAGGTGCTTCACGCGTGAGAGCTGACAGGTGATTCCAAACAAGCGCCGCAAATTTGTCCCCTTCCGACGAAGCGCCTGTTTTGTACTGCAGTGCTCCATTGAGTTTCGAAAGCGACGCCATGGCGTGTTGAGCCGCAGCTTCTTTGGCAGCTTTCTTTGATTTCCCTGCACCACAGTTAAATTGTTCATCGCCGACTTTGATGGCAAAGTAGAAAAGGGAAGGATCTGGATTCTCGTCTGGCCGAACTTCCAGCACTTCGGGCACCGGAAGACGGTAGGCCTGGCACAGTTCGTACAATGCACTTACGATATTCTTGCCTTCTGTTAAAGTGGCTTTCGGAACTTCATGCTCTTTCCTGATTGCTTGCTCTGTTGAAGGCGTGGATTTGATTAATTCTGTTGAAATGAAATGTTGACTGGTTACCAGCAATGTCCAAATATAAATTTATGCCTCCTAAAGTGATGAATGGTCAGGATTCTGTTAAATATGAATATTCCGAATAAAAGAAAAAAAAAAGCCATTACGATGTTGTCCATGTATATGGTGTATACGAATCGTATATCTCGGTGGTTTTTAATCCAGATACTAACCTCGCCCGATAGGGATTGACTTCGTGACCTTTTGTCGGGAAAGCAGAACAGAGTTTAGCCAAAAGCGAAGTATTTCAATCCTGTCACATTAAGTCATAGTACTCGCCGCTTATTGAAACCACCTCAAGAAGTACAAGCTCGTATCCTCAAACTTCGATCCTATAAGATAGTTTCTTCCCTACGCTTTTCCTTTGCTTCCAAAGCGACTGTCGAACTCACATCAATAATCCGAGATTACTACTAGTTGTTAGAAATAGGTAGCAAATGCCTAGACTTAAGGGGACACTTTGTGTTGGATATAAAAATTGGGCTTTCATCTAATTACATGCATTCTTCGACATATGTGCTGGTTGCAGGGGCGTGTACTAAAACCAGGAACACCCTGGAAGTAACCTAAACCCCTCAATTTGGCTAACCCTAGGGCTAAAAACCAACTTAAGCCCTAGCTAGGCCTAGGGTTAGCCAAATGGAGGGTTTTGGGTTACTTACAGAGTGTTCCGGTGTTCCGGTGTTCCGGTGTTCCTGGTTTTAATACATGCCATCAGTGTTTTTTATTTCCGTGACAAAATTGTCCTAATTTTTCTGTCGAGTGCAAAAATAACTCAAAGCTACTTGCCCATATATAGAAGTAGACGCTCCAAATTTCGGGAAAATAACAACAACTCATTTCCAGCGTATCCCACCCCAAGTCATTAATCATGTCTGTAACACTCCTATGTCTATTGTAATTCTGTGAACAGAACCGTGATGCTTTGCGTTCAACCCTTTCCAGTGCACTGATATCTTTCTTTCAAAAACGGTTCCCAAGCCGCACTTGCGTATTCTAGTTTTGGCCGTACCAGGGATGTATATGCTATTTCTCTCACGTTCTTGGGACAATTGGCCTTTTGCAA
>NC_090877.1:39465238-39490238 GCF_036669935.1 Montipora foliosa | reverse complement strand
TATAACTAAGCGCTATCGCAAGTATTTCGCGATTAATACGTCTTGTTCACATCGTACAATACAGGCGAACTATCCTGTAAATGGGTGGGTACGAACGGTTTTAAAGTCAAAACTGAAAATGACTTTTTCATTGTTATATGCTCACGTTGTCGTCAAAACCTAAAATTTCGTGATTTCACGTTGTTGTTTTGTGGAGTACGGCAAAGAAATGCACGGAAATTCGTGTTGCACGTGCAGCACGAGCATTTTTCCTTTTTCAACCAATAATATTCTTGCTTTGTGGCATTGCCGTAGCCGTACCCGTCGTCTTTGCTAAAACTCCCTAATGTGTCCAAGGTTTGATCCCATGGGGTTTCGATTCCCACACACAGCTTCATATGTGCGTGGGAGTTTCTGCTCCGACAGGAAAGAAAACCTGCTCGCAGGCTAAATTAGCTTCCACCCTTATCCTTTTATTGAGAGGCACGGTAAACAGCGAACTCGAGATCTTCAAATTTGCTCAAAATACCACTTCTGAGGCGAAAGAACGACAGAACACCGCAGGTAAGGTAATACAACTTTTATTTAGCGTGAGTCCATGCACATATTTATCGATATATCGCTACAGAAGAAGCAAACGGTAAATCCAATACATTTATTATAAAATTACAAACGGTTTCACAGACGGACTGTGCGGGTTCCCTGTGAGGGACGTTGAGAAAGTTCAGAGAATCGAAAACTGCCGATGAAGAAAAAGCACCGTTGGAAAAATCCGCTCCAGAATCAACACGATATGTCACAAGATGGTCTTTAAATATTTTCGCACAGTGGCAAACTGCAAGGCTAAACCAACGAGCAGCGAACGAAGAAGCAGGGTGCGACGAAGAACGGGACAAAATCGGATACGAACACTGTTAACATGACGGCAGAGTCGTTGAATTTTTTGGTTGACAAAATTTGTTGACGAAGTTTGGAAGAAGGATGGGTAAAAGTAACCGCCTTTAAGTTTGTAATGGCTGAAATTTCGATGAAAATGATTAGGACACGTGCGAAGACACGAGGGATGTAGCAGCGACGAAATCACAACATTTGCACACACACGAAAATGTTGCGTGTACATGTTTCACGGATATGTTGCAGCGACGTGTCCCCTCGTGTGAACTGATACTTTTAAAATTGTGCAACACCGATTTGGGGTTGATTTTGTCCCCGCGACGTGTCATGAAGTTCAACAAGTTGAACATATCCCTGAGACATGTTCCCACAACATTTTCATGTGCGTGTGAATGTTGTGATTTCGTCCCTGCTACATGTCCTCACTACATGACCCTAATGCATGTCGCCTCAGTGTGTACTACACACCTGTTTGTCACTCCAACATGTCCCTGCAACATGACCCCTCGTATCTACCCACCTTAAAGGGGCTAGGTCACGCTATTTTAGGTAATTTTGTTTAATTTTGTTAATTATGAGCTCTGAACGTCAAATTGGCAGAGCAAGAGTCTTTCATTTGCAAAATCACGGCAACATAACTGAGAATGATTTTCAAGCTTTGCAAATGACATTTTGATATAGACTGATATAAATTTGAAAAAAGGCGGGCCGACGTTTTTCAAATTTACCCAAATTCAATCCATTTCAATCCTCTCCAGTTTTGTCCATCCATGTCCCTTCTTGGCTTCCCTGTGTTTTGTTAGAGTTCTTCTATAGTTTTGAACAGTTATTTTGATATTTTAGTTAATTCTATGACCATTCGATCAGTGCTGAATATGCCTAAAAGAGCGTGACCTAGCCCCTTTAAAGATCGTTTCGTTCGAGAATAGGCAATAGTTGCCTTGTTTGCACATTCAGCCCCGCACTCCCCTGGGACTGAAATCAAAAACCTGCCACCGGGCTTTTCAGAATGAAATGTAAAGGTTCATACACAATGACGGTTTTTCGATGTTTTGATAGGCTGTTAGCCTCATGAATAATTAACGAGTTTTTGAAAGTCAATTAGTCCCTTAGGGCTACAAGATTTGAAACTTAAATAAAGTCCATTAAATTAAGTCCATTAGGTCTGTACACGTATATTGTCTTTTATTATATAGATACTGATGAAATACCAGGATTTCTCCTTTTACTAAAAAATCATATCTTCACCTCACGCAATGAACATATCATTTTTATCTTTCACATGTGAGAATATAGGTGTCGTCATGATAACGTACACGATAAACCAATAAAACGCGAGCTTCCTCTTCATTGTAAGATACTTCTGTGCTTTAATATTTAATTCTTCTCTACTACATTAAAATTTTTATTGCAAAATTTTACATTGTCATGATTTGTTTTTCATAACTTTCATATCTTGTTTCATGTTACACAACATGCGTGTTTTAGCGGTTGGTGACAAGTTTTTCATCATTTCAAAAATGAGTAAAATAAGTTGATTTAAATCTAGACATTTCATCAATATCTATATAATAAACAGAACATTACATGGCCGCTTGGGGATACAAATTTTATCTTCTCGTGCTGAAAGTACCTTTCACTCGTTCGCTTCGCTCACTTGTGAGAGATACTTTCAGCACTCGAAGAAAAATTTCGTATCCCCACACGGCCGTGTAATAACCTTTATATGTATAGTAATGTATAATGTTTCACACTGAAGTGAAATGATGATAATAATAATAACAATAATAACAACAACAACAACAACAACAATAATAATAATAATATGTTTAACATTGCACGTTTACAATTCTGGGAAATGGCCAGTGAATTATCTTTTATCAAAATGGTGGCCAGCTGCAGCACGACCCGCACCAGTGGCCCATGAAAGCTTTCAAGAGGTCATGGATGGTACATGTATGTACAGTTAGGCGACATTCAACTTTAAAAAATGATTTTTTTCCACAGGGGTACTCCATGTTTTGTCTTCAACCAAAGACTAATAAACCACCTTAACTACGGTTTACACCGGTAGTTTAATCTCTGTCCTTACCTTAACACCCTTCTTCTGCCCATACTCATTCAGAACGCTAACGGGATGTCTCTCAACAGCAATACCTTCCTTGCTAGATATAGTGGCTGCTGGTTTCAGAGCCAATTCCACATTCATGTTAAAAAGGCCTTTGAGGGCATTCATGGCAGCATTCTTTTTGGCCAAAATCTTGCTAGCACCTGAACCCTCCTCAAAACGTGTTTCTCCCACAATCACTTGGCAGGAAAATGTCTTCTTATGGTCCGGACCCAGATGAGGAAGGTCTTCATAAGCAATCTGTAAAATATAAATTTGATTTTACACAGCACGTCTTTATGTGGGGTTATTTGCGCTATTCCGTAAAAGAAAACTTTTAACATTAGACATTTTTTGGCTGGAAAGAAAGGCATTAAAAATTGTAATAAACTCGAGCAAGACACAACAATGCATTGCAGAAATTAAATCAACTGTAATTAAACTTGCTTTGACAGTACAGTATGTACAAATTCACAACATTTGCTTAATAGACAATCACAACTCTTCTTCAAAGGCACAACGTCTTTTTCGATTACACTTCTATAAAACAGGCATTACGTCTGTCTTAAACTGTATCATACCTCTCTTACACTATTTTATTAATAATTTAAACCATGTACTGTATACCAAAAATTATCAATTATTGCTAAAGTAAGGAAAAGACCAGTTTGTAGACATTCAAATTAAAATAAAACAATAATGACCTTTAACTGATTCTTTTGACAATGTTCATTCAGAAGCATGATGGGATCCTTGTGAAGCACAATTGCTTGATTTTGTCCTGCTTCTCCTTGCAAATGAGGTAAGCTAGCACTGTTTCCAGCCACAGACCAGTGGGGACTCTCTTCAGTCAAATTAAACAAGCCTGTGCAAATGTCAATAAAAATAATACTCTATAAGAAGACAGCCTACACAAGAGATCAGGCCTACACAGCAACACTCATAACTGATTAGAGTGTAATGTGAAGTGCTAGGTTTCTACCCCATATGAGCCATGTGAGCGTTAGCCATACTAATGGAAATGGGCCCACACAAGGACAGAGAAAAACTCTGACCAGGTTGGGAATTGAACCCACGACCTTCAGGTTAGATCACTGCAACTCTACCGACTGAGCTACAAGGTCAGACTGGAGCAGGCCATGGGAACCGAGGATGTTAAAGCACTCAGTTGACTCTGACAACATCTTTAAATTCTACCCTTATATCACTACAAAAGATTTAACAATAAATAGAATTAAATATATGAAATGGTATAATTCGCCTCCTAAAATAACTAGAAAGTTAATGAACTAGGAAGTCAATTTACATAAACAGATTACGATAACATGGTTGGGAGACACACGAATACCTTACACACACCCCCACAAATCTATCAACAAAAACAATGGCTATATATAGACTTTAAGGCAGCAAATAAAACAGACAAAGCAGAACTAATGAGGTCAATCTATTAATGTTTAATATTAACGTAAAAATTCTTGTTTTAAGTTTTCCTTGAAATTACAGAGTGGAGTCAACTTTGTATTTTTCCCAAGAGAATTCTTGAGAAATAAGAGAGGTTATATCTATGACTTTGAATTCCAAAAGTATGAAAGTGTACCTCATATACATTGGGCATTAATATTTTGTCCTCCTTTATAAGCAAAATAGACCAATTTCAATGTATTAAAATTCAGTCCGAAACAAGAGGCATCATCTTGAGGCTCTGGGGACTAAATAGAAGGATTTGTATGAGTTTATTCCCCAGAGCCTTGAGATGATGCCTTTTGTTTCGGACTGAATTTTAATATATCGAAATTGGTCTTTTTTCTGTGCAAGTTACCTTCAGCTGGTTCCCAGTTCATAAGTGCTTTTAAAGCCACTATTGCAGCAAGTTTTCTTGCCATTTTCTTTGAGGAACTCTTCTTTGGGCCAAATGTTTGGTCTCCAACAGTAACTTGCGCCTTGTAGAGTCCTGGATACATGCACCGTACATCTTCAAACTTGACCTGAAAAAATGATGAACTTGAATTTGGCTATTTCATACAAGCCAAAGCACACAAACGTGAGGTTAGCCTATGTGTAGCCACACCTTCACCCTTGGGAAAGGAGGGGGGGTTGGGTTACACATAGGCTTGAGATTCAACCCACCAGGATATGAGAGAAAAAGGTTTAGTGGATTGAGGGGTTTGACCCTATTACAAGTGTAGGGATTTGCAACATTTAGCTCTTATTAACCGAGCAGGAGGCCTGTATGGGAGAATCTTGACCGAGGTCGTGAGTACAGACCGAACGCAGTGAGGTCTGTACACACGACCGAGGTCAAGATTCTCCCATACAGACTGACTAAGCTCGGTTAATAAGATGTTTATTATATGGTAAACAAGAGCAATTTTCGTTTAATGTAACTGGTTTGTACTAACCGCGATGAGAGGAGATGAGCTGAACTTAATTCTGTCAAAGTTTGCTCGTCATCCTCTCTTTTGTCATCATGCTCCTTGGCACTTCCATAAATAAATATTGGTAAAAGAAAATACTCAATATTTTTGCATTTTACTTTGCATCTTTTCACCGCAAAAACATTACAGGTCTAGATGGGAAAATCTAGACTGCGATCAATATCGATTTTAGCCAATCAAATTCGTGAATTTTGTAGTTCCCAGTCCCCGTGAGACAGAGCCATATAATAAGATCTCATATTAACAAGTTCAGTGGATTGTAAGATTAAATCATGAATAAACTACATGTAGGAATTTTTCCCACATTACTGACAGAAACTCAGTTGGTGTAGAGGTTCACATTTTGGATTATCAGTCACTTGCTTGAGGCATGGTTTTAAGGAGTACCAAAATCTCAATGTAATTATCATGGTATTTAATATCAGTTAGCACTGATCACACCACAAGCAATCCAAGACTAAATATTGTTAATTTTCATTTGACCTTGGACAGTGTGTTGTCTTTCACTTTTTATGACTACCATAATTAAAAAAGAGTGAATACGTATTGCCAACAAGTCAGCCGAGTGAAGACGCGAGGTTGACAAGGCGGCAGCCTTACTACCGAAATCACTAAACTGTTTGCACCCCCAAAAAAAAAATGATCGATCGCATTTGAATTTCGACTTGCTCACATGACCATTTGGAGCACCCCGATTCTTGATGTGAGCGAGGCTCTGGGAAAATATATAACACTTGCGAGGAATGTGTACAAAGAACTTTTTTACTGTTTGGAAATGGTATGTGGTCACTGATGGTTGAGCAGAGGAGAAGATGTTCAACAGAGTTCTACCCGAGAAGTTTTAGAGACATTAAAGTGGTACTACATGTATGATCAAATTTTTAACCTTGATTTTTTGAGTGTATCATATAGAATTCCATGAAAGAACAAAAACGCTATTTACTGTTTGCAAATATCTTCATTAGTTCCGGAGATATTTAAGTTTGAAAAATGGGTAAAATATGCAAATAAGATGACTAATGACGTCATACACTCAACCCAATATTATATTGAGTATATAAATAGAGCTACCTTGGCCAATTTACAGCACAGACCATTGAAACTCGGTAGTCTAATAGTTCTACAGGAAACACACCTATGGCTATAAAAAAATTATGTTCCCATGGCAACTCACTCTTTTCCAGTCCCCACCCACTTGATTTCAATATGTTAGTGATTTTCAGCTTGAAAAATGTTGAACAAGGCCACAAAGTTGTGCTAACATATTTACATGCTTGCTGGATCATGTATATGAAGTGCTGTTAGCAAATATCAAAATGGAACGCCAAAGGTGGCCAGAAAAGCTCATAATATGGGGGAGGTCTGCAACCCAGTATGATGCCATGGTAACAGAACTGTTAAGCTCATATTGTGGAGAACATTTAGAAGAATCTTACTGCAAAAAATCAAAAATTTCTGATTAAAATTGGCTGAGATATCTCCTTTCATCAACTTTGAACAAAATTTGGTCGAGTGCATGATGTCATCACTTGGCTAATTTGCATATTTTAAAAACTAGAACATCTCTGGAACGAAAAAAGATATTTGAAAAAAGTAAACAGCATTTTTCTTCTCACGCAGACTACTTGCTTATGCTTCAAAATGGCTTAGATAGGAAAGATGCGATTTTCGTCATAGTACCACTTTAAAGTACAAAATGAGTGGTCTTACAGTTTCAAAAATATGGAAGACAAGTTTTGTCAAACATGCAACTGAAATTTACTTCCATCGTCACACAGCTAAGGGTCACCCGAAAAATCTGGAAGAACCAGAACTAGATTTAGTGCAACTGCTGATAAAAAACTGACCTTCGGTAACGTAAAGACTTGCGCGCTTGGCCAAGAAGAAAATGAGAATGTCACAGACTTGTGAGGCAGTTCAATGTAAACACCTAATGCTTTGTTGTTTTAAATTTCATGCTCGTAAAGCAAAATTGCATGGTTTATAAATACCAGTATAGTATTGACAAATTGTTCATGGGAATCGATACCGAAATCTCACTCCAATGATAAGTTGAGTTTTTATCCCTTGTTGTTGTTTTGGCTGACGTAAATTCGAAGACAAATTCTCTGCAAAAATTACATAAATCGTCAACATAGCAGTAATTTAATTATCATAACTAAACAGTTGCTATTTTCATTTAGCAATCAAAACAATTTCAAGTACAGTAATGTTGCAAATAAATGTAACAGAAAACACTTGACATATCTTCTCGTTTGTTCTTATCGGTCGTTGTGGAACATCGAAGGCGAGACAAAACGTCTTCCATATGTGTGAAACTGTAAGACCACTCATTTTGTACTTTAATACTATATCTCCAACACGTCTCACCCTCTGCTCAACCATCAGTGACCACATATCATTTTCAAACGGTGGAAAGCTCTTCGTACACATTCATCTCATGCCGCAGTCTGTTTCTTTATTTTCCCACAGCCTTGCTCACTTCAAGAATGACACGTCACAAATCAGGACGCTCCAAATGGTCACGTGAGCAAGGCAAAATTCAAATGCGATCAATCACTTTTTTCAGGGTGCAAACAGTTTAGTGATTTCAGTAGTAATAGAGCCAAAGCACAAGGGTGTTGTGTATGCATGAAAAATTTTGAGCGCTCCAAAGAAAATGCAGGGGAACAAAAGGCAAACTGGCCTGATGCGACATCATTCACGTTGATATTTAAGATCCTGTGTTCACTGTGAGGGAAAACACATTTTTTTTTGCATTTCTCTGACCATTGTGTTGTGCACACTTGATTTGAGTAGTCTTTAACATTTATTTTCGAACCAGTGTGTTCTATATTGAATGAACAAGCTCAAGACTGAACCAGCATGTGTTCTTATAGGCTCGGCCAGCACTCCATGACCACTGAGCTGTGAACAATTTAATTTAATTTTCAAAGGAAATAATATTTCTATAAAGTACAAAATTAAATGATCATTTTGACATGTAATTCATGGTTGTACCTTGCAAAATAAAAATTCTACAAGTGAAACAACTGTCATGTGTCATGCAAGACAGTTTTTGAATTTGATTTCCCATGACATGGTTTCAATGAAAACTCTTTGGCAATTTTGTACGTGGCATTGATTTTATCCAACTTAATTATTTCATTTTCCTGTTAAAAATTACGGTCTTTCAAAAATTACAGCAGTACTTTCAATATTATTGCAAAACACGTTGATATTTACATTGTTGTTCACAACAAAAAGTGTGAAAGGGTTTTACTTACATTTCTGTTGTTATTTGTTAAAATGTTAACTTAGAAATTGAATTGCTGTACTTTCAAATAAAAAATTTCAACTACTGTTGGGTTCCAAAAATGACACAAATGTGCAAACTATGTATTATACTGACTGTCTCGTTGGCACTTAGCCATAGCTACCACATGTACTAGTTTCAACCATAATAATGTAAGAACAACAAAAGGTTTTTTTTAAAGAATACGTTGCCACTTCTGACCACTTCGCTTTGATTTTGCAGCATTCTTTGAATAGCAAGCCACATTAAATTTCTGCTCTTCTTATTAATTAAACTGCAAATAAATTGTTAAGGAGTATATACTGAAGAAAAATATCATCAATTTAACAAATTCATGTCAGTTTTTCATGCGTCTGTCCTGATATTGATCCTGAATTTCATCATAACATTACTAAAGTAGCTGCAGACTACTTTGACAATGTTATGACGAAATTCATTGTCAATAACAGGACAGACGCATGAAAAACTGACATCAATTTGTTTTTTACAATAACAAAAAGGCAGAGGGGTCAAAATTAAGTCAAAACACGAGAAGAAAGCAAGACAAAAACGCGAGAAACTTCAATCTGACGCAAGCAATATCACATCATCCTTGCATAAATTATAAATTATTTTATGTGTCTGTCCACTTATTGACAATAAAAATTAACCAATGAGCATGCGAGAATTTTGCAGTCATTGTAAAAATTCATTTGGAAAGCAGGGTTGGTGGACTGGTGAGAGTACTTGGTTTCTGCCAGTGTGGCACGCACAACACCATACTTCAGTATCCTCAAGCAGTTTGCAAGAAAACCCTAATCAAGTTGTGTGGGTCAAGTACATTTCACACTCCGGAGGGAATTTTCCTCCAATCTCTTCCCAAGTGGGCAAGCACTCAATAATGTGTCCATATGTGAGTTAGCATTTTAAATTGATCCAAAGATGCCAAGCAGCAAAATAATATACAGCATTTTGCATTGAAAGAAGACAAAACACACGTTACTAAAATTAAACTGTGACGTTGGCATATGTGTAAATGGTTCAATGAGTCAAATACCATTCACCACTGAGCAATCGTGTTAAGAATTATAGGAGTAAAAATGAATGTTACGTTTTAATTCCCTTTGAAGGCATAAGGTTGTCCTGTGAATTGGATAGGGGTGCTTAAGAAAGAACATACCAGCTGATCACGTTTTTGCCCATATTCATTCAGCAACATAACAGGATCCTTGTCTGGTGGTGCTGATGGATCCAAGCACTTTGGCTTTGGCCGTCGCTGTCTGGGATGCCTCCTGTACATTGGCAAAAATCCTGTTTGTTGTTCTTCTTGCCTGAACTCCCTACTACCAGCACCTAACTGTGTCCTAAACCGGCTGCCATATGGTTCTAAAACAGAAAACATACATTGTATGGTTTGAACATTAACCCATAATTCGCTCCTAAGTAGTGTGACATTTGCAGATTTTACTCTGAGTAACATCAGATGATTTTACTCATCAGTCAGGAACGGCAGAGCCGGGGGCTTCAGCCCCCCAATTTCAAGCAAAAAATAATTTTAAAACCCATAAAACATGAAAAAAGAAAACTAACAGAAGGAAAAACAAAAAAAAAATTAGCAAGACCTTAAAGTGTGTAACTTGAAGCCAAGCTAGGGATTTTAGGACACCAACTTAAAAATAAGATCGAAGCTACATGCGCGGGAAAATGCACAAGCTACGTTACATCCAGATTATGAAATTTTTAAACTCAAAAAACCCCAGCTCTGAACCAGAGTTAGATGCTTCAAGGTTATGAGCTTGTGGTTATATGTATGTATCAAGTAACAAATAAGGAGTAAAACATTTGTCATTTCATGGTTGATCCACATTAAATTTGTTTTTTGGATATCTCGTCGAGAATGCTGAAAGTAACATTTCTGAGTTTCAAGATTTCAAAATTATCTGGCGGAGAATTACCCCAGAACCCCCTACAAGTTAGCGTCTCTGGCGCTTGCTTGTTAGCCCCCCCCCCCCCCCAAAAAAAAAAATACAAAATATGCTCCGCCGTCCCTGTCAGTGGGTGCTGGTTCGGGGGTTAAAAAGTTGACAATATCTATCTATGCCCACATCTAGGTCAACTCCTCTTTAAGTTACCTTTTCCCTGCTAAGAGTGTGACTCACTTAAAGATAATACTCTAATAGCATTTAGTAGATACTGAAACAGTGGATAGCATTAAACACATGCTCTGATTGGTTACTCACAATCAGAATATCCTTTGCTATTCACCGCAAAGCAACTCTCGCAGGATTTGAGCCCGAAAATATTTTAATCAATGAAGGATTAAATGAGGTCAAATCATCTTTTTGTGATATATTATCTCACTGTTTTAGTATGTACTAAAACAACTATTCACCTCAGTGTCGGTGGCTAGTGGTAGATATTTACCTCCCCACTTCACAGTTCGGTAAATATCCGCCACTGGCCACCTCTGTTTCGGTCAATCGTTGTTAATTTTTTTAATCACTTTAATACACAAGGTGATGCCCAATCTCACCCTACTGAAAGAACATGTAAACTGCCAAGAGATTTAATTGTGGTATACCCCTTATTCCAAAATAGACACGATTTTAGTATTATTTTGTTTGCCTTCAAATTAGTCCTTGCTGCCTTGTTCAAGGCAACAAGTGTTTTGAATTTTTAGCTTAAGAACGACACAACAAGGGCTAATTTGCAAGCAAACAAAAGAATGCAAAAATGATGACCATTTTGGAATAAGGTGTATGTGTGGTACAGAAATCCTAAACCATAAACCATCAATACATGTAGTTTATATAACCGGAAAAAAATCCACAATTTACAGAACTCAGACTGGTAAATAAATCACTTAAAGGGGCAGTGTCGTGGGAATTTGACTATAAATTTACCAAATCAATTTTTAGTGACTTTTTCATTCTTAAATTGCTTCTGGATGACCACAGTGAGATGAAAATTGATTAAAGTTTAAAAGAAGAATGAGCCACAATAAGTTACTACAGAGTTCACCTAAGATGCAAGGGGAGAGCTTGAAAACGTCGACCTGACGTTTTCAAGTTGGCATTCATTTTAACTTGATAATGCAAAATCAAAAACACTTAAGAATGGTTTCTGCGAGCTAAAATAACTGTTTTGAGGAAAATTTAGCCATTAATTTTCGTTTGCCATCGGTAAACAGGTCTCCTTTGCTTTTCAGATTTTTACTAACAATCCATGACACTGTCCCTTTTAAAGAGGGATGCATCTTTAAATTAAATTAATTAAAGACATTAAATGAAATCTTACTGGGTACAAATGTGCAGAAGAATCGTCACTCAAAGAAAAAATGTCAAAAAAGGATTAAAAACAGGTGCTATATACTTTGTTCTTTCGGACAAAGTAACGAATGCAACTTACACAGTTACAAATCATGACCCAGGTTGCTTTCGTAAGTTGCATTCATTTTTTTTCTGAGAACCATCCAACCATGTCTGACATCCCTTTTAAAAACTTCACCTCTCTTAGATGTGGCAAATAAAAAAATGCTGTTCATAATTTGTACAATTTTCATTTGCAAAGAAAAAGTGTCAAAAGCCCTGTACTATCCCGATCTTTAATAAGTGGTTGATTGTCACGATTTAGGAACACAATTCGATTCTTGGTTCGGTCAAAGCTGCAACATCAAATCTCAAATCTATTGCGAAAATTATTTAACATGATTTTGGTGAAAGGGTTTGCCTCAAGCTTCAATTGGCAACTCAAGAATTTCTTTCATTGTGTTTTGCAGTCTTTGACAAGTAGCAAGCGTACTTGATAACACATGTATACGCGAGTCTTGTACAGCAAATCACGAGGTTCTGGATCCTATGCAATAGATTAAGTAACAAAACACGATGCGACTGTAACAATCGCAGGAAAAGAAAAAGAATCGCACCAGCTGGAACAGGGAAGACCGCAGTGCATAACGTTTTTTTGTTTAATCAACCTGGCCTGGGTTGCTCGAAGCACGGACCACGCTAACCAGGCTTTGCGCAACGTAACCGGTCCCTACTTACTAACATGAGCATTTTACCTTGGAAGATAGCTTGTAAAGCTATATCTGCGGCGTGCTCTTTAGCATCTTTCTTTGAAGAAGCTGTGGCAGGTGGAAACTGGCGTTCACCTACGATTGCCTTGGCAATGAATTCTGAATTTTGTTCACTGGAGGAAGGGCTGATGTCGAACTCGACCGAAGCTCCATTATGATCGCCGTATTCTTTGAGGGCTGCTCGAGCATTCTTGTTCACGAGATTACCAAACATTTCTCCTGTTAAATACACGGAGAATTATATGAGCAATGTCGTGAAAAAAGCAAGCCACCCCGACAAACTATAGAAGCAACTTGTTCACAAAGGTTTCTCAAAAAGCTGTTGTGCTTTGTTCAGGAACCAGTCCCTCTCTGCGCTCTCGGCCAACAAACAGATGCCATCTCTCAGGTGTCTCGCGTCCGAGCGATGTGGCGCGTCCGATTAAAGTGAAGATACCTAAACCCCTATATCAAATTAAAGCTTGTAGAGCTGGCTATCAAACCATATCAAGATTTTTTAAATTAAATGAACTGTCGAATTTTTCACGACCTCTAAATGTGAGCATCTGAATCACCTCTTCAAAGCTGCAAGTTAAAGCAAATTTTGCTTTTCGCTCCAAAGCGCTAAAAAAACGTGTCTGCGTTTCGCCATACTCAGTCACAGTGAAAAATTGTAGAACGTTTTCGAAACAGTATCAAAAGAATGTGATGTGTTCGTACAAAAATCGTTCTCAGAGAAAAAATATTTTGAAATAAAACATTCGCAGACACGTGTTTGTTGTCTATATGTTAATCTAGCCACTGCCAAAATGTGGGGGCAATAGGACAAATTCCCTTTGAGTTTTATCTCTTTAATATCCGCTTCAAGTGAAAAAATTGATTCAAGAAAACAGCGCTAAGACTGTCAATCAAACGGGTAATTTTCTAGGAGTTTATTTTGACACCAAAATTATAAATTCTCGGATCTCCTCTCCCGACGGGTCTAAAGATACCACTTCCAAATATTCAGTTCTAATCGATGATTGTACTACAACAAATACCTTGTGAGGAATTTCTCATTTGTCTTCGGAGACTGATTTTTTGGCAGTTTTTCTGCCCAAATTAATGAAGTATGATATGGGAGTTTCGACTTTGGTGCGTGATATTTCCTTCAATTCTTATTATGTCAAAAATTCCTAACACGGTGTTGGAGTGCATTCATTTGTGACTAAGATGCAACAAAATGCAGTTATTTTCTCAATAAAGTGAAAGGGCCGGAGCTTCTGCAGCAGACTCGGTCGTTCTGAGTTTGAGGCTGCAAACCTAAAAGGCAAAATGAAATACAAAAAACTAAAACTTTATTTAAATAATTCAATCTATTAGCTTTGATATGATTTATAGTCTGACCATAGGACACCTCATTTTCCTTTCAAAATCTGAACAAAAAAGGAAGTGACTTTTTTGATCCCAGGGGCACTTAAAAAATTCGCTGGTGTTCCCTTGTTCCCGAAATTACTTGCAAGCTTGTTCTCAGCTTTTTGATCCCTAAAATGGTTTATGTTCCCTTTTTCGCTAAGATATTTTCTCTGTTCCCCAGCCGTGTTCCTTGTTCCTTAAGGTTACGGTATACCTTCAGATCGGCAATTTGGATTTTTCTGTTAAAGTAATGATCGAAATGGGCTATCTGATGTAAAAAAGAAATTATTCAAAAAGATTAAATATTGGCCGAGAAATGGCGGTTTTACGTCTTGGTCGGAAGTAAAAATCGAGCTTGTAGATTTCACGTGGAGTTCACGGTCTGCTGCATAACTCCGCCCCCGACTTGAAAGCCAATTATGTTGAGCCAATCAGCGTTCAGACACATGCTAAGGGGGAGTGAGCAGATCGTGCGTGAAGGCTGTCAATTGACACCCAATCCTTTCATGTCTTATTGACATGATACGTCAATCATTTTTCGCACGCAGATTATGGCGGGAAACAAAGAACAGCGATTTTAGCGCGGTTTTAAAATTGATTTTTCAGAATTTTTTTTCGGGAAAATATACTTCACAGCCCACCGATTCAAGATTTGCAAAAACAAAAATGAGCGAGACGCCCAAATTTACCCTGACCTTAAACTTCATATGAAACAAAAATTTGTATTAGCTTTTTCAAAAGAGCTTTCAAAATGACGAAGAACGGCGTTTAGTGTTACTGTGATAGCACTCTTGGTTACCGAGTTATTCAAGATTTTGATTTATGCAAATTAGAGGACTTGTGGCGTCACAAAGTAGATACACATATGTCAATGAGCTCCTGCATATGTAAAATCACAAAAAATGGAATATCTCTGAAGACATTTTCTGTTGGGGAACTAAAACTTTTTGCAGTTGTTATACTCACCACAAAGTTCCATGATATGACCCTCTGTGAAGTTTCCATGGCAACACAATGGGCTCCAGGCCCTCTCCATCCAACGGGTAAAATCAGAGTTTCCCTCCCCTCCCCTCTCCCTCCTCTTCCTTCCCCGCTATTACAAAGCAAACGTCTTCTACAGTTTTTGCGTCGACATCCAGTTTGCTTTTTGGCACACGTTTTTAAAGTTGGTCAAACAAGCAGTCGTTTGGAGCTCTGTATGAAATTGGCCCTGTCTTTATTTGACCTGACAAACTGCTTTTCAACGTGCAAAAGCTTTATGCATTGAAAAGACGGCTAATGCAGGACAGATTGCGGCAAACCCACGCCTCTGTTTTAGCCCTGATGAGTCAAACGACGGCAACTTGAAGTACCTTGTGCAGCACTGACATAAAAATCGAAAGATGTAACAGCCCCCCCCCCCTTCCGCAAAAAAAATAATTTATTGTCTTTGCAAGTGGATCGATTTATCTTGGCACCCAAAAGTATTTGAGCTTGAGTACACTTTTGAATTACGAAACTTTTCTAGCTTAGTCGCCCCAATGCACCTTGCAAGCTAACGACAAGAGAAAATGACACCCGTCCCTCATTTTCTCTTCATGTGAAATTCTTCTTTAGTTAGCACTGTACATGTACCGTGGGGTACATCCTTTTGAGAAATTAAAAAAGCGTTAAGACTGTATGTATATCCGTAGAGCTTTACATTTTAAGCATGTTTGCATGCATGTTTGTATTAGTCGGATGATTCATATAACAATTAAGGGCAAAGCGAGCAGCTCTGCGTTGCACGGCTTCAATTTGCATGTTGTTGCTCTCAGTACATGGATGCCAGGCTGTAGAAGCATAACTGATTAGAGTGTAATGTGAAGTGCTAAGTTTCTACTTCATATGAACCATGTGAGCGTTAGCCCTACTGATGGAAATAGGCCCACACAAGGAGAGAGAAAAACTCTGACCAGGGTGGGAATTGAACCCACGACCCTCAGGTTAGATCACCGCTTCTCTACCGACTGAGCTACAAGGTCAGACGGGAGCAGCCCTGCTCCCGTATGACCTTCCATTATTGTTATTTATTCATTATTTATTTGTTTAAGAAGGTTGAAGTTTTGGCAGCTATTCAGCTGATGTGGACCTGCTATACCCACCCACCCATATACACACAGAGGACAGCCACAACACCGGGAACTTCATCCCCTACTCTTCTCGATGAGTCTCAATAAATAAGGAGACCACTACACAAGAGAGAAAGGCACAGAATTCGACTTCTGCTCTCCTCAGCACGCTGTCTGGTGACCGCCTGCTTACCCTGCGAGCAGTTGGTTTCTCCTACGCTTCCAGAGAGAAAACCACTGCGAGCAATCGTTTGATTTTCCATCGAGCATGTGCGAAGTACGTCACAACCCACGTGATGTATCACATCACTTCGTCTTATTTCGCAGGAAATCACTACACAGCAGGCTCGCCCAAACGCAGCAGTAACGCTGCTGAACGCACGCGCTATAGTCTCCCTATACATATTCCATGCATGGTATCTCTTTATAACTAGTACCCATGCCTACTTAAGGTGCTTCTACATCCATGGCGCTGGACGGCGGCTCACTCAAAGAAACGGTTGCTCGCAGTGGTTTCTCTCTCGGGAAGCATAGGAGAAACCAACTGCTCGCAGGGTACCGTCTGCTTTGACCGGGAATTTTGTTATGGGTCCGGTCCTAGTTTTGTCAATCCGATCCGATCGGGCTTTTGCCAACGGCCTCAAGATGATTCATAATTTGGCTGAACACTACATCTTCCATAATCTTACAAGAAATACCCGTTAGGGAAATGGGTCGATAATTCGCTGGATCGGAACGAGATCCTTCCTTGAAAATTGGAGCAATATTTGCCGACAGCCAGTCAGTTGGTAAAACAGCACTTTCCTGATTGATTAAATATGGAGCCAGATTTGCAGGCCACTGCTATCGATCCAAAGACCAAATAATCTCTGACGTCATTTGCATGAGGTTCCCACGCACATCTAGAGCCTGAAGAAGACCTTAAGCAAGGTAGGTATAGCAAGGGACATCAATCAAGATATAAGTGATCTCCCAAATTTGATGGCTGATAGAGTGTCTTGGAGAAGCATTGTTAACTCATTCTCGGATGCGTCCGCATGATGATGATAAATATGGAGGCTATGTCGAAAATTGTTTTGAGAAGGAAAAATAGATTCTCAGGGAGACCTTAAAAAGGTTTGGTTGGTATGATTGGAATACCGACCAAACCTACGGTCCAGCCTTCAAACTACTGCAATCCATCACGTTAAATTGCCCTAAAAAGTACCAGGTTTTTTAGAAAAGATGTAAAAAGAGCAGAAAAACCGGTGCAATCAAATACTCGAGACTGTTCACTTTTCTCAGTTTAATTGCACTGAAGACTAACCCTCACTTTCTTTAAATATATTTGTTTTTTATGTCCTTCAATTAACTAGTACATGCACTAACTTCCTTGGAAACTCTTTTCCTGCATTGCAGTAAGACATGCTTAGGATGGAAGCCAGGGATTCTCGTCCTTGGCCAAATTGTACTTCACTTAGCAAGAGGCTACCAGTAATCAATCACACAATTAAACTTAAACTTCAATAATTTCTTTACATATGAATAAACCTTTCTCAAAAGATATTATCTGATAATTTAAGCTGCTGCGAATTCAATAATTACATTACAAAACAGAGAACCTCATCTTTGAAATCTCAAAACATTATTGAGGTACTGTTTCGGTTGAGGCAAATCTTGGCTCCCACTCATTACTGCAGTGATAAAAGTCATGGGTCTAAAACTTTACCGTATATTTCCCCTCTGTCAGAAGACAACATTGACTCAAGCAACGTCGTATTTGGGTGTCTAATCATAAAACACGTTTTGATTGGTTTCTGGGATAACTCAAATAGTTCAAAGGGAGTTAAGCTTTTCATGGCATCCAATATCAACAACAAATGGACCATACGGAGTTTTAAAATTTCTGAAATCACACTAGTGACCACACCTTCTTTGATAAATCTCTGAAAGCGATTATTGCCCATTTCCTTTCCAAAACAATAATTTATTGTCTGTTGTATGCTTATGTTGTTGTCAAAACCTGAAATTTATTTTCAATGGCTTTTCAGGGTATGCCGAAGAAATACACCATCACCACAGCCATCACTTTACAGACCTTGAATTCTATTAATGACAATAACTCATCAAGTGAAAGACAAAAGATTTATGCCTTTTGGATGATGATCCATAAACCTTATATTAATTATTTTTGTGTTACACTCTGATAGTAAATTACTTGCCTCTATCACTTGACGAGTCATTGTCATTAACAGAATTCAAGATCTGAAAAGTGCTAATATAGAGGAATTTGAGAAATGACAAAAATAATGAAAATAAGGTCGTAAATCTTTTGTCTTTCACTTGATGATCGAGTCATCGTCATTAATATACCGGTAATTCAAGGTCTGAAAAGTGATGGCTAAGGCAATGGTGTATTTCCATACCCTGCCATACCCTGCCATACCCTGCAAAACCATTGAAAATAAATTTCAGGTTTTGATGACAACATAACCATACAACAGACAATAAATTATAGATCTTTCTGCATCTCTAATAATATTGAAAACCAATCGTGCCAATCCAGTTAGAGGATACTCAGCCTAAAAGGGACAGAGTGAGCAAGATGGAGGTGTTGATGTTGCTTACATTCCCTATCGTTTGGGATACATTCCCATATTCTTTATCAGTATATATACTAAAACAGTGGATAGCATTGAAGGTGCACTCAGATCCGCTACTCAAACTCAGACTTATCACCTCTGAGCAACTCATGCAGGATTTGCACCCAAAAATATTGACATAGTTGCAGGAATGAATGAGTCAGTATCATCTTTTTGTGCTATATTATCTCACTGTTTTAGTATATACTACAACAACTATTCACCTCATTGGCGGTGGCTAGTGGTGGATATTCACCAGGCCACTTCGCAACTAGCCACCTCCACCTCGATGAATAGTTGTTGATTATTTTAATAATATTACACAGAACACAGTTAATTTATCCCAGTATGCACTATCTATAAGAAAGAGTACTCCTTCTGGGTCGTGGAAGTTCACCAAACATCCCCTCACTGCTTTCATGGACACTGCGAGCTATTGCCTTCATACTTTCTCCAATCTTGCTTGGTTCTGGTATCACAAACTACAGAGAAACGAGTAGGAATGTTAAGCACATCATTTACAACTTCACATAAGTTTATTGGAAAGCGAGTCAAGCCTTATGAATTTTACTGCCTTTCAAATAAATTTTGCCCTAGTCCTTGCCTTATCTTTGTTGGCAAAAGGAGCCTTGGAAGGGAAGTTGTTAAGCCCCTGATGATCTTCTTCAAGCCAAGTTGATGATATATGGTAGTCTAATGTTAACCATTTCTAGCAAGGAAATACAAAACAATTACCTCATCATCCTCTGATGGTGAGTTTTTCCCTGATGGCATGGTAATAGGGACAGACGTTGAGTACTGCATTGATTTCTTGACATTTTTTAGCCGTGAATTATTGTAGAGGTGTTCCTCTGCCTGGAAGCTGTTGTCTGGATGAGATTAGAACAAGCGATTAAGAATTTGTCTTAAATAGAAAAACACTCATAACACTGTATAATAGATTCAACAACCAGACCTGAATAATGTTGCTCAAGGCACTGATCAAAACCTGATGGTACTCAGATGGTACATGAAGTTAATCACATCTTTTAGCACTGGATATTTTTTTCAGGCCATTATTGAATACGGAGCACAGCCAAACAATGTCTTTCTTGCAAAGGTCTCTCAAATTCACGAGTTTCATTGTTTGCAGAAGACAAGTACTCATCCAGGTTTAAGTACCGGTACCTTGACAACTCTAAGGTTTTAAAAAAAGAAGACAACTCTCTCAAAGGCATCAGTATCCATTCTGCTTTGTATGAATTCTTCCAAGCACGACTAATGTTAATACAAGACGGTGATTTACAGGTAAAGCAATACAGGGACTGTCAGGAGCTTAACTCACTGACCCATGGGAGTGATATTTAAAAGATTTTACTCTGTCTAATGCCAGACGATTTTTTTTCTTCAACTGGGGAGTGAATGGGTTAAACACTAGAAATAGACAAGACAGCTAGCTAGCTAGCTAGCTTGCAAAATAATGTGGACATATATTAATTTTACCTTACAGCCTTCACTGCACAACTTAATATCACAGTTCACAGTGTTCCGGTAATGACCTTCACTTGCCTAAGGTACCACTGCCTAATTAGTAGTAAATTGTCAAATTTGACAACCCTAATGGTTTGAGTATGGATGTTAAATGAGCACTGTCATGCTAAATTTGCTTTTTTTAGGTTAAAACTGGGTAAAAATCTACATTTGGTACTTAAGTTTGCACGTACAACATTCCTGACAAGATATGAAATATATTGATTGCACAAAGAACTATTCATATTTACTTTTTGGTCGCCTTTCTGCGGACACCATCTCTAACTTGAAAAAACTGGCCAGTTTTTTAAAGTTTTAATCTATTTCCATCCTCTCCATCCATGGAAGTAAATAACAAAGAATAGTTCCAGTGCAGTTCAATAATGTTATTGGCAACAAAACTACCCCATTACTTTTTGGTCTTGATTGATGCAAAGACATATTTTAGTGTTTTGAAGTTTGACTGACATAGCATGACACTGCCCCTTTAAGATTGCTTTAGAATTTTACATGTATACATACTACTACTACTACTACTACTACTACTACTACTACTACTACTACTACTACTACTACTACTACTACTACTACTACTACTACTACTACTACTAAATTCATTATTATCGTCTTTACAAGTGAAATTAGGAATTTATTATTATTGTCTTTACAAGTGAAATGAGGTTCTCACCACTACTGAGATCATCTTCTTCAGATTCAAAAAATGGTTCACAGTCATCAGCAAAATCATCCAGTGAGAAAACTGGATCAGCGTCCCTTTCACACGAAAGGTCCTTCTGCTGTTGCTTTCCCTTCCGGGTCGTCTTCCTCATCTTGTAAGATGGTTGATTAGTTGCAGGATGTACAGGATATTTCTGTGAGCCTACTTGGGTGATATGGACTTGGTTAACTGGGTGCTGGTACTTGTTATATTTTGGTGCCACAGGGTGCTCTGAAATAAGGTTGAAATAATATTTTTCAAGACTGTACTGACTAAGGAAGCCACACCTACTGTCATGCCTCAAATACATATGATACATTACTTTTCATTTACACACCCTAGGATAAACATGTCTTACAGGAAATTAAAACATTGCCTGAGATTTGATATACAAGAGATGCCTAACTGCAATAAAAACTATTCTTAAAACCAGCAATGCACCTAAGAAAATATTGTAGATATACTCTTAACATCCCTAGATGGGAAGCTTGTTCCTCAATGTAGGGCTTCATTGTTAGGGTTTGCAAAAAAAAAAAAAAAGGGATTAAAGCAAACTTCCTTACTGAAGAAAACGATACAAGGCCAAGGCAGTAGAAAGAAGATATTTACATGTACATTAGGAAACCTGATGTACAGTTGTGACGTTAAATTGGAACAAAATACTTATTTTAGAATCATGCATACATCCTCTTTTGAGCCTGACTGTCCTGATCTTGTTTAACACACTTATGATGCCATCAGTAGGAGCTGAGCAGAAATAAATTAAATGTTTTCTTGTAGAAAAATGCTCACCAGGTTTGGAAAACAAAGCTGTGTCTGATGAGCTGTCCCCTATGGCTTCATTCAGAGAAGTTTCCAATGATCTTTCTTCTTCCCTTTTGATAGACCTGTTTGAGGCCAAAAAATAATTTTAAGGCCATAAGTTCATTGCTAACAAAAACAAAACTGATCTGTTACGATAAATACTAAATAATAAAAATCTAGTAGAAGATGCTTCAAATGTATTTAATAGGAGCCAGGTTACAAAGATGACATTGCTTTGTTAAAAATCACAGATTGTTTTGTTGACATTTCTGTGCCTATGGATGCAAAATGATAAGTACTGTATTATTAAAAAGCGTAAATCTGCAGTACTTAATAATGAACCGTGACATCACCTCCTTGTGATAGACCCATCCCTTAAAAGTAAGAAAATTAAACGAATACCCCAGATTTTCAGAGATTATTTACAGTTAGCTGCAAAATACTCAAGATTCCTGTATAGTATGCTTAACTCATTGACCCCTGCGAGTGAGACTTAACAGGTTTTGCTCTGTCTAACACCAGACGGATGATTTTACTCCTCAACCTTGGATGCCCTAGGGCATTTGAGGTGTCAATAATATTGTAATAAATATCTTTTTGCTGGTTATTTAAATTTACTGGGATAGCCAACTCTTAGCAGCATCCCAAGGCTAAAAGTCATGCATCTGATCCAAGATTTAAATTAACCAAATGAACAGTATATTGCATACCAGTAGAGAGCCTGTTTGTCCTTGAATGCCCGGGACTGAAGTGAGGCAAACTGTGCCTTTTGTTCTTCAGCAAATTTCCTGAAAGATGCAAATGTAGAGGAACTGGAATGAACTTATAACTCCAGTGGCTTTGTACCATAGATCTAACCAATTTTATCTGTTAAGCTCGAATTTTCTTAAATTAATGCTTTGGAAATAAGGAAGATGTGACTAAAACAATTTCATCATCATGCACTGCAGCACTAGTTTTCAGATGCTATCAATTCAATGCTAATTATCTGGCCTTCTGCTATTAGCTTACAAAAAAAAAAAATAATTATTAGAACTTAAGATTATCAAATTGATGAAAAATGAAAAATGCATTTGACATTCCTCTTTTTTTACAAGCTTGTATAATGACAGATTGTAAATAATTATTAATAGACATAAATTTATGTTGTTTGCTATAGACCAAATCAGCTAACTCAGTGTTGTACCAAATTCAAACCCTTTGGGAATAAAACTCTTTGTTTCAAGTACAGTACTTTCAAATCACTGCCACATTACAATGCAAATACAACACAAGAAGGATCTTTGAATTAGGTGTAACATTGAGAGTTAGCCAATTTGGTCTATTCACAAAAAAGCAGGCAAATTTTGTTTGAACACAGTATTGTGCAACAATACAACAATAGTCAAAAAAGGTGTTGCTGACACTACCTTATTCTTTCATTCATTGAAGTCTCCTCTGCTTCAAGATACTTCTTCACCTGCTCCTGTACACTAACCATGGCCAGTGAAATTGCGTCTTGACCGAGTAAAATAGCGTGTCCACCTGAATCAGCACAGAAAAGTTATGAAAAGAAGGTCACGAATTGTCATCTTTAACTTTAATTTATTATCATTTCCTAGCTGATGCAACACATCAGTGAATGAAACCCATCACAATAAGATCATGATGCTAAAAAAGTGTTAATAATGAATGATCACAGTCAGGTGATTTCATCACAAGAAAATCACAAGAACCATTCACCTCGTTTTAAAAGGCATAAATTATGGCTTTTCCTGATTACTCATCAAGCACAGCAAAAGAATATGAAAATTTGCAATAAAGTTGACCCTTTATAATTACCCAGCTTTTTATGAACACCTAATTTTGTTAAGATGAAGATCTGATTCTCCAACACTGTGTATTAGGAACCTTAATTATTATTCCACTACTACACCATTTTACCATATTTAGTTGAGAGAACGCGCAAAATATGAGACAGTAATACAGTGAAATTTTCCAGTTTGGCTGGTTTAGAAGAAAGCAAATACGGCCGGAGCGGGAGTTTTTCAATAAAAGAATTATTGTTTTCAACAATGCAAAGCCCAAGAATTTAACTTGTCGCTCACCATTTTGTTTATCCAATCAAATAGAGGCCATTTGAATGCTTTTGTCTTTGCTGTTTTAATTGCATGTTATTCACATGCACCTTAGTTATTATGCAATCAATACCATTCTCAGTCAATGCAAGAATAAGCCAAAATACTAGAAAATAGTGTAATAGTGGAATAATTGTTTTAGTATAAATACACAGGTGATTATTTCAAAAAAGGGAGAAAAAGAAACATTTCAACGCGAAAATCATCTTCACTTACAGTGGCAAGACGACTACTGGCAGCCATTTTGTCCGTTGAGGTGATTATCGGCTGATAATCCGAGATAGCGAGCCAATGAGAGCGCGCGATTTTGTATAATCACCTGTGTGTTTATACTAATAATTAATATTAATATGTCATTGCTTGTATGCAGCTCACAAAATATCTGAACGTAGAGTATTATTATGTTAAACCATTAGGACTTTCAACTGAAATTTTAGAAGGCGACTAAACTGGAGGAACAACATCCAGGGGGTTACTCCCCTAGGGAAATTTTGAAATTTGGGCTTCTTAAAATGCATTTCCTGCATCCTGGAGCACGAATAATAATTATTAGGGTATGGTGGAACCCCACCTTACCGACACCTTGGTAATACAGTCACCTCGTTATTGTGGCCACTTTTTTTGGCCTGGCAAAATGGCCATACATTCCCTTACAGAAAACCCTCGTTAATGCGGTCACCCGTTAGTATGGCCAACAGGCACAATTTTAAATCCCAACAGTAGAATTCTCTATAATTTCACCCCGTTAATACGGCCACTTGTGCTAAATTAAGAAAACCAAAAAGCCTGTGACATGTCAATTTCATTGACCTTTGCTATTTACTAGCTGTATCAAACAGCCGATTTACTTTACAAAGTACTGTCAGCAACACTCCTCCCTGTTTTCATTACAAACATATCTTGACACTTCTGTAACATCCAGTAAGTCAAATCACGAAGGGATTAAGTCATTGTGGTTTCATCAACAACACGATCAGTACTAAAGTCTTTCGGTTAG
>NC_090877.1:39457738-39460238 GCF_036669935.1 Montipora foliosa | reverse complement strand
AAGAGTTCGCACTTCCAATGCACAAACGCTGAAGCCCTGAGACAAGATCATAATAACTCAATTTTAAGCTTCTTTGTTGAAGGGGAAGAAGGTATAGTGTTTCTTGAACATAACAAAAGTCGTGGTTTCAATGTCGAAAAATCTGATGCAATCGTTGTAAAAAACAAAAAACACGGAAAAGTTTTTTCTCGAAAAGCGCAAAGAAAGAGTTTCTTTGACAAAGTAAAAATAAAGCTTATTTGAAAAAGAGGAATTCTTGAAAGAAAAAAGCCCGCCAAATTTTCTTTGGATTTGCCATGAACACTACATTGTACAGTCTGACACTACGGTGTTTCTGTAAAATCATCTATGACAAGCATTTATGGGAAAAAATCTTCATTGTATCCAGACCTCAAAGAATTATTACCTTTGTGATTCCTCCAACTGCAAGTTCAACCTCATAAAGATCCAGAGAGAAGAAGGCCGACTTCTCAAGCGCCGAAACAAACGCTTTCCCGTCCGCTATGCGAGTCGCTTTCTCTTTAACATGTACAGTGACGTTCAGACACTTACACTTAAACTTACTCATTTTAAGGCGTTATCAAACCTATGGTAACAGTTTTCATTAAGGTACTGCAAAAGATTTGGATAAGGGACAGCGAAAAAAACCTTTGAAACCAATGCATATATAGTTTCTTCGTCGACGTCCTTGACAGCAATCTCGTGACGAATCTCGTGACTTTGCGGAGCGCTGCTAATTTGCCTTGACCAATCAAATATTGAGCTAAAAAACATCGTCCAATCAGATAACGAGGTTGAAGTGCGGCCTCCGTGACCATTGACCTACTTGACAATACACACTTATCAGCTGATTGTCAAAATATGCAAATCATGTTTCACAAAACAGTATAAAAATCCTGAAAAGCTAAGGGAAATACAGCGTTTTTATGTACATTCCGAAGTCTCTTTAATACATTCTCTTCAAACTAAATTGGTGATTGTAATACTTGTATGGTAAATGATCTAGGGTATACGATCTAAGCTTTTTTCGTGGTGAGTCTGGATAATTTTTCCCTGCCTTTGAAAGCGGACAAATCTATTGCAAATTAAAAACAACATTAAACATTTTATCCCAAGACTCTATCTTTGGAGCTCAAATAATTATTGTCACAATTTGAAATTATAATTTGTTTTTGTGAAGCACATAGCTGTCAAACTAGAACATACACACTAATTTGAAACGTTTTACTATCAAATGTTACAAAGAGTCCATGCCCGAGTCCATGACGGACTGTTGATGATACTAGTACCGAACATTTCAACAATTCCAACTGGTTGGAGAAAGGGCATGGTGAACCAGGTGGCTATTAAAATGTGGGTCTGATCGATTGGTACTTGAAAATGGCTAAGCCACATGCAAATCCAATGCCTTGCAGATCAGTGTCCAGAATACAAATAATTCACTTATGTAGCAGTCAAAAGTAATCCCGACCCCCCCCCCCCCCCCTTCCTCCCCTATCCCGGGACACGTGGGGCTTTTGGTGGGGATCTAGTGCCTTGTTGACACTGATGTTTGGCCCCAGCCCCCAGTGGTGGGAGATTCTCTGTCAGAAAAGCGTAGGGCATTTCGTAAGGGATATGGTGGCCTTCCTTCATTGTTGCTTGTTGCTTGTTTTTTTGATATTCTCTTGTCATTAACAATATGTATGGATGTTGACCGGAACCCTTGTCCCACCTCAACACTCACAAACTCAAGACATTCTCACCTTTTGGATCCACCACCTACACAGTTCCGTCGGTTACTCAAATCTGTTCAACACAACCAAAAGAATCCAGCTGAAGCTCACGCGTTATAACCACCACCTTCTCAATTACACTTTTTCAAAGAAAACAACTATATTCCACCGTCACTCTACCCAAGAAAACCTCCACTACACTCCGACAACCAGTTCAACCGCAAATGGAAACACATTTTTCATCAAGCTGCTCACAAACATCTGAAACTTCCTATCAAAGAATGCAAAAATAAGATAAACACCTTAAATATGGAACTATCTAATCATATGGAACTTCTTCGAAACTCTTACTCCTCAGAACTTTTTTCATTGTACGCCTCTAAACTCAACTCGATGGCCTTATCGCTCGAGTCTCTGCTCACGAAAAGACGCACGAAGAAAACTACACCCGTCCGCCGCTTCATTCAACACCGAGCCAACTACAACGTTATAACTCCACAAGATACTGCTTCTAAGTGGTCTAACGACACTACATCTAATGTCCTCACTCAACACAATCTTACAGATAACAACAAAACTCCTATTAACATAACTACTAACAGCAACTACACTTCATTTCACATTAACAGTCGTCTAATACTCTCGCCCGCACTGACACGAACGCTCTCGCCGCAAGAGCAAGCCTGCTAAGCTCCCACTTGATCACTCGTGTGTTATAAATCTCTCCAATTCTGTTCTGTCTCCCGACGAGATATTTGTTCTCGCATGTGGCCTCACATTCTGTC
>NC_090877.1:39445238-39452738 GCF_036669935.1 Montipora foliosa | reverse complement strand
ACATTTTTAATTATCAATTCACTTTTTTGATCGCTGGTCAACAGAAAAGTGGACCTCCCACCTGTCGCACCCCCCTTTCCTACGGGTCTGCTTCTATAGATACTTCGTCAAAAGTAGACATTATTTAGTCCAATTTAGTCCAACCAGCAATTTGTGTTTACCCAATAAAGTTTTTTTAAAATATTATTATTAGTATTAAACTATTTGTAAATGATTGTTAATGACTTGTCATTATGTTTACGTAATTTCCGGTTTTGTACATAGAACAAAGAGTCGTTTCTTCGAGGTTTTAGTTGGTCGTTTCTGTTCGCTGTACGCAGTAGCTTTCTCACCCAAAGAGTTAGAGAGAAAGAAAGACTGATTTCTTTAGAGGGATCGGAGAAAGAGGTATGACCTAGATTTGCATGATTTAGTGTTATATTCCTTAAGTACTTTTAGATTAGTGATTTCTTTTAGTTTTGTACGGGGGACAGCTATTCTTAGAGTTATTTTCATAGAGTTATGTCGTAGAATTAGAGTTAAGTTTCCAAAATCCTCAGCCAACATTCATTAAAGCTAACCTTAGGCCTAAGGTTGGCTTTTATGCATGTTTAGGATACTTTCTATATTTCTGAATTCAGGATTTAGGCCTTCCAAAATCTTGAATTCAGGATTTTGGAAACTTTGGCTCTAACTCTAATCATAACTCTATGAAAATAACTCTATTGCTAGTCAACCTCGTTTTTACGGGTAATTAATAACATTGCGTATGCCACGTGTGGCATGAGTTTATATCGTGTATTGATCGGCGTTTGTACCGAATTATATTTTCATAGATATTTATAATAATTACCTTTTCAGTTTTTACGTGATTCCAAGCCTCCAATAAACAATTCAGTGTAAAGAAAGAGAAGATTGGTTTGGTCTTATAGTAATGGCTTTCTCCGCCCGATCTCCTAAATCAACCGCACCCGCTACGCTATTGATGTATCACTAACCAACAGATTAGTCTATGATGTCTCCAAATTGATTTCCTTCAAAAATATATTTATCAATCAAGACGAGCGAATCGGTTGTGAAAAGTTTCAAAGGTAATATCAGTAAAGTTTAAATTGCCTGCCCAACACTCCAGGAAGAGACAACGTTAATTTTTTTAAAATATATATATATATTTTTTTTTGGGAAGGGGGGGGGGGGGGGCAACTGCCCTCCTTGCTCCTCCGCTAGCTACGGCTATGGACAACCGCATGCAGAGATGCTCAGTTAATGGGTCGCTCTCTAGGAGCTGCTCATTAAGCTGTGGTGTTCCTCAAGGCACTATCTTAGGACCGCTGTTATTTTTACTGTATATTAATTAATGATTTACCAAATTGCCTTTCAAATTGTCAATCAAGGATGTATGCCGGTGATACTCACCTAACCTACGCCGGTTTCAGCGTTGACGATATCCAATCTTGTCTAAATGATGATTTAGTAAATGTTAGCAATTGGCTGATAGCGAATAAACTCACGCTTAATATGACAAAAACTGAATTTATGCTTATTGGGTCACGGCAGAGACTGTGTACTCTGATAGTTCCTCCTAGACCTTCAATCAATGGCTCTCCTATTGAGCATGTTACTACTGCTAAATCACTAGGAGTGCTTATCTATGATAACCTTTACTTGGAGAAGCCATATTGATAAGTTACCGGAAGCAATTTTCTTGGGCCAAGAAAATTGCTTCTGGTATTGACCGAATGCAAAAATGGCCGCCAACAAATTATTCTTTTGTCTTTGTGTTAATTAGCCTAACTAGCCTCGTTAACTCGTGTAAAATTGAAAGGGCTTTAAAACGAGCCTAATTAGGCTACTTAACAAAGACAAAAGAATAATTTGTTGGCGGCTATTTTTGCATTTGTTCAATTGGGGCCATAAAGCGAATCAGGCATCTTGTCCCCTATCGGACCTTACATTCTATTTATCAGGCCCTAGTACAACCTCATTTCAACTACTGCAATATTGTTTGGGGAAACTGTGGAGTAACTTTGCAGGACAGACTGCAAAAACTACAAAACAGAGCAGCCCATGTCTTGACCTACTCTAACTATGACGCTGATGTCAAACAATTTATTTGAACTCTTAGGATGGAAATCCCTAGTCTCTCAAAGGCAAATTGAATGAGCAACAATGGTATTTAAGTCCCTACAGGGACTAGCACCTGAGTATCTCTGCTCGAAATTTGTCCATCGCGATTCCGGTTATTGTTTGAGAGACTCTGTGAATAAGGTAAATGTTCCGCAACCGCGCACAAACTACAACAAAAACAGCTTTAGCTATAGTGGCGTAGTTTTGTGGAACGGTTTGCCATTAGCACTAAGGAAAGCAGAGTCCCTAAACCAATTCAAACGACTGATTAAAGAGGTCATCTAGGCCATTATTCTAAACACGGCAAACACGAAAAGCAGCTTTTACTTTATGATACTGAGAGATCGCTGGCTCATTTCCCGAAACAGCGGCAGGTAATCGAGCGTTATAGATACTTCATGTAATCCGTAATACGGAATCACCACCGAATGCCCTCGCAACGACTGGGAATGACAAATTACACTTTGAATGTTTCGCTTACCTCATGTGGTCCAAACAATAAATAAGTGTGCTTGTTGGTTAAGTGGAAGTTTCAACATCCTTAAGCCGATGACACACGGTTCAACATCCTGCAACATTTGTTGCCCAACAAATGTTGGACAATGTTGCATCGACGATCATAGACGTGTTGAACGGAATAGATCTGGTCTCTAGTTTCGTCACAACATCGTTCAACAACGTTCAACGTGTTGAATGGCATATTTCAACAATCATCATGGCATGACACTGTTCAAAATTTGTTGTGGCTTCTTGTGCTCTTCAGTGCATGGCTTCTTGTGCTCTTCAGTGGAGATGATCATCTCGCTGAGGCAACTCCAGGAGAAGTGCCGGAGCGTCATAACCTGCGATCATGAGGCGCACTTTTATTTAGAGAGGGCGCGAATGGGTAGCATGCCCTTTTCATCACATTCAGCGATTTGACAAAGGAATTCGACTTGGTCAGAAGACATGTCCCCTTTAAGACCCTGTCTTTAATTGGCTATCCTTCTCCCAAATTTCTGAGTTTTGTCATGCAAGAGTGAATTACATAAGAGTGTTCTTTTTGGCGTGGTCGGGCTCCCCAGTACAATTACAAATTAGTCTATTTGTAGAATACCCGCCCCCCCCCGAAAATTTGTCCTCATGTCCCTGAAAAAACATAGTATAAACAGTCACGCGTGACATGGCTTCTCCTGATTGGTTAAGGTGGCGGCCCTTTGTTTGTTTTCTCGCGCTTAAAGTGTATCTAAAATAAAACAAAAAAAGCAAGCTGGCACACCAAAACACCAACCAGTTTCCAACCAGTGTGGCCAACACATCAAGCACGCGCACACTCATTTCACCCGGTCTAAGCAGCCATGGACAGCTGTTTCGACCTTACTGGGCCTCATCAGCATGGCTGGGGCAAGATCTGATCTAATTCAAAATTGGTTTTGTCAAGTCCTTTCATAATGGGATGCGGGCAGGGGCACCGACCAATTCGAGGGAAGCATCTCATCATCGAAAGTGGACTTAAGACAGGCTTTCGGGTCGACTTATGAAGGCATTCTATTCCGTACTCGTTCTGACTAGTGCTATTCAACCCCGCAAGCGCCTCCGAGCAAAGACCAAGGTTTAGCAAGTGCTGTTGGGCGACATGGTCTTCGCTGACAATGCTGCCCTCGTGGCACACTATGAAAAACTCCAACACCTCCTCGATGGGATCTTCAGGCTTGTAAAGAAGACCAACTGAAGAACACGAAAATCATGCGCCAGAGCTTGAAATGAATGCCACCTCTCACCATCAAAGACTACACAATAGACGTCGTTTTTCGCAGTTTACCTGCCTTAGCTTCGCAATCTCAGACGATGCCTCTCTGGACGCTGAGCTCGGGAAAAGAATCAAAAAGGCTGCAATCAAGATGGCTAAGCTCTCTCCTAGAGTGTGAGAGCTCACCACCTAGACCCAAAAGTCGCTGTCTACCGTGCCTGCATCGTGACCACCTGCCCAGGAGTCCGACGCTAACCATGCTGGTCAGGGAAAGCGCTTCCACATGAGATTTCTACGCCCCATCGTGTCCATGTCGTGCGGGGTCTGATAAGGTCCGATCCACAACACTACCGTACTTGAAAGAGGAGGCATTCCCTCAATGAACACCTCCCTGAGACAACGCAGGGCCAGCTACGCTTTAGACATGTCTGCAAGAGAGATATGCTCGCGATTGGACAGCCAACCGACGACTGGGAGTTCCCCCGCTTGCTGCAGACGGAAGCAAATCAAGAGACAAGTACAGACAAGCATTTATTGCGGGAGCGACAAAATTTAATACTGAAGCTGACGGTCAAAGAGCCTTGAGAAAGGCCATTGTAAGGACTCCACCAACTTCATTGGTTTGCGTCTGCGCTTGCCATCGCATCTGCCGTTGAAGGCGATTGGGATTGCGAGTGATCGCAGGAAATGTTTTGCCCACAAAAGTCTGATTAAACTTAAACTCCACTGTTTTTTACGAAGTCAGCAACCACCAATTTTTTCTGTTTTTTTTTTTGTGTATTCAGATTTCTCAAATACATAAATGAATTGTAAGAATGTCTGAACAAGCCTCCTGTGTTTGGTGGTTGTTTTTAATTTTTCGGTTTCTTATTTTCTACATTTAGAATATTGTGGACTTCGATTCTTGTTTCCGATCCCGATTTCCATCCCAGTGGGTCATGTATCGATACCAACGCCAAAACAAATGACTAAACAATCGAAACAATAGACGCTGCTCACAACAACAAACAAACAATAGTAGGTTACGAGTGCTGTCACTTTACTCATTCCAGTTTTCGTTCTAGTTTTCGGAAGTTTCTGGTTTCCTAGATTTGCGTTTCACATGGGATACATCCTAAACTTCTTGAAGACTTCTTGTGAAAAGGCTAGGGATCTCTCTAACCAACCCAAATTGCCTCAAAAGGCATAAGAACATAGTATACAGCACAAGTATTAAGTTAAATATATTTCCTTTCTTTGCTATAAGCAAATATCTGCCGATCTTTTCTGGAATTTTCCGTCAGGTCAAGTGCAGTTTGGGACTTTGGGTTGACTGTGTCGCAGGATCGGATGACATTTCTTGATAAATGACTTCCCCTATAATATAAATAAACTATTGAAACAGGGTTATATTCAGTGTGAAAATCTTCGAGACGTTTCCTTTGATTCACTTGCTAGATAGAGTTAAGGAGGCTCTCAAGGGTTTCCCACAGGTAACAGTGGGTTTTCAATGGGGGGTGAAAAGGGATTACAACGTTGGTTTTTTCAAGAGGGCAACCTTTTGGTATTTATCCAATAGAGCGAGTTTCAATCGAGTGTCGTAAAAACAAAGCCAAAGTAATTACTTTGGCCAATCAAAAGAGACGGAGACAACCCCGTAAACCAATCAAAACTCGAAGTAATTACACGCAGCCAACACAAAGCGCGGGAAAATGTGCACGCGCGAGCTACGATTGGTTTTGGTTTCACTTCTGATTGGTTGAAAAAATGGCGTGAGAACTTTGAACCAATAACTGACTGAAGAAATGCAAAACCAAAGCAATTCGCTATAAATTACTTTCGACCCTCAATTGAAAACCGCTCTAGATCTGCTACCATCAATCATTTTTACAAGGTCCACCACTCCAATCTGTTGCCATGGTAGCGACACAGCCTTTAAAACTAAGTTTTTCTAAAATATTTCAAATACTTATTTGGTGATTTGTTTTCAAATTTCAAAAACCCTTTTTAACTCTCTTACCCAATATGAAGTATATGAAATAGTTATCTAGTCACTGATCTAAGTTTTGAGATCCTATTGCTCATCACACCTAAAAGAATTATTTTCAGCGTTCGCGCGCGCGCTCGCTCAGTTGAAAGCCGTTCTGCGCCTCCTAATGGATATATAATTGTTTTAAGTTCTTTTTATCTTTTCTTTTCTTTGTATTTCGTAATCCGTGAATTCTACACGTTCTAACACTGAGAAAGCGCCAAGATTTTCATTGTACTAACTATGCTTGCAGTTGCCTCCAAGCAGGCTTCCGTTGTTCGAAACTAGTCACCAAGCCCTTATATTTCGACCACACGTCATTTTCAACGAAAGAACCTGCTTGCAGGCTACTGCCAACCGTGTAACATTGCATACTTTTTCCATTTTCAAATAAGAACATTTATTTCTTTTTTTTTAAAATTGAACCTACCATCACATGGTACGATTTTATTAACACACTATTTACAACCACTTGGTTCATAGCAAGAATGTCTAATATATGTATGTAAAGCATGTTAAATGCCATTCGTTGTTTTTTAAGAAAACAAAAGCAAATGCGAATCTTCCGCAACATTGATCAATTCTTCTCAACATTTCAAGGGTGCATTTCACTAGGCCATAAAATGACACTTGTAAAATATACTAGAGTATGCATCATTGCAAAACTTTGGTAGAAGACAATTTGCTTACAATTTAACAGCGCTGATTTGTACAAAATGACCTGAGGTAAACTGTCTCTCCTAAAGGGCCGTTCACAAGAGGGGTTTCACCTCGAGATGAGTTCCACCCGGGAATGAGTTTCTATGCTGAGTGGAAGCGGGATCACAATGAGATAAAACAGCACAGATGCCTACGCATTCACAGTCAGTAGCTGACAGTGACTTTAGATTCCATCAGTAATGGGAGAGTCTTTTAAAATACCTTGGGATGAATTTTGTATCATGTTCTGGCCATAAGGAACATTTGAATATTCACTTATGCCAGAAACCGAGACAAAATCCATCCCGGAATGAAACTCGTCACGGGATGAAATCACTCATGTGAACGGCATCTTAAAGGAAACATCTACCCCAGTATATCTCTCTGTGTTGGCCTCTGAATGCCAATGTAAAGCTGACCAGGAATTCTCACAGAAAAAGACTCAAAAAACCTTTGCTCAATTTTCTGGTAAATATCCCAAGCTCTTAATATTGACAAAATACACAGGTGTGTTGAAAAGACAACGCAAAATTCATTAGCCAGACCCAACTGACATCATTCGTTTTGTAGGCACTGCTTTCATGAAGTGAAGATGTTTTACCAATTTGTTCATCAGCCCTTGGTTACTTTTTGTTTAAAATAGGATATAGTGTGTACTATACTGCGATTCATTTGACATTGTTTAGACTTACAAAAGATGACTCCTTTTCTCAAAAAAGAGCCTAAACGTATGAGTCATCCCATGGCCTGTTCCTTTTTAAAATAGAACACAATGTTCTCTGTCTCGATTCAAATAACTTTTTAAAGTCTACAATGGGTACTTCTTTCCTTCCAGATTGTGAACGAACTTGTACGTCAGTCTATGGCCTGGCACTTTTTGAAGAATGTTTTTACTATAGTAGTATCTGAGAGCACGGCTTAATTTCTCGTACGTCATGTTCTTTCTGTTCTTCTGTCT
>NC_090877.1:39422738-39442738 GCF_036669935.1 Montipora foliosa | reverse complement strand
TAGCCGAATGGATCTGCAAACTACTTTGACAATGTTATGACGAAATTCATTGTCAATAACAGGACAGACACATGAAAAGCTGACATCAATTTGTTTTGTACAATAACAAAAAACACGAGAAGAACGTGAGACAAAAAAGCAAGAAACTTCAATATGACCAGAGCAACATCGTGTCATTATCGCATAAATTATGAATTAATGCGTCTGTCCGCTTATTGACAACAAAAATTAGCCAATGAGCGCGCGAGAATTTTGCAGTCATTGTAAAATATGTATTGCAACACTTATTTCAGGGTCCATGGGTTTGAATCCTGTTGAAACTGCCTAAGAGACAATAATAACAATAATAATAATAATTATAGTAATTATTATAATTATTATTGTTTGCGTTGTCCAGATTAATGTGAGGATCACTTCAATGTTTTGTCTATAATCCACACTTTAAATAGGGCGAGTTTCAATCGAATGTTGTAAAACCAAAGCCAAACTAATCACTTTGGCCAATCAAAAAAACCAATCAAAACTTTAAGTATTTACACGTGGCTGACACAAAGCACGGGAAAATTTTTGTGCACCATTGGTTTTGGTTTCAGTTCTGATTGGTTGAAAAAGTGGCGTGAGAACTTTGAACCAATCACTGAGTGAGGTAATGCAAAACTAAAGCAATTCGCTGATTACTTTTGACACTCAATTGAAAACCATTCTATATTTTATACATTTTATTCACTAACTTCTTTGAGGTTTTGATGTATTCTGTTCCTGACTAACTCCCCCTTCCTTGACAGAGTCTTCCGTCGTGTCTTTTTTTGGATCAGAACTCTCGCTTTTCTCCTTCTTTTCACTCCCATTTTCAGACCCATCTTCAAAAAAAGAACAGTACAAGGAACCATTATTATTGAAAGCAGTTAAAACACATTAAGCCGTAATTTGACTCCTTGGAGTGGGACTCAATAAATTTTACTCTGTTTAATGCCAGACGATTTTACTCGTCTATGGGAGACAGTTTTGGAGTCCCCTTTACACCCTTAGATATGGAAAAAGCAAGGAGCTGATCTTCCTTACCACGCGGTTCATCCATTTCAGCTTCAATTCCAGAATCAAAACCAAAATCCAAGTCAGCAGAATCTGAAAGGAACGGAGAGTCGGGACTCAACGCCAAATCTGAGGAGAAAAATAATATGACAGTGTTCATTTCAAAGATATCTAACGGCACAATGGATGCGTTTAAAAAAGTGTAATGGTCTGGCAAGGGAGGAGCTCAATAGCCTGAAGTAACGCTTTGTTTTCATTTTAACAGCCATGTCTTCCAAACAAAGACAAATGACATTCTTTAAATAAGAATACCGTTCAATTCCCAGACAGAGGTGGACTAGTTTGGGAAACTGACATGGCTGGTGTTTTGTTTATTAGCGACAGCTGCATGGTCCCTGTGCCATCATGTGAAAACCAAGGACATGCTTTCCCCACAAAACGTTGAAGAAGAAGAAGAAGAAGAAGAAGAAGAAGAAGAAGAAGAAGAAGAAGAAGAAGAAGAAGAAGAAGAAGAAGAAGAAGAAGAAGAAGAAGAACAACAACAACAACAACAACAAGAACAAGAAGAAGAACAAGAAGAAGAACAAGAAGAAGAACAAGAAGAAGAAGAACAAGAAGAATGTAAAAAATAAATATTTGAATTCTGTTCAACCCTCAAGATGCTGAGGAACAAAAGACCTTAAATGATTGTGATGTTAAACTGGTTTCCACCATATGTACTTCAATGAAATTGAACCAGAAAAAAGGGTGTAAGTTAGAATCAAAATGAATGTTTACCTTCAAGTTGGAAAAAGTTAATTTCATCATCTGGAAGGTCAGAGCTACAGTAACCATACTCAGAGCATGTGTCAAGGTCTGTTAACTTGAGATCTGAAACATGAACAAAAAATACAGCATACTTTTACAAAATCAAGAATAATTATTGCAATCTTCAAAAATAGGACTAGGTGCAGTTGAGTCTTTGGGCAAACTACTATTATTTGCTTTGGTGAATCTAGTAATTGCCTTCAACCAACTTGCACAGACCAAGAAACTTTTCAGTACTTCAAAATTCCTGACCACAGTCCTTACACAAGAAGATACAAGTTACATACATTAATGTGATAAGTTACACCTTGACTAACTGCTTTCAAGAGCAAATTAGTTTAATTCCGTCCCATCCTAAAAGTTTGATCAGTAGAGATTTGCTGAAGCAAAGGCATATAAAAAACCAGGAAAGATTTATTGTTGCACTGCCTCCTTAATATTTGTCCATAGGCCTTTAAATCAAGCAACAAGAACAAACTCCTAAATTTGGGGGGTTGTACTGAACCAAACAGTTGGCAAAATCTACCTATAATAATTACAGCGAGCACATTATCTGAAAATTATGAACAAATATTTTACCTGTCTCCATGCTGTCATCAGGGGACGTCTCAACATCGACAACTGCATCAAACTGAGAGTCTTCAAATGGGCCAAAATAAGGATCAGCATGGCAGGGAGCTGTCAAATGGAGTTAGGGTGAATGTATTGTCAGATTTTGTACTCCACTTAAAATCAAAACTGATTCACACATTCACAGGATGAAAAGTTTGTTTTGGTCAGTCAATTTTTGGTTTGCACTCGCGTGATTAGACGGCCATGCTAGTGTACAAAACAAAAGCAAAATGTCGCTTGCGTTTTAATAGAGTCAAATTCCTAAAAGACTTTTTCGCTGTTGTTCAGTGCACCAACATTGCCAAATAACGTCAGGTGCAAGCCAAGGATTGCCAATGGAGTTGGTTTTCTTTGAGTCTTCCTGTTTCTAATGGACGGTCGAGCAGCATTATTACCGTTAGAATAGGAGTTTCCTACCCACGGCCTAAAAGAGTTTGGCATTTTCCCTCTGAAACAAGTTGATCACATTTTGGAAGAAGAAAGAAATTATAGAGAAATTGCTCATAGATTTTACTCGTCAAGGGGGCAGGGGTCCCTAGGGCGTTTGAGAGGTGAATGGGTTAAGATAAATAATATTAATTTAACCACCATAAGAAAGATTTGTGGGCTTTGCTTTGAGCATTACTGTATTTACTTGATTAAACACTACTGCGTTCTTTTGGTACTTTTCTGGAATAGGAAAACATGGAATAGACATTATTCGTGTTCTCTGGGGACCTAATATGCATTCTTTTGGGAAAGTTTTGGCTGGAAATGATACACAGCCGGCCAGTCACCCACCGAAGGCTTGAAACTTGTAAAAATGCCTCCAGCACCACCTCAAATGTTCCTCTGCTCATTCTGAAACATCTTTTGAAGTCACTCGGGGAATAAAGTGAAACAGTTTCCTCAACAAACCCTTGTATCCAAGCATGTTTACGCCGCTGTCCTGCACTACGCAAAGCACTCACAAGTACAAAAATTCTTTGTCATAGATCGTCCCCTTTAAGGTTTTTAGCAAATGAAGTAAATCAAGAAATCGAGGCAACTGCCAAAAAACTGGTTCTTATGGCCATAAATTATTCCAACATTTCGTGTTCCAAACTTTCAGGAAACATTTTTCAGTCGCCATGCCAACACAACTGAAGCATGCATAGATACAATTGTATTTCCTAGGTCACCTTTGCTAATAGTACTCTGCTTCCAGGACAGGCTTTTTTTTTTGTGATTTGACACCCCGTGTATTCTATTATTCCTAATTCAGAATGAGAATAGCCATGTCCGAGGCATTTATTTCAAAACTATATTTCTTAAATCACTGACGACAATTACAGTAGATCATTTGTAAATATTATTTAAAAGAGAAGCACGTTCAAAGTTCCAACCTCTCCCTTTTCTGCCGAGGTAGAACAGTAAATTATTGCCTAGCTTGTGATCGACGTTCAGAAAATTAAATGTGTCTACTGGTACTTGTTTTTTCCTTACAATTCTTGAATCAACACCACATTCTCCTGATTGGGTGCGGTGCATATTCAAGGGCGGCATTTAAATATGGTAGCCCCTGGCACCTGCGCAAATGTCACTTCACAAATCTTCCTTATGGTGGCTAATTTACCAACATTTTATCAAATAATTATAGTTTGATAAAACAAGATTTTTTGTGTTTATCTCCCCACCAATGCAGAACCAAAGTTTCTTTGGAAGATAACCCCATCACTGACTGGGGATTGGTCTCATATTTACATAAAACTTTGAAAATAATTTATGTGATACCTTCAATGGGGTATCCATTTGCATGTAGCAGGTCCTGAATACCTTCTATTGTGATTGTTGCTGCGATGATGGGACCAGCAGTGGTTGATGGATAGCCGTACGCTGACAACCATTTTTTTAACATCGGCAGAGAAAGTTGACTTGGTGCCTGAAGATTGTAAAGAAATAAGTTTACAAAAAAAAAATACAGGATCATATCTTGGTGAATGAAATGTTTGTTGCAACAAAATGTTATGGTGCGGATAAATCATTTCAAATGAACAAACCAAACACTGCTACATGCAACAGTAAACAGACAATTAATTATTATTGTAGAAGAGTACCAGCGTTTCTAATGCTTCAACGAGCCTCAAATAAATTGGAAATAGTTGGGCATTTGGGAATGAATTGCCTAATGACATAAATGTGAGGAGTTAATCACTTGGAGCATCATGCAAATGAATTTGAATTTTGAGCTAAGAAAGAGGAACTTCAAATGTTTTGCAATTTTCGAATCACAGGTGCAAATGATCTGGAAAGCCAATGGCACTACAAATGATCTAGCAAAGTGTTAAGATTAGAAATTCTGCTTTATTTCGCAAAGGTAACTGCTAGACCATTAATTATTTAATTTCCTGCTAAACTACACAGTCTCACAGAATAATAACAATCATCACACAGATCTTGTTTCTTAGCCTTGTTGCTCAGTTTAAAAAATAAATTGAAACTCTTCCCATCTAATATGTCTGTTTATTAAGGATCTTGAATTCTAAGGGAATCATGCACTAATATTAAACATGCGTGTCTTCGCCCATTTGATAGGGTTATTATTGATGAAAGTCGGATTGAAATGAATTAGGGCAAAGTTCACTGCTTGTAAAACAGGGAGCAAACATCGTAAAAATTTCATTTTGCAGGAGAGAGCTTTTTATAGAAACAGAATCATTGTGTTTTTTCAACGACAAGTGAATCTGACCTTAAGATCAAACATATAATATCTGATAATATGCAAAACCAAGTTAGCGACGCTTCATAAATTTGAATGGCTATTGACAGCTGCATTCCAAGAATCTAAAAATTACCTTTGGCATTTAGTACTTAATATGACATTTCCATAAACCCTAAAATTTAAGACTATTCTAATGGTTACACATTTTTAAAAGCCATCGAAAAACTGAAATTCACATTTATGTTAGATGCCATGTTACAAACACTAAGGCCGGCTTAGACAAAACAACCCTCAATCCATAGACCAATACTTGAAATCATTCATCTGTTAGATAAACTCAGAAATAGTATTAAAAGTTGGATCAAAGAAAAGGATCTGATAGGTGTCAAACTCTCTACAAAAGAAACTGTTGAAAGCAATTGAATTTTAACATAAAAAGCAAGGACCTATAATAGAAACTATACATGTCCTGAATATTATGCGTAGAGGGAAAAAAAAACAAAATCAACACCATACAAACAACTACACGACTAAAACTAGGATGTTAATGTCTTACCGGCTGAGTAATCGGACGAAACGGAATGTCTAACAAGCTCCCTTGGGACATATTTGCAAAATCTGAAAGAAAATAATAACGATCGCTTAATCAAGCGTGTTGAAAAACATCACGGTTGAATGTGGGTTCAACGAGCGCGTGATTTTTTAGCGACTATAAAATTCTAAATGATGTTCGTTTTTAGACCAAGTAATCCTAACGTGAAATCACTGAATTTGTACATCTCAAGTTATGGTTTCTTTCATGGCATACGCGAGATACGCAATTTGAACATGAAAATGGAAAATCTTAGTTCGAAAAGCCAAGTGTAAGTGAGTATGAAATTTAAGGAAACGCGATCCAATGAAAATAAACTTACTCCCGCTTAGTAAATGTTCGAATGCTGAAAAATCAAACAAAAACTCACCTGTCGTTGGAAAGAAATCTTTTCAGAATAACCCGTGCGCTTGTAATGCTAGCTTATTATGAGCCAAGGCAGTCCCATTCTCGGAACTTTCAAAGACAACGTTAGTAAACACATCCCATAAAAGTCAACTCCATTGTTGCTTTTTTTTTCTGTGGAAACTCAAATTCTAGGAATCCCGCGCTAAATCTCCCGTTTGATTGGCTGAAGTTTACCGGATATACATCACTGGAGCCATCACAGGTCTTCTGTGGGACACGCCATGACAAGTTCAGCCAATCAAAACAGCGAATCAAATTCCGGGAATCCCCTCCTCATATGGTAAATTCCCGGGGTTTTTTCCCAAACTCCTGCTGCCCCTTTCAGTTTTGAGTCGTCATAGGATAATTTTAGCAAGATCACGTTCTTTCAATTCGGGGAAACAGCGGAACAAGTGATCCACCCCGAGAAAAAATGAATAGTTCTTAAAGTTACCAAAAATACTACGATGTGTAAGTTTAATGGCGTTGGGAGCGTGACATGCTTAGAGTTCACGACAACATTTTCGTAAAAATAATAAAATAGATAAGTTTGCCACTCCCCTATTTCGGCTACTTTCGCTCAAGCAATTAACAATCTTGCATTCGAGAGTCCTCAAAATGGAAAAATTTCCGATGCGGCGGGCGACAAGTTCCAAAAAAACCGATTCAATGAGGAGAGTGAAAAGCAGTTTATCCATCGCGTCGTAATTAAAGCTGCAAAAAGACATTATTTCTTCTTGTGATAACTCATTTCCTCGTCTAAAAGGAAATCTAAGACGACATTTGGCGAAAAACCAACTCCTCGTGGTTAATGAGACAGGTGAGGTGCGTCGTCCTAGGTTTTAATGTTCCAGATCAAGGTGTCTCTTCTAATATTAAACCAGTATTCGATCTATTTTCAGCTTTAAAATTTCTACTTTGCCGATTTTTTTTTCGAAGTAATTGTTATTTGTGCTTTCAAAAATTGTCAAGAAGAGTATCCAGAAATCTTTCGTTGAAAACATAAAATATGCTTAGTCAGGTCTAGTTGGCGCAATGACAAGCAATTTTGGTTCTCTGGGATTAAAAACCAGGCTTCCAAAATTCGAAAACTTCTCGGTTCGTGCCTTGTCACAAAAGACACGTAAGAAAATTATATTTACCAGGGCTCGGTTGTTCAATAGCCAATTAACGCTAATCCCAGATTAAAACTTAACCAAATAATTTATTTCTCCACTCCCAAAGTCTGTTCAACGCTGATATTCGCCAAAATTTTTCATTAGAAGTCAATCTTGAAAAACAAAAATAAGTAAAAGAGACTTTCACTAAAAAGTAGAAAACATGAAACAAAAGTTAGCGCTAATACGGAACAACCGTAGGACGCTTTGTATGAGACTACATTAACAAAGGGTCAGAATAAATATTCCATGATGATACGCAAATTATTGTTAAGCCGAGGTTCAAGTACTGTGACCTCAACTAAACTCCAGTGACTCAAGAACGCGGTGCTCCCACTCAAAATGCCAGTCCGTTCGAATTGAGACGTATCCTCCAGCCTGCACCACCCAAATCTGCAATTTCACTCGCTCTTTGTTGTCACAGATAGTGTTGAGGGAGCAAGTCTGTTTGTGCCAAGTTTTTTCTTGTTCACCACCAAAACAACTGGGTTGTCAACTCGAATGGAGGAAAATTTGAACGCCTGAGGTAAAATGAGAATACAAAAGTAATGCCTAGGTAGTAGGATTAGCTTGCAAAGTTTCAAACATTTAGTTCGGTTTAATATTGGAATTAGAAAGAATTTAGACTGTGTTTATCAAAACTGCGCCCGGAGCAATTTTGATGTCGGCCGCAAGAAGGTCGTGGAGGCAATATAATAATATTGTAGTAAACCTCAGATCAATAAATGAAATAGCCGGCCTGTAATTTTCCCTCTTTTAAAAGTATCTGAATAAATCTTTAGCCCCAGAAATATTGATCTTTCAACCAAATCTTGAAGCAATTATTTTTATTGAATAGGTCTAAAGCACCAATATTAGTTATGTCTCATCACGAGAACTTGATGGTGCAGAAAAGAATAATTGAATACTTTCTTTGTGCTCCACAATTACATTTGACAATAATAATAATATTATTATTGAATTGTTGGAAACCATGGCAATCTCTGAATATTTTCCAGATTTTGCCTGACGTAATTAACCGTATCATCCAGTTTCCACACGAACAAGTTTCGCGTTTAGCAATTTCTTTGCCACATAGTTTATGTTTTTGCCACATAGTTTATGTTTTTTCCTTCAGAAACTGTACTTGCCACATGAAAGGTCATGAAAATTAGAGCAAATATTTGATCCACAAAAGAAAAAACACAAACGTTGTCACATAAAATTTTGGAGCTTAAAACACTGACAAATCACAAAGGATAACATGGGTTTATTTTTATTTCCATCAGTTTGACTATTCTATGGGTCAACAGAAAGTCATTAAAAGGCACGTAGCGCCAAATTTACTATTTGACTCAAAGTAAATGAGAACGAGTAGTCTAATAATATTATTGTTTTAGTAGAAATCCACTCAGATGCCACTTTTGAATTCACTCCAATTTTTATTGATTTAAGAATGAAAAACTGGTGCGTGCCTAATTTAAATAATTTACCTAACACCTGAGACAAAAGGAGGAAAATCCCTGTAAACACTTGCATAATTCTCCTTTTTCCATTTCTTTGATAGGAGCAGAAAACTTGTCTTGCTGAACAAAACAGTCTAAGAATATTAATTTTGTAAACAGAAGCCTTATTAAGAAACATCAGTTGTTTATTGTAAATAATTTTGGCTTATTATTCAATGTTTTGTTTACGCTTTAGTCTATTCTGGAATAGCAAATTGTTAATGAGCTTGCCAAACTCTTCTTCAAAATTATTCGGAAAATGATTTGAAGAAGCTGCCATTGTTCTGTTTTTCTTCTTATCATATATAAGGCAAAATTACTGAATGCTGATTGGCTGTGAGAGGGGGCATTTTAATCAAAAGGGCACTTTTGGTAATTAGGCCAAGATTACTTGATCCTGATTGGTTAACAGTTGCTTATCCATAGCAAGCAAGGTTGCAAGAGTCTGAATCTTCTTCCAGATTAAGCTACCTTTTTGCCCACATGTAAAGTACATTTTAAGCGCTATTTCTGTTGACAGCAACGATTTATTGAATTGAACTTTAACCGAACGGGAGCGTGTTGATTGTCATTTGTCATGGCACTGAACAGGCTTCCCTCAATAATTTTGCCCTTTATGTGATAAACATGTAATGAATTGACAATAAAGTTGACAGTTACTTGTGAAAATACATTGTTCGTGGTTAGTCTTACGAAGCTCGTTTCATCCAGACCAAGGGACTCATCATGTAATCACAATAATTATGCCCTCGTGCAATTAAGGCTTAATTTTACATGTATTTTCAAAGTTTTCCAAATTGCCTTCGTGGCGAATTTCGTAAAAAACTATCAGAATACATGTGAAATTAATCCTTAATTGCCCTTGGGCCTATGCGATTACATTACAAAACACCTGCTTTTTGCTACCCACTATCTATCACTCAATAGATAGCGAGTATTGAGCCAATCAGATTATGGGATTTGTCATAGCATACATGATACAGATTTCTACTAGTATGTTATAATATAGTATAGTATAGTATAGTATAGTACAACTTTGTATGATATGCTTTGAATCTCCAATTCTTAAGTACTGGTCACTCTTGAGCTGTAATTATCTTAGCTGCAAATCCTTGTTTTTTCTAGTTAATTTGAGATCCTTATGTTATCAATAATTATTGAAATGGATAAAATGTAAGCCCTAACTTAAGTACATGCATACAAATACCTGGCCATTTTCAGTAAAGTCTGTTTCTTGACAAAAGGGTTCTGGAACTGCCACTGAATCTCCAACAGCAAATCCTGTCCCAACTGCCATGTTGTAAACTGTTACGGGCCAGCAGTGGTTTTTATTGTCTATCATGGCAAAGATGCTAAGAAGAAATCAAAAGCAGTGAAGTGGTGAGAGCACTCGCCTCCCACCAATGTCGCCAGGGATCAATTCCCGGATTTGACGCCACATGTGGGTTGAGTTTGTTGGTTCTCTACTCTGCTCCGAGAGATTTTTCCCCGGGTACTCTGCTTTCCCCCTCTCTTCAAAAACCAACATTTGACTGTTCTGATTTCAGTTGGTTTATAGTCTCCCCAATTAGTAGAGCACTCGTGCTTGGTTAGATAACCTTGAGACTTAAAAAAATTAATATTTTTCATATTTAATGTCTCTAATTTTGGTAGGCATGTAAGGGGCAGAGAAAATACATGCGCACATGTGAAAGTCAGAAGATGCGTACGTGTCAAAAGAGAAGGCATCTTCAGAAATTTTGTGCAAATTATCTGTTTTCTTTTACTTCAAAAGTGGTCACCAAGCCAGTTCTTTAGAAGTTGTTTAGACTTGTATCTTGTCATAGTCATACTCAGAATTCTCAACAGTCTTGCCAGTTTGGACTTGGTTATTTTTACAGATGTAACAAGCTAAAAATAATCATTAATTCCTTCATCCATGTTGTCAGCATAACACTTTTCCATCACATGAATTGTTGAAAAAAAAAAAACAAAACAAAAATAGCTTTGTCTTTATGAGTTAGGTTAAACTAGCATGCTGTTTACGTATATGTTGTGTGTGCACTCCACTTGAATTTATATGTCGCAATGCTTGTCATGTAGAGCTTTTTGATTTAAAGACGTGTAATCTAGCTAAAATTTTCAGTTGTGCATAAACAACCAAGCAAACCAGTTTTTCATTATGCTTGCTAACCAGTTATTCCCTAAAGTTTTAACTGAACGTTTGCCACAGTGCATGTCAATTATGGAGACAGTCCAGAAGTAAGTTTTCAATTGGTTTCTAAGTTCATTTGTGTTAATTTTCAGTTTCATTTGAACATTTGTAAGGCCAAGTGCCAACGTAATTTCTTGGTATTTTAGATCTTGTTGAATTAAATACAGTTCTTTCTCCACATTGGCATGTTTGATCTCTTGTTTAAAATGGAACGAACATAAGGTCCCACCTATACAAATGACACGGTGATGATGAAACAATAAACAAATAAGTAATTAATCACATTTTTTTAAACCTTTAACCTTCTATTTTTCGTTTCAGCAATCTATTTTCATTATTACATGTACGTACATGTATCTCCTGCTATAAATTTCCAACCACATGGCCTGTTTTATATTTTTTGAAGTGCAGTAGTAAAGACCCGTGCAAAAATTTATTGCTTTGTTTACAAAACTGAAACAATGGTGTTGCCCCTTGACCATAAGAAATTTGCCATAATATTAATATTATCAACTGACTTACTATGGCACAGGGTCATCCAATGGAACAAAACCAACAACTTTGCCAACTGTCACCTTGTTAGAATTGACACCAGCTAGCAGTTTGTTGAAAGGAACTAGGTCCAGTTGAACAGTTTGACCTGACCTACTGGTGTAACTACTACCACTGTAAGGCCCTAAATCAGAGGGGCCTAACGACTGCACCATTGTGGTGAGTCTCTTGGGCTTCAATTTTCCCTAGAACACAAAAATTAATAATAAAAGTAAAAAGGTTGTCACATTAAGAGGAACATTGTTTTCAGTAAACCAACACCGGAAGGGTTTATTGAAACAGAATACCACCAGTGCTTAAACAAACTGCATTCACAGCCCATTTTAATTTTGGCTATAAAAACAGGTCCACATGAAACAATAAATATGGAGCTGACTACTATTGACAACCTTGTATGCTAAAGTGCATGCCAGACTAGCATTTACCTTTCCATCTATCAATTCCAATGTTTTTGTTAGTAAACAAAGCAGCTTGTTCTTCTCATCATTTGGCTCACTCCAACCAGGATCTAAAGTTTGGGCTTGCTTGAAATCAGCAATGGCTAGTTGGTATTCTTCTTGAAATTTGTATGCCTACAAATTTAATTTTTGAGCGGAAGCCCGTGAGAGAAATCTGGCCCCAGTTGTTGGAAGGGTGGATAGCAATATCCACATTTTGGACAACTGAGTTCTAAAGATTTCAAAACAAATGTACAGGAATGTAACATCAAATCAAAAAACAAGCCAAGCTCCTCTCCTTACATCACATTGAATAATATCTTAGGGAACTTCAATTTGATGAGTGAGGACCTTAATTTTGGTGCAAAGATTAATCTTACCATTGCTCTGTTGAAGTGAAGGTCAGGGTTATTTCTAGCAACAGGATCTTTATACTAACAAAGGACAAAATAATAACAATCATTATAATTAACCAACAGACCCCTTTTCCATTGGTTGAAATCAGGTTTAAATTTATTAAGCCTTTCTTACAGGCCAACATTCATCAAAAAGTCATTGCCTTGTGCTTGATTTGAAGCACAAAACACAGGTACATTGCTCTCCTGGGCAGGATTGTGAAAAACAAAATGTAGGTGAATGTGGATCTTAAAGGAAAAACCATTTACTTTAAAATCAAGTAGTTATACTTCACTTCTTAAAAAAAGTACTGAAAACATTTTCTTTTTGTTGTTTGTGATTTTTTTTTGTTGTTATTTATTTGTTTGAGCAGTTTTGGCAGCTATTCAGCTGATGTGGACCTGCTATACCCACCAACCCATATACACACAGAGGACGGCCACAACACCGGGAACTTCATTCCCTACTCTTCTCGAATAGTGTGTGGGTTCTTTAACGTCCCACAGGGAACTAATGAACATGGAAGTTATTGTGAGCCGGGACCTCCGGCTTATTGTCCTTATCCGAGAAGACTTGAAAGTCTAACCATTTGCAGATGTAATTACAAAGGCAGCACTTTCTCCTCAGTTATTGAAAGACCCTGAGAGTTGGTCTGGCCGGAGTTGAACTCACGACCTCCTGCATGCTCAACCAACTGAGCCACCCGTTCGCGGTGACTCCTAGGGGTTCCCCATTGACGAGTAAAATCGTCTGGCTTTAGACAGAGTAAAATACGTCTGGTAAGTGTGGCCGGTTTCGGCTGGTTTGGATGTCAATGGGTTAATAACACTTTTTTTTTAATTTCCCTTTTATTGTCAAGTGCTTTTGAATAAAAATATTAGTTTATTGTATCAGTGCTATACAAATTTACTATTATTATTATTATTATTATTATTATGCACTAATAATCTCAGATAAAAGGTGTTAAATCTGGTGTTTATTGGCTCCAGGCAACAAGCAGTTGCCTAGGTAACCAAGAATCATCCCTCATTTTTCTTTCCTTTTCTGTCTACATCTCCGGCACTTTTCTAAGAATTCTTGCTGTCCCCAAAAGTGCAGATCTCTGAATCAGTTCAATGGTGTGTCAACACCAATGGTCCTCAGATTTTCTTTTAACCTCAGCAAAAGTTATTATTATTATTCTTATTATTATTATTATGACAGTGCAAATTACTATTATTATTATTTAAAAAATAGCTACTAAAGTACATGTATCTGTTGTTTCCTATCATTATCACTTAAGTCGGGTTCACATGTGTGATGCAAATGCAAATGCAAGCAGAGATGCAAGAAATAGAAAATTTTCCATTTTCTTGTGTTTGCATTTCACATGTGTGAACCAGGGAAACCCAAATGCAAGGTAAAAAAAAAAACACACACAGGTTCATTCTCATCCACCATCTTGCAAAGAGGACTTGAACTGCACCTGCGTGTCTTACGTCCCTTGCGTTTGTGTTGGATGTGAGAACTTCATTTGTGCTTGCATTTGCACTTGCATTTGCATTTTACATGAGAACCAGGCTTAAGTATCATTACTCACAGCTTGTGAATATGCAGTCATACACTGCTTGATAAATTGGGGAGATTGCGATCCACAGAAGAAGAATGACAAGTATGCATTGCCAAGAATATCTGAAATAACAAAAATGTGAACACTCTGTTCAACATTACAAGATAGTCCATTTTAAATGAAGGCTGATTTTGTAAGCAATAATTCTTGTGTAATTTGATTAATCAAATGTGAACTAAGTTTAATGTTGAATGGAGATTACTACCAAAAATTATAAATGGTATTTCCTTGTGTGTGATATCAATGCGGTTACCTAAATTACTAACCAAATAATTTAGACTTGTTCATAAATTTTGGCCTGCTTTTTTTCAATGCACGCGGCACACTATCAAGCCTGCAGCCCACTTCACAATTCATGGCCCAGGCAGTGTGTAAAATAATTATGTATTATTTTAATACCCACTTCAGCATGACAGATACCTTACAGTGACAGACTGGTAACTAACAAAATAACACTCCGGCTTAAGCTCATGTTTATCCCATATACATGTAAAGGGTTAGGATAACTACCCAAAAAACCTGCTACTTTTGACAGTCAATCATCAGCAGACTAGTGGTAAAGGTCCCACTTGGGAATCCGACTACCCTGGTTCAACCCTACTTTCAGCCATTTCTTTCTCTAACTCAAAAAGACAGGAAGAGGTTGTTAAGTGTGAGATTTATAGTATTAAATGGCCCGGCTTGGTGGCCAGCAATACAAAGTTCACTTACAGATTTTTGGTCAGCAGTATACTACAGTGTGTGCACATGTGAGTATGGTTGACTGCAGTCTGAATCGGACAATGACAGGTTTTGTTTCACTGCCTTGTATTTTTATCACAACAATCCTCTGCGATCCTAATTGAAACTGTTGCTTTTTCTTCAGTGTTATTTTTTTTGTTAGTTACAAGTCTGTCATGGTTAAGTATCTGTCATCTTGAAGTGGGTGAAATGAATTTCTTTTGTGCCCAGGCTGTGGGGCCACAAATAGACCATTTTCGAATTCTCATGGCTGGACTGGATATAGCATGAAATGGAGGCTAATGCGGGCAAATCTTTTCAAATGCAAATTAATTTGCCCGCATTAGCCTCCATTTCACAGTCAGGGAGGGGGGAAAACCATAGTGACGCAAGAACAACCTCCCGATGGAGCAGAGTAGAGAAGAGCACCAACAAAGTCAATCCACATATCACATATGATGCAGAGTCTGGGAATTGAACTTGGCCACATTGGTGGGAGCTAAATGCTCTCGCCACTGCACCAGCCCAGTTCCCTACACACATCTTCACTTTAGAATTATGTACAGATTTAATTTTCTTAATTAATAAAGATAGGTATGAAAAGATGTTTACACCAAGAGGTTCCATCCTTGACATCACATTGTACAGCTTCTTTTGCCTTCTCTACACTCAGCTTGATATTCTCAACTTTTTCACTTTGATCTAAATGTACAACAGCAATAATTAACATTTTACAGCACACATCATTACAACTATACCATAGCCAACCTATTAACTTTTATGATGAACATCAGTCTTCTTTCAAAATCACAGCCCTTTCGCAAATCATGAAGGGCGTGTAGTGCATTTTGCAACTTCTAGATGTGCAGAGTTTTTTCACGCAAACAGAATTTTAACTTGTCCACAAAACATGATATAGAACGAGTTTCATGTCTGTGTAAGGAAATACAGGTTCTAAATGTTGTGACCTTGATATCAATGTTTTGTAAATATTTTGCATTTAAAATCTAGAAAGAAAATAAACCAAAAGTGTGAAATGTTACATGTATTACTTACCCTTCCCAATCTGCCGCAAGACCATGGATAAATTTCGCAAGGACTCCTTATTTTTGGCCTGAAAAGGAAAAACAGTATGCTCAGATATAATTATATATATATTTTTTTAATTGAGTCTTCCGACTCTGTCTATTGGTATAAATTGTCATAATTTTGTGGCTCATGTACCTTAATAAGGATGGCGACTTCTGTCTTCACAACAAAAGTTATATGCAATGCCTTTTTTAAAACTAAAGGAGACATGGGGTGACAACAAAGGGCTTACATGGTAGTTCAGTTTAACATTGCATAGTTCTGATAAATTAATTTTTTCAAGATTCCCATTGAACGATGTGTGCAAACATTCACTTACATGGTTCAAGGCTCCAACAAAACAATTTCTTGCAGCTTCTACCTCTCCATTCTTCCAGTAGCATTCTCCAAGGCAGTTCCAGGCTTCTACTAGTTTAGGGTTCATTTTAACAGCTTTTGTGAGAGCATCCTTGGCCATAGGGTCATAATCAGGAAGCACATTCAGAGCTTTACCTCTTAAAAACAAACATTGGGCTGTTTTCTCACTGGATGCTGCAAGTTCAACATCAAAGTTTTTAAACTACTATGACTGGAAATTAGATTATCTAAGAATTCAAGGAAATCAATAACTGATTATATCCCAGGCTGTCTTGATTCTCTTTCCAGGGAGATCAATGACTTTGAAAGAAAAATACCATTTGAACATGCATAGGACACAAGATTTAACAAATGCCCTGTATAGACAACACTCCCATTTTGCAAAGAATTTATTTGTAAAAAAGAGCAGCCTAATCAAGGTACTAAGTGAGCGATATTCCATACAAATATCAGCATCAACAGATCACAAGTATATTCAGCAATTATTCAAACATGAATAAAAAAGCCTTGCGACAACCTCTATCTAAACATTACCGTGTAAAAGAAATTTAGAATATTAACCAGCCACCAGTTGTTTAGAACTAGTACAAATGATTTTCCCCCTTGGCAAACAAATAACTTAAAGGCAAATGTTCCTTCTTATATTATAAACCTAGTGAAATACACATGTCACTTGTTGCTCCTACCCTGAACATAGTCCAAAATATTCAGAGTCTCTTTCAATTTTTCATGTGTTTCTTGATTTTTCAGTAAAGCTTTTTCTGTAGAATTGTGCTCAAAATAATGGTCCCTAAAGTTGTACAGCTCCTGAACTGCAACCTGGAAAAGCATCAAAACTTCATTATGGCAATCAAAGTGACCAAGATAATTAACAATTATTTGTCGAAGGCGAAACGACTACTGGCAGCCATTTTGTCCGTCGAAGTCATTATCGGCTGATAATCTGAGATAGCGAGCCAATGAGAGCACGCTATTTTATATAATCACCTGTGTATTTATGCTAATTAATAATAATCATAATTTCAACCCTGGTCAAGGGAAAAAAGAGATGTGGATGTATTTTTCTAATCATGATGATTTTTAACTTTTTGCAAGAGCTCCTTCCAATACATTGTTTTTTTTTACGTGAGACTTTTTAAGTTCCCTGATAAAATACATGTACATGTAACTATTCCTTGTTTATGAATGATTTCCATGTATAGTAGGCTAATTTTCAGTGAGTTCTTTCAATCTGTCAACAGAGTACATCAATATTATAGTAGAATTGCTAGCAAAAACTCAGATCTTTACTGCATGCATTGAAGATATTACAAGTTTGCGTCTGTCACATGTGAGGATATGTGACATCATTGTAACTAACACGATTAGCTGATAAAAAATGAGCTTCCCTTTTCCTGTAAGATACTTTTTTGTTGTAGTTTTCTCTACTACATTAACATTATGACTCAATTTGACATTATCATGATTTGTTTTTCATAACTTTCATGTTACACAACATGTGTGTTTTAGTGCTTGATGACCACTTTTACTTGATCTTTACTCAAGATAAATTTTTAGCATGAGATGCAATTTGAATTTACCTCAGCTCTCTCCAAAGGCCATTCCCCTTTCCTTGGCTTTTCTTCATTCGCTGGTACTCCTTCCATTTCAATTATTTTGACGCATTCTAACTCGAATAAGAGTCATCGATTACCTTCGACGGAATTCTAAGATTTTTATTTTTCCCGCCGCCATTTTTGAAAGTCGCTTCATGGCCGTCACTTTCCTTCTGGTCAGCGGATCTCGATCATTGATCTATATGTCATGAAAACGAGTCATGAACTGTACCAACAGTAATTCCTTCTTTTGTATGAGGGGTGGAGAGCATAAAGTAATGGCACCACATTTGAAAATATGTGTGTTTGGGAAAGAGACCCCTTATTATATTTCCAAATATAAGAAAAAGATACGATCAAAGCCAAATTGCAAAAACTGATTAGTATATACCGCAAAGCAGTATAACACAATACCGGCCTTCTCTCTCCCTCCCCTGCTGGGTTAGGATTTTTCATCGTAGTATTTTACGATCTGGCTTACACGAAATGATCTCCGCAAAAAGAGCCACGCAAGCAACCGTGGTTTGCGTGAATGGTTGTATGCCGTAAGGATGGGTATGTTTTGTGTTGTCTAGCTTCGTGCAAGGATATTTTTTCAGTGTTTTATGAGGTGATTGTTATCTTTACATACAGGATCTTTCTTTTCAAGCTTATTTTCCTCACTCTTTGGTCAAAAGGAGTTAAGGATTCTGATTTTAGGTCTTGATGGTGCAGGAAAAACGACCATCTTATACAGGTTGGTGCTGTCGGCAAATTCGTCGAAATCAAGTTTTAGTTTGACTGTCATTGAGTTTTTCAAGATTAAACATTTTGTAATAATTTCATTATTTAGATTACAAGTTGGCGAAGTTGTTACAACAATACCAAGTGAGTGTTTCATGGCTTAGTTCTATGCACAGGTGCCCCAAGCTCAGTGTGAGGGAAAGCCAACAAAAACATAAGGATTTGTATTGGAATCCCAATAAAAGACCTGAGAAGATAATTTTACTAAAAAATTGTCAACTTATTGTCATTGTGGTTCGCTTCCTTTCTGTATGTTTTTTTTTTTTTCCAGATTCGATGTGAATTGAGCCATTATCAGTTCCTCGGTTGTCAATGGTTATAGTAAAATTACTAAGGCTGAACGCTGAATTCTTTGGAGCCCACCAGGTTGAGTCAAATATTCCTGGTTAAAATGTCCCTACGGCTGCAAATCCAACATAGAATTCAAGGGGTTTTTCTTTCATTTCAATCCGATAGCCGTGCAATTGAAGCCCTGCCACCAATCTCAGGCGGCTTTTAGTATCCCAAACGAATCGATGAAAGGATGTAAAGGATCCTCTTTCACATTGAACACCACACGGTGACCATTGAGTCTTTGTTTGCCTCTGTTTGGTAACATCGTCATGGACGACAATCAAAGACAAACAAAGACTCATTACCAAGTCACAAACAAACACTCGATACCAAACCGAACTCAAAGGTCGCTGTGTGTTGTTCAAATGTGAAAGAGGATCTTCTTCATTATCGAGTTAGGGTTGCTTGTCCCGTGTTGCTTGTCTGGCTTTTAGTATCCCAAACGAATCGATAAAAGGATGTAAAGGATCCTCTTTTACATTGAACACCACACGGTGACCATTGAGTCTTTGTTTGTCTCTGTTTGGTAACATCGTCATGGACGACAATCAAAGACAAACAAAGACTCGTTACCAAGTCACAAACAAACACTCGATACCAAACCGAACTCAAAGGTCTCTGTGTGTTGTTCAAATGTGAAAGAGGATCTTTTTCATTATCGAGTTAGGGTTGCTTGTCCCGTGTTGCTTGTCTGAATTTTAAAAGGTCTTGTGTCAGTGCTTTGTCAATGTTTCACATTGCTGTGACCATTGCTGTTGGAAAGTGTCATTTGTCGCTACTTTTTAGGCCATATCTCTTGTCGGAATTTACCCTGGCAGAGCCTCATTATTAATTTTTATCGATTAGTTTAGGGCACTAACAGCCACTTGATGTCAATGGGAGGGTTTCGATTGCATGGCTAGCGGATTGAAATGAAAGAAAAACCTTTGCCCATGAATTCTACAGTGGATTTGTGGCCGTGGGAACATTTTAACCAGGTATATTTTGACTCAATTTGGTGGGCTCGTGAGAATTCAGTGTTCAGCCTTGGTATTTAACTGTTGACAATTGAGGAACTGATAATGGCTCAATTTGCGTCGAATCTGGAAAAAAAAACCACACAGGAAGGAAGTGACCTACAATGGCAATGAGGTTAGGCTTTTTAACTGAAATTTTTTTCATAAAATTATCTTCTCAGGTCTTTT
>NC_090877.1:39375238-39410238 GCF_036669935.1 Montipora foliosa | reverse complement strand
AATAAAATGAACGAAAACTAGTCCAGTCCACTTTCTTCTTCTTCTTCTTCTTCTTCTTCTTCTTATGATGATGATGATGATGATGATTATATAATTATATTAACCCACTGATCTATGGGAGTGAGACTGAGTTTTTACTCTGTCTAACACCATCCACCGGGGGTCTCATAGGGCATTCGAGGTGTTAATGGGTTAATAATAACAATAATAATAATAATATTAGAAGAAGTGATAATGATAATGATAATAGGGGGCTTAAGCACGCAACATTTTTGAGCCCCTGGTGGAAACCAGAAGTGAAAATTTTTGCATTTCTACCAGATTTTTAAATTAGTCATCTCTAATACAGTAGTGAAAAGATATTTAGCAATACGAAATTTAATGTGATATTGTGGCCAGACAAGTTGCAAATTTGAAGACAACTCACTTCAATCTTTTTCCCGTCCTTGCTTGAACACACTAATAATTAATTATAATAATGACAGTAAAGTGATGATGAACTTATGTGTCAAATGATTATTTAGTACTGAGGCACTGGTTTTTTTCAATAAAACAAAGTTGGATTTGTCATCAGTAAAAAAAAAATCCCCCTCAAAGGAGAGAAAAGAATGGACTGCGTCAACCCACCTACATGTATCATGATGAGTCAAGGAGTGAAACCCAGAATACTTTCATGGGAGCAAGTGCTCTCATTAGTACTATTGTGTCATATTCTAGTGTGTAAATGGTTTTGATTTTTTTGTTCAAAGTTCCAGTTTTAAATATTGAATTTTGTATCACTAATGATGATTACAAATAGTAAAAAAAATATTATTTTGTTTACAGACCTTATTGGAGATGCTACTATTCCAACACAGATGCCATAATATATGTGGTAGACAGTGTGGATAAGGATAGAATAGGCATCTCAAAACAGGAGTTGATTGCCATGTTAGAGGTAAGCAGCATCATGTTTTCTTCAGATGATAGAATTAAAATGCACCTAAACTCAAATATTTTTAGTCTACAATGTCGATCTTCCCACCAAAAGCAAACATGTTTGATGATTCTATCCTCAAAGTTTTGCTTTTTATCTGCCGGGAAAGGTGGGGCAAGTTTATCAAAACTAGCAATAATTTGGATCCACGACTGTGATGTGTGAGGCATGGGTCTATTCTTGATTTTACGCCACAAACTGCTTTGTAATGGAAAGAAAATTGTGGCATAATGCCACAGAAAGAGCGAAATTCTGGTTAACAGTAATTATTTGTATAATGGTGATATATGTTTGACTCTTTGATCAAGCAGAGCGCTGAGATTGTGGCCACTTGCAAGCGAGGGGAATAAATGCCAAGAAAAATGTGGCCCCCCTACTTTCAAGGAAGACAGGAAAGCTCTGGCTCTCTCTTTAGAGTCCACCAATGACTGGAGTGTCAGGCGAAGTCAGCTGAACAAGGCTGCCGCCACATCAAACCCCCTGGAGCAAGGAATAAGTGATTCTAATTAGGATAGTAGTACTAGATTCTGCCAAACTGATTTGTAACTTTTTAAGAATTTAAAAAGAATGGTGATTTTGATTGTCATATTCCACAGGAAGATGAACTCAAAAAGGCAATCCTTGTAGTCTTTGCCAATAAACAGGTATATTGTAGGATGTGTAGTGAGGGGACTTATAATTTTAGCCGTAGAAACATTTTCAAAGGAGACCTCTTTCTTATAAAGTTTTTCTCTGACATGTCAGCGAGAATTTAATTAAATAAAGGAATTTTACTCTGCGAAGAGTGTTATTGCATACTTGTTGACAATAGCCAGCAACAGCTTAAGTTGCTAATGGGCTTTTTCCACGTGGCAACCATTTTTGAGTCTCGCTGGGCTGAAAACTTTTGTTTTGTGCTTCCAAACAAATCAAACAGAGGCTCGCAGTACAAACACTATTGTCTTTGACCAGCATGGCTGCCTGGTGGCAAAGGTTCAGTTAATCAAAGCTATCAATTGATTATCTTTATACATGTATGAAGACGCATTTAGTGGGGTCAGAAGTATGGAATTCCTTGAAGACAACCCTTTTCGAGAAATTGAAAGAAGATCTGAAGGAAAAAAAAAGTTAATACCAACCTTCACTTTCATGGTCCCTATCTATTCTCATTAATTATTCTATTCTTATTCAAGTTGTTTTAACTTATTATTTGAATCGTAACCTTTACTTTCTTTTTTCAGGACATGGAAGGTGCAATGTCGGCATCTGAGGTTTCCACTGCCCTGGGTCTCGCTGCACTGAAGAGTCGGACTTGGTCCATATTCAAAACATCAGCTCTCAAAGGGGATGGACTTGATGAAGCTATGGAATGGTAGGGGAATAGAAGTTTCAGGGAACACCAATTCCAATTCCAGTGGCTCAGTTGGTTGAGCACCGGGCTGTCACGCGGGAGGTCGTGAGTTTAACTCTGGCCGGACCAACACTCAGGGTCTTTAAATAACTGAGGAGAAAGTGCTGCCTTTGTAATTACATCTGCAAATGGTTAGACTCTCTAGTCTTCTCGGGTAAGGACAATAAGCCGGAGGTCCCGTCTCACAACCCTCGTTCATTAACTCTGTGGGACGTTAAAGATCCCACACACTATTCGAAAAGAGTAGGGGACAGTGTTGCTGGTGTTGTGCTCTGACCTTTCCAGCATGTGGTCGGCTTGGCAGGATTAGCTTGAAGGGCTTCTGTGTGAATGAGACCACAATTGTGTATAACAGCCAGAGGTCAGGCTACTTAGCCAAGTGCTGGAGCCTGGAGCCTCATTCAAGTAACCCCAAAGTTACTTACTTTGCTTATCAAAATGTTAGTTGACAATCTCGACTCAAAACTTAATCCTCAGATGCAACAATAGATGTTAAGGTGTAACACGCCCATGGGAAGGACAGGAAACTACGCATAGTTTCTCTGAAACGGGTGAAAAGGCAACTGAAAAATCAAAGTCGTAGGAAGGAGTTCTAGTGAGTTCTAATAGCGCAATTGGTAGAGCATCCGGCCAGTGTTACGGAGGTCATACGTTTGAGTGCTGTATAGGACTCTGATTTTTCAGTTGTCCTTTTGCCTGCCGCCAAGCAACTAATTTCCCATCGACCTTCAGATCTTGATGTTATCAAGAGTCAAGTTTCAAGGCCAGAGTTTTGAGTTTTAAGAATTGAGAAATTATTGACTTTGTGGATAGCCAGGTTGAGCATACAAGTCGAAATTTGAATTCTGATTTAGTCTTTATTAATCAAACTTAATTTCAACTCCTGAAAGAGTGATTGCAAATTTCTGTATGTGTGACTTCAGTGCAGTAGTTAGTATTTGTTTCTATACATGATTATTTTTTGTCACTAAGGAAATCCTGAAATTTTAAGGTCGGGTTGTTGGCTAGTTTTTGAGAAAAAGACCTTTGAAATGTCTAGTTTCCAGTTCCCCCTCCAGGAGCTCGGTCACTATTTATATTTAGCTATTTTCCCCAATTTGCATTTATTTTTTACATTTTACATTTTACATCAATTGCAGTGACTTACACTTCAAAAGAGACGTCTTGGTGCTTTAATTTCACAGATTTCAAAATCTTGATCTTTTTCTTGGGAAAACTGTAGTAACTACCTAAAACCCCTACAAATTAGTGCCTCTGGCAAGTTACAAAATACTTTCAGTGTTAGTGGCAGTCAAATTGATTTTTAGTGATCATTGTGGTCCACTAGGTGCAAAAATAACAGCTGTCTTATACTAGAGACAAATAATTCATCTGGGACAAACTTTTCACGGCATCTCTTAAGTTCATCCGGTATAAATATGGGCAAAAGACGCTCTGGACAAACTATCCACTTTAGTACCTCTTTGAAGACACACAGGATGGTTCATCCAGACCCATTATGCGGCCTGTGCCTATCTTTATACTAGACAAAATTTAATAGGTGCAGAAAAAATTAATGTTTCTTCATGTTTGTTCAGGACAGATTATGGGTCTCACATAGTTTGTTCCGTCTTTACACGTCTAGACATACAACATGAGAGATGCATAATTTGTCTGGACAGATTATGCGCCTCTAGTATACAAACGGCCAATAGTATGATTTTCACCATACCTTCATGTAACATAGTTAATTATTTAACCCTTTGATACCCAAACCAGCCATACTTAGTATTTCACTCTGTCTAACGCCAGAGTATTTTACTCTAACGCCAGACGATTTTAGTCGTCAGTGGGGAACCCACAGGAGTCAATGGGTTAATTAATTTCAATATAACCTATACTTTTTACTTACAGGTTGGTTGACAGCCTCAAGTCAAGACAATAACAATTAATTCGACCTACCGTAGATCTCTATTTTAGTTACCATGCCTCAACTGCTTATTCATGTTATGAAAAAGTGCCCTCTATGGTTCTTAACACATAGTGTGGTAAAACTAAGTTCAAAGTATTCCACTTGAACATTGTAATATGTTTTTTGTCCATTTTTTCAAAGATGCTTTTTTTGGTGATTTTTTTGTTAAAGTGATACATGTAGCAGTTACCTGATGTGTTTTCTTAATAATATAACATTTGAAATTGAAATTGATGTTTTGGCTGTGCTGGTGACAGCCTTCATCAGAAAGGTGAGTCTCATTTCACCTGAAAAACGTTACAGTGTTTTTTTATGTGACTCAATGCGAAAGCCTCAAGGATACTAATAATACAACACATTATTTAAAAAGTATAAGGGCAAACATAAAATAGTATAATTACATAATTTCCTTAGAAGAGCATTCAGTCATAATTTCAAGAGCATATTTGAATGTGGTTATTTTGTATGGCACTCGGGTAACTATTAAGCTTATTCAAAATGTCATGCTACTGCTGTTAAAGTAGTGAATTTAACTTGTCAGTGGCAAACTATAACATATGGGAGGTTTCAAATGTAGAACTTTTTAAACTTAATAATTGTTGTGCTAAATAAATAACTATAAATAATGTCAAGTGGAAAAATGATCCAAGTATAGTGAAATACCCAAATCATTGGTGTATGACCTCAGTGTGGCACGATAGTAGCACGTTGTTTGAACCAAGTTGAGCTACTGCTTCGTGCAATCAGAGGTCTGCTGTGCATGAAATAACCTACTTTTTGTGCTCTCTCTAAAGAAAAGAACGCTTTATTGCAAGTTATACATAAAGAGTTGAGGCTATCTTAAGGTGACACCATACTTTGCCCTGCTTGTTAGGGGGTAGTTGTTTTAATTTTATCAAATTTATATTGCTGGACTGAAAATTATCTGAGTTTGGTAAATAAAAGGTTAACTCTACCTTTGAATATACGATTTAAGAAAACCACTGTAGACAAGACCTTGTGTCTCGCACCTTTTATCTGTTTATGTGTAACAATCACATATCACATGTCTGGTTATGACCCTTACATCGCAGGGAGCGATTTGGATTCAGGCACTCTTAAATCAAATATGAATCGATTAAAAGAGGGGATGCACTTAGCTTTCAAAAGAAGATAATTTGGAGATTATATTTATATATATATACATTATTTTGCATGTGACTGAGACAAGATTCTCTGAAAACGGGTTTCCAGTGTCTTGGGATAGCCTGTGTTTACCAGTGGCGGATCCAGACCTTGAGCTAAGAGGGGGGGGAATACCAGAATATATACTGGTTGCCAAAATAAAGGGAGGTGGCCCGGGTCCCCCGGGCCCCTCCGCTACATCCACCACTGTTTACTTTTGTTAAACTTATTTTGAGGCATATTTCAAGAACAAAAGACTACCCAAGGAGCTAGTAAGGGAGAATAACTGCATTAAGCACACTAGATATGTTTAAGAAAATCCCCGACCGCTGGCCTCTTCGACGTAACACGCGCTTAAGACAGGACACCTGTCTCGGGTCACAAATAAAAGAAAATTTCCATTTTTATGAAATTTCTCTCAATGGGGACTTGGACTCCCATCATGCCTTTTTTATGTTAATGTTTCATTTCAGAGTAAGTCATAGTCGCAACTAAGATGCAGATGCTTTCCGGATTTGGGGCTACAACTCTGTGATCCTCCCACTGTGTTAGAACAGTTGAGTTTTGGCGCGTGGCCCACGGAGTGGCGGAAGATCGCCCCAAATCCTAAAAGACGGAATAACGGAAATACAGTAGAGTACAGTATCTCAAAAGTGACAGTTTCTATGTTGTGGCTCACAGCACTTTACACGTACTACTACAGAATTAAAAAGTTCAAATGGCTTTGAAGAAGTCTGTAATCTTCCATTCGCAGTCAAAATCAATAGCTTCCGAGTGTTGATATTGTGCTAGCCGTATGAAGCCTGCCAGTTGTCAATTAAAAATGCTGACCACAAACACCTTTGCTTAAAAACAATTAATAAAATATATATACAAACGAGTTTTTTTCTTTTCAAATGGGCGTCAAAGCAACAAAATTACTGTAACAGTGGCACCGACAAGTTCATATCTCGTCATTTTTAAACACTTACAACCTTTTTTTTGTAAAATTCCAAAATGTTTCTAGTCAATACCGTACTTCTTCGCGTTGGGCTTCGAGTGGCGACCACCCTTCAAACACGAATTTTTTTTAGGTGACATACTAATAATCACCTCCTGTGATTTTCCATTGACGACACCACCTATTTTTAGGTGTATCCCATTATTAATATTTTGAAATCTATGTTGTTTGTCATTTGCCATTTTCCGCATTTAGGCGATTTTCCGTCTTTTAGGAATTGGGGCGATTTTGTAAAAATGGAAGTTATCTGCGGCTTGTGACCATCATCTTAAAAACTGGGACAGATGCGTGTGAAGTTTGTGTTTTGGCTTCTTAGCTTGGGGTACCTGTGATTACACTTCAAACCAACCTCGTTCCCAGTGTCTCTTTTGTTGCATCCATTGGGTCAGGCTCTCCGAGGGACTGGGGTTGGGGCTATTGGGTCTTTCTCCTCGACGACGAAGAGGCCCTGGGAACGAGGTTGACGTTGACTTAAACCCATCCCATACCTCTGAAATGACATTGTCGACAATTTTTAAGTTAGGGTGGTTTAGTGGTTATCAACCGTGCCTCCCATCTCTGCGACCCAGGTTCATCTCCGGCCTCGAGGTCGTATGTGGGCTGAGTTTCAGTCGATCTCAATCTGACTCTGAGGGTTTTCCTCCCTCCTCCAAATCCTAGCCTATTCCATCAGGCTGTTGTGCTGTGCTCCGAGGTCATACATGGCTCGTGTTCAGGAGCCGAGCGCCTAGCCGGCAGCACAGCTCCTTCGGTCCGACCTCGTTGACCTGCGCCCTCAGCAATTAAATCTCTGACTGCGAGAAAGGGCGATTTGCAGGTGAGGGTATTATTAATAAAAATCATGGGAAATGAATATCTATTTTTTAAATCCGGACCCCAATGCTTAAAACCTGGGAATGCTCGGTTAATAACCCTTTCAGTTAATCACTAGACTACCGCATCGCTCACTGACAGAACACTTTTAAAAAATATATTAATATATTTTTTCTTCCGAATGCTGCTGCAAACGTATTATCACCGGTTAAGAAACAAGTTTGAAAAGGAGAAAATGTCGGTTTCCAAACCTTAAGAGAAAGCTAACCATATTAAAATCAAGTACTAGAATTAACCACTATTCAGCAATGATTTTATATATACTAATTACATTTGATAAATAATCGGTGCAATTGTCAGCCAGTTGATCTTTAGTTGTTAACAAGTGGATAAAAACAGTTCCTTCACATTGGGTGCTCCGGGTTCAAATCCCGTCCAGGGATGCCACTTTTCCTTTTCATCTGCTACCACAAGTCCTGGGACAGAGTAATCCTAAATTAACGACAACAGTTAATCCAGGGAAAATTACGAATTGTCGATAATCATTAATAGTAATTTCAGAGGTAGAGGAGATGTTGTGACTTGAAACACTACACACAAACTGAGACGCCTCAAGTGACCATAGATAACCAGTTTCCTCACCTAAAAATGCGCCTTGAAGTTATGCCGCTGACCGATCAACAAGATGGCGACTTTTCTGAGACGATGTGGCTTTCTTTCCATCTTCTATCGGAATCGACAATCTTCATCGCGGACTTTTAATATTCGTTTTCTATCGGGCAAGGTCATAGATCGGACACCCATTGAACCACCTATCCCAGAATATAAATCACCTCAAAACGAACCAATAGCTCGCAAACGAGCGAGACTTCTCTATCAGAGTAGGTAAGATGAATTACCAGTAAGATTCGCTCAAACATTTTGAGGGGCACTAAGCTTTACATTTTGGACGGGAAAAAAAATTACGAACTTGTTATGAATGCTGTTTGCTTTCTGTTCCCCTCCAGGAAGCGTGGAATGTTGGAAAATGGATTGTTGTTGAGGTACACATGCTATATATTACGTAAGCTAGTATATTTGTATTTTCTTCTAGCTTGGTTTAATTTTTTTTTGAACCAGTTCAGTTTTGATTTTGTTCTACTTTTCATTGCCATAAGGGCGTCCCCTCTTTTTGGTTCGTTTACCGTCGTCCGACCGACCCTAATTTTTGGCATTTTGAAAAAAAAAAAAAGGTTAAACCATTTTTTTTAAAATAAGCATAGTAACAACATAGAAAAAACAGGTACATTTTTAAAGAATATTGTGTATTTCGTTCATGCTAATATGTAAATATTAACTTTTGACGTCATCCTCATCACCAACTTAGACAATGACATCCACCGGCTTTTCCGCCATATTGCTTTTGTTCATGTCTTGCTGTTTCCAGTCTCCAAAGCAATGATGCTGGGGTACCAGCTCTCCTATTCTGAGTCTTCGTGTGATTTCTAGTAGTTTTTTTCCTCAATCTGATCGACCGACTCTACATCTGGAAACACATTCAACGGTAAACAAAAAGAAAAAAAAAAGGATGGCCTAATCTGAAACAAAGCAAAAATCAAAATAAAAGTTGTTTGAAAATTTTTGCACCAAATATAAAAACAATAAGTAATGTACTGATGTCCACTGGCCTTTGCAAATATCAAATTCCTTGAATCCAAGATACCATACCTCTCTTTATAACCTGATGGTATGTTTATTTAATATTGAGCTAATCATTCCTGTTTATTATTAATAGTATATTTACTTCTCCCTATTTTTAGTTGATTATTTCAGCTGGCATCCTGCACAGTAAAATTACTAAAAGGACGAAGAAATTTGTAATAACATGATTATATGGAGACAGTTATCCTGAAAGTGGTTTAATAATAATTTATGAATATCTTCACCCCACAGCACATTTGCAGACAAACACTTGGACAGTTTAAGTGATTCATTGCTGGAACAGTATGACAGAGTTATCAATCAGCCTAGTAATGACTGGGAAATATACTACTGGATGACAGAGAAAAAAGAAACACCTGAGGAGTATGATAACCAGATCATGGACATGTTAAAGAACCATGCAAAGAACAAAAACATGGAGGAACGCGTCACACAGCCTGAACTTCAACACAAATAATAGCTATGGCCACCAATAGCTATGGCTAGCTGTTCTTATGTGATCAGAATGATGGGTGAAATTAACGCATTTGTGTTGGGTTTTGTGTGGTTTGCAACTGTCTAAATGTGCAAAATGTTTAACAAGATGTACTTGCCAGAAACATGTTTAAAAACAACTTTGACAAGTGAAACTTGAGATCTCAGGTTTTCAGACAGTATCCCTCCTATGCATAGACAGCCCTGACAATTTTTACTATTCCTGAGATAGGCAGTGATTTTCGGGAATGATGCTAGGGTAGCAAGTCATTTGGCTGTCGTGAAAGGTTACCCTGGTATGGTATTCTGTCAAAGTGTTGTCTGATTGCTGGAAATAACATTGGAAAGACATTCATTCAAACCAGCTATCCTAAAAAATCATAATTGTTCAAGTTACATTTTGTAAATAAATGTATGGTGAAACGCAACATCAAAAGACTTGTACTTTATTGTTAGATTTAATTCCAGGAAATTCTGTTTAATTAATGCTCTGAAAAAACACCTTTGTACAAGGAAATACAAAATTGTTTTTCACACTATTAGGCATAGTGAAACATAGTGAAGACTACACTAGGGCAACGCCCCACTACCCCAGTCTTCGCTTGACTTTTTCTCGCCTCACCACAATTTCGCTAGTCCCAATCAACTAAGAGCCTGGAACAGGCTAAACGAAACAACAATAAGATTGACAATCTTGCAACCTTTTTGGAAGTGAAACTCCTCAGCAGGTTCCTCTCATCCTCTGGGAGCAAGGTGGAGAACTCCTATGCAGGATACTGTTTAGTATAGGAAGTACGTTAATTTTCTGAAAGTTTTTTGGTAGAGCTTGAAAAGCTCAGAAACCACCATTAACTCTGTCACCAAGTGAAGTCGCCAAATCTTTGGATGAGTTTGTCTTGATCAGAGAGATCCTTCTGAACTTTCTTTCTCATGTAGAAGATGGGGCAATCACGACTAAGTATAGAAAAAATTATCTTATTAGAGATTAAGCGCTCCTTTTTGTGCTATGGCAAATGGCAGGTTACTACTTGTCATTAAAGCATGAAAACATTCCTCTCTCATTTAAAAAGCTGCTCAACATCTGTAAAATAATCAGCAAGATTTTGGGCAAAATGCAATTTTAGTCTCAGACTGATGTTTGTCATAAATGCCATGTTAAATCTCTCTTTTAACAATCCACTTGGACATTCTGGTATCAAGGAACTAGATTCCTCAATTCCTCTTTGCTGGTGAATGGTCTGCCTTAACCCATTACCACCCCTGTCTAATGCCAGACAATTGGGGCCGACCCACAGCACCTGAGGAGTGAATGGCTTAAAAGAGTGAGTCTTTTTCCCTTTATATATAATATAATAGCATGTTTAAAATCCCAATTCCATGCAAATAACAGTCAACGTTATCTTCCATTTGAATCAACACCCGAAAGAGCATGAAGATGGCACTGTTCAGATCTATGGAAGGTGCCCCTCTGCAGGGCAGGAGGTCGTAAGTTTATTTTCACATCCCAACCAAGTCTCAACGTAATTGAGAGGGTTCTGATGCTGGGTCCATTGTATTCAAGACCACTAATGGTGAGACTTGCATGTGAGGACAAAAAAGAGTAGGCCTTGTCACTAAATCCTTTGTTGGGCACAGAGTTCCCTGACTATAGACCAAATGCATAAATGGAGGCTAAAAAATATTCTTTTGTTTATGTGCTAATTAGACTCACTAGCCTCGCTCTCAAGCAACATTTATTTTGTATTTTGTCCATGCAAACGAGGCTAGTGAGGCTAATTAGCACATAAACAAAAGAATATTTTTTTGGCCACCATTTATGCATTCGGTCTATTGGTCTGACTTTGTGAGTGTTATCTAATACATACAGCTCTGACCTTTAGGGGCATTATATGTTGGAATTTACAGTAAATGGTTACAAATAAAAGAAATGGTAAATTGGAGAAGTCAGACAGTTCCTTGAGCAAGCAACCAGACCTAATGACTTTACTGTGAGCCTTGCATGCTTCTTTCAATGACATACATGTTGTAGGGTTGGCTGAGGTGAGAAGCTCTACAGTGGGGATAGGATGCAGTTCTTTACAACCCCTAATTTCATTGGATCCCTTTAGGATGCAGCTCTATTGTTTTTGGAGTTAAGGTCCATTGTTTCTTTTGTATTGTTCTTTGTGTCCATTGTTTTCTAAATCAATCCCGAGAGCCATTGTAATAGCTGCCTACTGACCCCCACAGTGAGATTACCTGGTACACAAAACATCTGCATGCAAGCTTCCCTGACAGTTCTGACACTGAGTCCATAACCTAGCAAATTTTTCTTCTAGTGAACTGAGATGTGCAATCTCCTTCTGGAAAAGAGCTGACTCTTTCGGTTTGCAGTGCTTACAGACAGCAGCACCTAAATTTTACCAAGAAAGGATAATAATTATGGTACATTGTGTAAATTTATTGCTCAATTTTACAGTAAACAATTAACAGGGTTCATGCTCGATTTTGTGTCTAAAATTCCAGGGGTATTCAAGGAGTTTTCAACAACCACAAATTGAGTTTTCAAGGAGTCTTTTATAAGATTTCTATGGCTTTGGTTGCCATACATAGTGTTTCAGTGTTTTCTTTGCTGAAAAAGCTACCCTAATATTCCTTACCACATCCTGCAAGTTAAGTGCACACACGGGCATTTTAATTTTGGTTCTAATGTTTCCCTAATAGCCAATTTTGGGCTCAATTTGTGAAAATTAATGTCTCTTTAACTTGGCATGATGCAATCTCAACAATTTTCACCCAAGCAAAAAATTTAAGGAGTTTTCAAGCAGTTTTCCACAAAATCCTTTTTTTCAAGGGCTTTTCAAGAGCCCTTGAAGTCCAAAATTAAATTCCAAGACTTTTCAAGGACTTCAAGGAGTAGCATGAACCCTGAATTAAATTTTATCAAATTGATCCACAAGGTTTGGTTCACCATGCAGCCATGTAGATAATTGGACATTTCAACGGAATTATTGTTTGATTTGTTATCATGGGATGGTTTAGTGTATTATGGCATGTTTGCATAACATAGCAAATAATTGGAATGGAATGGAATGGAATGGACAGAACAAGAATGGTTATTTAAAAAATCCTCCCAAGGAAATGTTTCTATCTGTTCTGTGATGGCACTGGGAGGCACCAATGGTCCCGGCTTGCTGTGCCTAAAGTATTCTAAAAAATGTCAGAATTGACTATTCGTGTGCAGGGGCAGATTTTTTATTATTTTTTTTTTTTTGGGGGGGGGGGGGGGGTGGGGGGGCCACCGCACATCTTGACCAACATGAATTTTTCGGATAGAGGGCTTGTGGAGGGGGTGGGAGTGTGCACTCTCGCCGCTATTTCTTTGGCCCCCTCTTTCTGGAATTTCTGGATCCACCCCTGCTGTGACCTCTATTGACCTCATGCATTTACATCTTGTTATGTACTTCTGGGATTACACTGAGGACATTATAAATTTGTGGGTACTGCAGCAAATCGGATCCGACCAACGTGTCAGTCAATGCATTGGCCGACAAGTTACCGACACATCACTGACAATGTGCACTGCTTTTACCACCTGAGCTAACAAGTCAGCTTGGAGCTGGTCAGTTGTGAGTTCCCAATATCCTATAGGAAGTGAAGAAAGTGTAACATGAAGGAATTATTTTATAATGATGTGAACTAATAAAAAGGGAGAATAATCATCACAGCTGAGATTAACTTCAGCAACTGCAGAGTATGTCACACTGATTGCAAAAGATAATAATTATTGATTTTGTTCTTACCATCATTGTCTAAGACTGATTTACAACCAATACAAGTGCTTCTCTTTTTTGTGAACATGGCTAGTTTTCCCACCTTTGAAGTGACTATGGTCTTCGTCAAAGTATGTTGACCCTCTGTAAGAAAGAAATGCATACATTCAAACTTTAATCTTAGACTAACTGATTGGGACACACATGCAATTTTCATTCAAATGTCTTAAAAATAAATATGGAGTGACCGAATATAAATCCTCCCACCCTCCATTGCTTCATAAGGTATGCAGAGGCCAGGAAAGAGTGTACAGGGGTACCCCAGTGTAATTTGTATAAGATTGTAGTCTTCAGGTTTGATGGAATTGGGGAGGGGAGGATGAGGGGAAGAGGAAAAGTTCCCTGTTCTCTCTGCCTGGTATAAGGCATCATAAAAGTTATGTATATTTCCTCAGGTTTCACCATGGTGGAGGGGTTCAAAAAACAAAATAAGATTACAGTATTTTGTACAGCCCTGCAAAGGTCCTGAGTGCAACATTGGGATTTCACATGAACAAAACCTAAATGCTGCAAGACAGGGCCCAGGGCCTGTTGTCCCTCAGCTGACTAATTTCAAAGATTGCAGATCTCTCTCATTACAAAGACATCACCCTTTACTCAGTGATATAAAAAAAACAAAACACTGGGTGCAAGTGAACCCTCCCCCTTTCACATGACAGAATGATGCTAACCAACAACAACAACTGGTCATCACTTACTCAGCAAGACAGATGTTGCCTTTGCCTCTCCAAGAATTGGCTCAAATATTCTAAGCAGTGGATTTGACAGCTGGTTTTCAAGGTAATACTTAGTGTCAATAGGTATGTTATTTTCCAGGACATAGATGGGGTCCTGTATAGATAAGAGATGACAAACCATTGACAACAGTTAACCAAAATGCAAAGTTTATTCTCATTCACTTATGTGCACATCATAAAATTAATGTTTCCTTCAGCAAAGTTAAAACACCAGGAAACTGCTTTTTCTTCTTTAAACTTCCCTTTGACATTCAAGCTACCGCAAAATTCCGAAAATACACCCCTCCAAATATACGCCCCCAAAAGTGGCAATGCAAAAAAACCCTCTGTTAAATCGTCCTCCAAATATAAGCCACCCAGGAGCTTGTACTTGGAAAATAGCCCTCAAATACAAAGTAAAACAAAGCAAAAACAGTAAATTTACTTCCAACTATAAGGCTAGCCCAATCGATTTGGAAACGCAAATTTCCCTCCGTAGATAATCCCCTCCGAATATAAGCCCTTCCAAAAATAAGCCCCTGGAAAAGGGCCTTTGAAAAATATAAGCCCCGGGGCTTATTTTCGGAATTTTAACGTATGTCACACAAGACCATTATCCACACGACTGAAATTAACATTTGACTTCCTCTTTGGAGGAATCTTGAAGATTTTTCTGAAATTGCTGCAAAAAATGGACAATAACTGAACAATAATATTTATCAAATGCTTGAACTAGTTTTCACTTTTCAAACAGCATTTATTTTCTAAGAAAACCGAAGTTCATAGCCAGCTGTTTTTGATATATTAAGGAAATAATCACAGGAATTCAGAGTCTCGAGAGCAAAGTTCAAAACTACTGGTCACATGCGAGGTAGCTTGACTGTAATGGGTCACATGGTGTCTAACAATACAATACAATACATACTTACTTGACCTCTCCCCATAGGGGCTTTTCAGGGCCAATGAAACAAATTATATACGAAATGATGGAACACAACAACAACAACTGCTAAGAAACCCAACTGGCCAGAGGCAAACCAGTTGGCTAATTACGAGTGCAGCTGGGAATTTGAACCAGGGACTACCAGGAACAAATTCAACGAGTGGTCAGAGCGGTTCTTGATCTCAAGGCCAGTGCCCTAACCACTGGGCCACACTGCCTCCCTCTTGCCCCACAATGGAACTACTGAAGGCGTGGGTTTATCGACCTGCCTCTAAAAAATTTTCTCGGCAAAGTAGTTTGTGACATCGATCCTCTCAGGAATTGACCCAGCCCTCTCTGATCGCTGAGCTAATTCCTTGGTCAAATAATTTTTGCTCAGTGTTGTCGCATCTATATGCTAGAAACCATCTTCTTCATGTAGGGTGCCCTGTTGGTGCACGTCAAGATGGGAACCACAAGGTTTGACACAAGGAACAATGAACATACCTCTGCTTTTTCATAAGCTTTCTCACCCTTGGCACCAGCTATGATAACATATGGCACTCTGTCGCCAAGCTTTGGAGCAGAGCCAGCATCACGCTTCCGCATTCTATAAGAGGATGAAAAAATTAATATGGAATCACTCAAAAGCTAGGGGTTCACATGGCTAGACCTCATCTTGGTTTCTACACCCATTCATACACTAAAAATACCATTAGAGAGTGTTGCTGTAGCTTAATTTTACAAAATACCTTTCTGCCAGCTCGGAGTGAGCCTGTTTTCCAGCATATTCGTCTCCTGTCTTGGTTAATTCTTTGGTAATGACAAGTTGCGAGATGTCAATTCTGTTGCACAACAAGTCGGATATAACTTGTTTGGTGTATTCCACTGCTCCCATTGGGTTCCTTGAAAAAAGAGAGTTACAGTACATTGTATTAAGTGTTTTTTTTTTCTTAAATATGACCTAGAGACGATTAGGTTAGGGCTGAATATCACTTGGGGCAATATTATTAAAATCAGATAAATTAAGGGTTGGTTTTTCAAAGAGGCAAGACAACTGTATAACTTTAAATTAAAACAACCTTAGTCTTTGAGCAAGAAAATCCAGTAACCCTAGATTATAGTAGAATTCAAAACATGGGATGACAGCTGGCAAGCAAGCCCTCACTCCATGAAGCTACATCTAATTGTAGACTAGTTTATTATCATTCCATCAAGGTCTGCAGTGTACACACATTTATATTATAATTAGAAAAAAGATGATTTCTAACAAAGTAAAATATACCTTTCAATTAGAATTTTCTGCAAGCATGAATTAATGAGATTGGCAACGAGTGGACAGTTGTCTCTCCTTACCTAAAAAAAAGAAAAAGTTAGTGTCACTTCCTCAGTCTCTAAATATTTACAGTAGCAAGTGCAAAGACACAGAAAAAGGCTTATGTATTCTTTAGGTCTTACAACTGTATGAAACTTTTTTGTGTAGGGCAACAATGAGCAACAATGCCTTGGAGTTGACGTTGATAGAAACTCATGCAAGGACTTTCAAAGCAGAAAGATTATCACAGTCAATGGAACAACCCAAGTAGTGGTAAAGAAGCCCAAAAACATTCCACACTTGAACAGGCATGACTGCACACCTGCACTTCACAACCGCCCTACCACTGCCATCTAGGAGCTAGTCAAATTGCACTTGATAAATCATTTTGTATCTACACATCTATGCATGCACTTACAGTTTCAATTCCTTTGCAATCCATTTTATCATGTTTATCAGCTTTAGTGAAGTACAAGCCAGCATAGCGTTTCTTGTTTATCAGAAGATAAGGAAAATACACCTGCATATTAAAACAAGGTGTACATTTAATATTCAATTCAAAAATTTATTGGCGGGGCAAAAAAATACATCACTCAAGTAAATTGTGCTGCAAGACTACAACAATTGACTGCTGAGACCATCTGGATACAGACACTGGATAAAGTCCACCATCCACAGGAGCAAATATTGTTCAATATTGTCACATTCTTGTCACCAGAGCCTCGGATTGACCCAAGGCTCTGGGAAACTCTTTGTAGGAGAACATGCACTACGGGGTTCTTACAGCCAAAATTTGGCTATTTGAACCTTGCAGCGCCTGCTCACTCCTCGTGCTAACAAGAATGCACCAATTAGAGATGCTTTTGATTGTTCTTCCAAAAACCAATGAGAAGACACTTTGTTTCAGGGTTCCCCAGAGCTCTTCTCTCCCTCGGTCAAGAGAAGAGCTCTGGGGTCGAGATTGATATTGTCAGTGACAATTTTTGAAGCTACTTGCATAGTATTAAGTTACAAATTAAATGGAGATGAATGGAAGAAATGTATATTTATTTTGAAGTTGCAGTTGTAGACAGAAGATAGAGCTGATCCTCACATTCATCTGGACAATTTGTGCAATAAAAATTCGTCCCTTATAGACACCTGAAAAATTCAGTTGGCTTCAATAGGATTCGAACCCATGACCTCTGTGTAAAGGATTGCGTTACATTGTTTCCGTGTTTGGTGTTGTCGTGATTCCCGCTCCTAAGGTCAAAGGACATTCGGCCAAGGACATGCAGACATTTAAGGACCATAAGTTAGGATTTTCCTCACTGATAAAGATTAGCCCTTAACCGGAGGAAAGAGGTATCATTTCATTGTTCTAATTAGTTTATCATCAATAATGTCTCATTTGTTCAATGATTTTGTGTTAGTCTATGAACAAGTATATTTGTGTTTCTCAGTTTTCTTGTGTCGATTTCACAATTATTCCTTCCATCTTTCGTAATTGTCACACGCTCAAAATTGCTTTTTCAGTTTTTACGTCGTTTCAAGTGCAATAAAGAATTTAAACCTATCCCAAGAGTAGTGCTTGAGGTGCTAGTAAACGCTCCTCTGCGCCGATATAAAGAAAAGAAGATAATTGCGAATCCATTACACTCTACGATGTTGGTGCAATGCTCTACCAACTGAGCTATGAAGCCAATCAGTTGGGAGCAAGGTCAATTTGTCTGGTTCATTCGTTCGTGTGAAAGGACCAATGAATGAAAGAAATTTATTATTTCAAGTGTGGGTTACAGACGAAAGATAGAGGTGATCCTTACGCTTCTCTGGACAATTTGAGCAAATTGTCTTTTTAGACACCTGAAAAATTCAGGTGGCTTCCAACCGGATTTGAAGCCATGACCTCTGCGCTGCACTGCCCTACCAACTGAGCCATGAAGCCACTCAGTTGGGAGCAGGCCAAATTGTTTCCTGTATGCAAGCAATGGGAATTTGCCACATTAAAATTGCAGCAGAAGAACTTGTCTGTCGAGAGGCTTGAATTCAAAGTAAATGAAAGTAATATTATTATTAAATTGTAGTGGGTGACAAATTTTCCCATTTACCAGTAGATGCAATCCTCCAGAAAATTACATGTAAACCCTCAAAGATTTTGTAAAAGCAATAGCTTATGTCAGATGACAATACAGAATCTACTTTTTACAGGTAATGATGGGTGTTGCCAACACCAGATACTTCATGAAACAAGCTCTCTTTTATTCGATGAAATTCCCCACTTACTGTGTGATGTACAGTATTATGCTTTGCAAAACATAATTAATTTTATGCAAGCACTTTAAATGTGCACAATTCTATGGCTTGGGAATTGGTACTTTTTAATGGTTTAGTAAATGCCGGCAAACTAGGAAAAAACTAAATAGTTAGACAAACATGTCCGTTTTCTAATACCTTTGTGGATATACATTGACATGTAAAACTAATGTGGCCTGATGCACCAACCTATGTTTGGGTAAGCTATAATGGTCGCTGTGAAATCAAAAATACATGCCGCTCTAGAAGTCACTGGCTGGATGAATGATACTCAACCTTTTCAAATTCAAGCTTAATGGGTTTCACAAAATGGCCTGAAACATAAGATGCAGCTTCTTTGCCAAGTTCCATGCTCTCTGCAAGGGATTCCACTCCAAAATTCACCATAACAGAGTCTGTGTCTCCATAAATGACTTTTGCATTTGTCTTGTAGCCATTTTCGACCGTGTATTTTGACTCCACTAGCTCCTTGGTTCTCTCTATCATCATACGGCCAAATGCTGTCACACTCTGCAAGAGACGGAGTTGATTTTTCAATGTTTATGCAAAAACAGCATAATTTATAAATAGTGACATCTTGTTTTAGTTTTCACAATCTTGTGGTAAGATCAATATATAACTATTGCTATAGTAACAGGGTGGAATTTAATAGTTACATGTACAATGAAACAAGTCGCAAGAGGGACAGTTCCCTCTAAGCCAGAGGACTAATCAAAAAGTTTAATTCCCTCTTATCCCTTGCACATCATTTCCACTTGCAGTTTCAGATTTTGCGGAATGCTATCTTGATGCTTTACTGAACTAGGTAATTATTTGTAAGTTTAGAGCATAGTTAATTTCATGTTTTTCAATTAAAAAACACATTTTTCTTCTGCCAAACAAAATAGTGTGTTTGAGGTGGTTTTTGTGCTATATATTTCTCGGGAATTAACCCATTTCTTTGTAAGCGTGACACTTACAGATTTAAAATTAACTAACACCTGACAATCTTACTAGTCAATGAGAGCCGGTTCAGCTGTGAGGGTTAAAGATAAAATACCATTACTGGTTTTATGTACATGATAACTACCTGTGAAATGGGCAGACAAGGCAGTTTACCCACTTGGGCGCCAGTAAAACCATATACAGAGTTGGCACTGAGCTTCAAAGCCAGCTGTCGACCATCAAGAACCTGAGAAATGGACCAGATGTTGAAAACATAAACTGTCCCTTATAAGCCCCTGGCAAGCGATTTCCCGCCAAGGAAAATTGCCCGAACACTCCAGTCTCCAGAAGCTCTCCTGCCTCCTCCCCGACAGTCTGTACAGGTGGATGGATGGATGGATGTACATGACGTCATAAACAAAATTTCTCACATGGATAGTTTTCCCAAAAAATCTTACCCGTGGTGTTCCGCTGGCACGCTTTGATAGTAAGGGTGAACAGAAGAGATAGAAAAGTGCGAGAAATATCAAGATCTGGCAAAGGAGATGGGAGACAGAGTGCGATCTGCATCAATCATGAAAACTCTTTTTTTTATTCCTTTTTCAACAATGGCTTGCAAATAAATAATTATTGTAGCTTGGGTATGGGTCATTAGCAGAGTATCAGGGTTCAGTGGATTGACGTGAACAGGCCAAGTATGGAGACCATGTCATTTTACCTGTTTAGTTTGAGCCTTCAAGTTTGCAAATATTAAAAGAAATTTTAAAAGAAAGAAGCAAAGAAATAAAATTTCCAAAAAATCCTCACCTTTTTCTTGAATGGGTCCGTTTCTTTCTTCAGATCTTCTTTAGCCCTAAAACAGTCAAAACAAATAATCATTTTTAAAGGCTTGCATTTTGGGCTAAAGTTTTAACAGAGCTGGCTTTCACTATTAAACAAACAAGTTCAACACACTTCTTCCTTGCAGACAATAGGTTCTCCAAGATTTCCGGCAGCAGGCCTTTCCTGATTGAGGCTTTCACAAAATAATCTCCAGAGGGTGTCTTGATAAACTCATCTGGTTTTAAACTAAAAAAAAAAAATTAATAGAAACATTTATGTGTCATCAATGAAAAAAATCTCTATATGTTTGGAAAATACCGTAAATTTTATCAGATTGGAAAGTCACCTTGAAAATCAGATCTCAGATCTCTTAAAGAAACTCGATGGTACGTAGTCTGGGTCTTAACAAATAACTATTAATAAACATAACTGGTAAATGAAAACTAGCGACTGTACAATGGATATTCAGGACAATTTACTCAAGTTCTGATAACAGAAGTCTTTGTTTAAGTGCTATGCATTACTGTAGTTGTATTAGGCAAAGGTTACACAAGTGTTTGGGAAGTCTAACTTTTTGATAAGTAAATATGAACCACTACTCACTCTTTAAGATTACTTTGATGTAGAAGAGATGTATAACACAGGTTATGAGCCATCATGATTGAAGGATACAGGGAAGCAAAATCAAGGGTTGCCACTGGGATATCGTAATAGCTGAAAACAAATTAATACATGGCACATTATTAAAATCTTATGCTTATTCTAAATTTTCTCATGGCACAGTTGGTTGAGCAATGGGCTGCAATGCAGGAGGTCATGAGTTCAACTCTGGCCAAACCAATTAACACTCCGAGTCTTAAATGACTGAGGAGAAAGTGCTGCCTTTGTAATTACACCCCAAAATGGTTAGACTTTCAAGTCTTCTAAGATAAGGACTATAAACAAGTGGGCCCCATCTCAAAACCTTTCCTGTTAACTCACTGTCGTCCAAACCGGCCGAAACCGGCCAGACTTAGTATTTTACTCTGTCTAACGCCAGACGATTTAACTAGTCAATGGGGAACCCCTGGGAGTCAATGGGTTAATCAACACTGCGCATGGGACATTAAAGAATGCACACTGTCTGTGAAGGGTAGGGGGGGGGACCCCCGGTGTTGTGATCTGTCCTACTTTGAGTTCTTTCACATACATGGGTTGGGTGGGTAAGATCAAAATTTATGGACAGATAGCGGCTTCCAGAGGCGCCTTTACAAGCTGAAGAGAGACTTGTAAGCCACCACGAGACTTTGCGATATGGGTGTTATATAAATCCTAAACCATAAATCTTTATCAAGTTATGACATGACTTTTCTCTTGCAATTTGGAAATAAACACTTGTCATTTTTTTTCAGAACTGTCTGTCACACTTGCTGTACAGGCTTAAGCAATAATTATTTTTTCATGGTAACACAACTGTACAAGCCTTGTACACTGCTTCAGCAGAAGAAAATTAGAGAAGAGGGAGAATTATGTATTATATAACGTCAATTCACTTCATTAAATTGAATACGGTAAGTAAGCTAATTTGTGTAAATAATAATAACTTCTTACTAACCGAGCGCGAGGGCCGTACTGGGGAATATTGGCCTGAGGTCGTGGCAGTACGGACCGAGCACAGCGAGGTCAGTACAAAAACGACTGAGGGCCAATATTCCCTGGTACGGTCCCGAGCAAGTGAGGTTAGTAAGTACGGTAGTTTATTATATGGCTTTTTAATTACCTTTTGCTTTGTTTTTGCAAGCCCGTAATCGGCACGTGGGCATTACGGGAGAATAATGCCCTACAATTCAGTCACAATTAGCCAATCAGAGCGCGTGTTATATCGGCTACAAACACAAGCCATATAATAATGATAATTATCATTATTTACATTTCTCTGAGTAATTGAACAATTGACCTTACTGCTTGAAAAACAAGATTTCATTTTTGAGTCTCACCCTTTTGATGGCTCAATGACAGTAGCTCCAGTGTATTCCTCTCCTGCTTCAGCTTTGTGTGCAGGAAGTAACAAGTCTTGCTTTTTGGACTAAAAGACAGTAAAGTGGTTGAGACTTTAACCACTCAAAGGCGATAAAGCTGATTAAAGAAACAGGGTGTAAAATGTTTAGAAGGATTATAGTCTCCTTTGGGGTGTCCTTGCTAAATTAATACCTGTCTCAGTAAATTACCAGGTATGAAACTCTACACAGCCTATCCATAACGGCAATGGAAATAGTCTCTTGCATAAGCAGTCAATAATGGTAACAGGACTGAGTGGAGTCCAATTTGGTCTGTAATCATACGAGTGAATAACACGTGGGAGTCCAATTTGTTTAATCATGAGTTGATGACAGACCGAATTGGACAACACAAAGTCATGTTACCAATTATTTAAAACCATTACAATGAGAAAACAAAACCAATGCATTCCTTTTTCACTGTCTAATGTTACAAATTTGTCCATTTTGGAAAGAAAATCCACAGTTTCGTAGGGTAAGTGGTTGTTGCTATGGTTATAATTTGTGATAAATTCTATGTGATTGGTGGATTAATAATAATTATTAAGCTGAGTGCATTTAATATGATTGGCTGATGTAACTGTCCAATTTCAGATATCCGATTACAGCCAACTGTCCGATTTCAACCCTACACAATAATTAGTGAAAAATAAGGCAGTTAATGCACCAATCAAATTTGAGAAAATTGTAATTATGGTTACGATTAATCTGGAAAATAACGTTAATCAAGCTGGGGAAACTTGGCTACTGACATCGGTACCTCAAAATTAATAGTCACTAGTGATTTTATTGTAACACCTGACAATAATTGTACTTGCCACTTGCAAACCTTTCAGGAACAAAGGGGTTTACTACACAGAGGTCCCCATTAACCCTTTCCATTGTGAAACAGACAGTCACGTAGATTTTAGTCTCAAATGCAAGACAGATTTACTCATCAATTGGGAACCTAGAAGAGGCCAAAGGATTAAGAGTACTTCACCAAATACCATTCGTAATAGCTGCGAGACTACTTTAATCTGCTGTCCTCTGGATAACAAATAACCCAATGGTACTCCAGTCACACGGGCCATCTCCATGTAGTTTATAATGCACATTAGTTTCTCAAGTAACCTCAGAGGTAAAATTGCGTCCTTCATGCAGTAAATAGCCAGTCTGCGACGAGTTTGATCATTTCCATTCTGAAAGACAGAAGACAGTTCTTCACATTTTATTTTACCTCGTCTCCTCTCCCTATAGATGAGCTTAAATGGAAAGTATTTAGCTTTCCTCTGAGAAAAACCTTATGCCCAGAAATGTTGCTAATCAAACACAAGTTTAATTATGATTTATAAACATCATGAAGAACACCTTGACATCTAACAAGCCACTATATTTTTACAGCAAAACAATTAGTGCTAGGGCTAGGATTTTTAGAATATTATTGTTGATGCTTTGGTGCACAGTAAAAGACAATAGACACGACTTGGGTGTAAACGAAGGGCAGGGAATGTACTGGCAAGGCATGGATAATAGCCATGGCCTGTATGGACCACCGGATGAGGGGGTGCCTCATGCCTGTATTGCAAGGCGGGCATAGTTAACCCAGTCCAGCAAAGAAACAATGTGCCCCCACCCCCATCCCCCGAAGCCAATGGTTTGGAGACATTGTGGGTTAGTTTGAGTATAAATCCTTGCAAAAAGGGGAAATCGTCCACAATGTGGATGATAGAAGGGATCTTTAAATAATGCTTAACTAACCACTAGCGGGATTCACAAAGCTGATTAAAAATGGGGGCACTCCATAGGCCAAAGGGAAGGGCTTTGTCCAAGTAGTAGTGGTCTTTCCAGGGCATTCCCAGGAGCTCCCAGTCCTCAAGACCGACAGGGATTATTCTGAAGGCAGATTGGATGTTGTGTTGGTCATGAAACAGCCTGGGCCGTATTTGAAAACCAGGGATGGTATCATCGATATGTATGTATTGGAGGGTCAAGTCTTCAATGGGTAGGATACAGGCGTTTAAGCTTTCGGAGGACCTCTTAGGATAGCACAGGTTAAAAAGCGGGTGAATCTGAAAGTTTTCAAAGAGAGGGGGTGGGGGGTGGGGGGTTTGGAAGGGATCTGCAATGCAACCAAGCTGAACCTCATTGAGGAGGTTGGTGGTTCACAGAAGGAAGGTTAGGGGCATATCTAGGGATACAGGGGGCCTTGAAGCCCACCCTGAAGCCATTGGTCAAACCTACACAAAGGTAAAAAACAATTTCTGATAGGGGTGGTGTTTAAGGAGGCCATGTGACAAAGGAACATATAAACAGGAAGTTGTGACTGCAAGAAACTAGTGGTTTGCCGATTTTTTCTCACCATGGCCTCTAGTTTTTGAAGAGGAGTCTTCATGGCGGTAGGAGGGATGCTCTCCATTACAAGTCTCACAGCAGTGAATGAAGGGGTATGGGTCTTTGCTACAATGGATTTGCTGGTTGAAGTTGCAGCAGACTCCTCGTGATGGGGGCCTAAGGGCAGAGAGGGAGCAGACGTAAACTGTAAGTGGTGTGATCCTCACTCCCACAGATGGTACAGGAGTATTTAGCTTGCCCAATAAATTTCATTTTCAAATGTTGATGGTCCCGCTATCTGCAGTCGAGGGCGAGGTTCGTTGCTGCTTTTCTACAAAATTCAATGCCATAGGAAAGCCATGTGCAACCCGCAAACATCCTTTGGGCAGATCGAATAATCTCTTGATAATCTCTACCGCCCTTTAAGGAAGAGAAGTGAGAAGGACTGTACAATACACAGCAACAGCCGACGGCCATTTGTCAATAGAATCTATACGGCTTTCTTTTTCCAAGAGGAAGAGGGAACACTAAGTTGTTTACCGTCTAAGAAAATGGATACCCAGGGAAGGTTGTTGTCTGAAAGGCATGAGTTTTCTGGCAGCAAATGTGTCGAACTCAACATGCACACCCTTTAATATGGTCTGTTTAACTTTGGTTGAAGCATGTGCTGATAATGGAGACTGTCCTTGAGAGATGAGGGGAGGAATGTCATTGCTGGCGCTGGGTTGGTCAAAAATGCTGGTGCCGCAGTTGGGATTGGTGTGTTGCTGAGGTGTTTACCGAGGTTGCACAAATTGAAGTGGACGCTCTTGCCATTGGGGCAGGAACTCAGTTGGCTGTAGATACTTCAGTTTTTCATCCAGGATGGTGGGAATAAGACTGGCTAACGTGGTTGAGGACATGTCTGTGTTTGAAGCTCTTCTTGCTTGGATGCCATCTTGGCTTGGATTTGACCATTGTTGACCGCCTGTTTCAAGCAGCGCATCATTAGGAATGGTGAAAGTTTCTGGTGGATCTAGATGGGGTGAAACGTCCTCAGCAGAAGCACTTGAAGTAAAGGGGTTCCATTTACTTTGAGTTCTAAGTTACCTGAGCTTTGAGCAACTGCAGGTCTGGAGTTGAGCTTGTTTTGATAAAAAACTCAGGGCTTTTCTCACATGAATCAAGCCTGTCTTAAGTGGTACTGTGCTTGTATTTACACAAAAAGATGATATGTGACCCTTCACGCAAAAAGGGGGCTTATCCAAATTTCACGCTATGGCTATTTTCACGGTCCCGGCCGTGAAATTGAAAAAAATTATTGGAATGTGAGTGAAATTTCCCTTTCACGGCGTGAAATATTTCACGCCCGGCGTGAAATATTTTCACGCCGTGAAATATTTCACGCCGTGAAAAAGGTCACAGTCACCGGGAAAATATTTCACGCCGTGAAAAAGGCCACAGTCACCGTGAGGATATTTCACGCCATGAAAAGAGGTCATGATGTCTGAGAAATATTTCACGCCGTGAAACAAATGAACTTCTTGAGTAAACATCAATCTGTTACCCTAAACATCATGCCATAACCATGTCACGCCGCCTGCAAAGGTCTTACTGCAAGCATTATTGGAAGTCTTTTGGAATCTCCAACTTGAGTTGGGTCCATTTTTTCGTTAACGTTTCTCTTTTATATCGTGGTTTCGGGAAAACGAAAGAAACGAAAATAACAGAAGAGAAAAATCGTAGATATTAAAAATCTTTGAACATTGCCCGACACCCTTCCAAATCGATGCACAATAAAATAAGCGTTTCTTATTTCGTTTCTCTGCAAAAAAGCACACAATTTCAGTTTACCGGAATTGGTTTTAAACGTTGAATATTTGTAAAAGAATCTCCATGGTAGTTGAATCTTTACCAGAAATTCAAAAGAATGAGCTCAGTAAAACCATAACAGAAATCAACATGTCATGCGCTGTCTGTAGTAATAATTAGATAACCGGTTTATGGGATCAGCAAAAAATTACATTACCTTCCTGAAATAAGAAACAGACACGTTTGGCACCACGGAGTCTGGCTTTGTTGGCGTAGCCAAAACTTATTCTCTTCGCGAACAGTTTTTATTCGCTTGCACAAAATATTTAAAAAGTGATTGGAATATAAACTCGCAAGCTCTATTGGAAAAGATTAGGTTATGGTGAAAGTGCGACATAATGAGTCGTGTAGTATTATTTACCTTTCGTGAATTTTGGCTCAGCATTTTAGCAATTAAACTTGCATGACAAATTTAACAAAACGCCTTTTGATTCGACTTGTCATTATGTTGCTGTTTTTTACATTTAAAATGTTGTACTGCAAATATATATACGCTTCTGGTAAGTTAGCCTGAAATAATTCGGTTGAAGAATTCAAAATTAAAAAAGAACGCATGCATCTTACATCGCGTGTAGTCAAACCCTGAAGGGAAAAGAGAAACCTGGTTTTGAATGAAAGACAATGGAAAAGTAACATTTTGCGCAACACGTCTAATCTGCAGTCAGGCCCTCTTTTCTTTACAGCAGGCGCGAAAAAGGTAGGTAAAATAGTCGCACCCTCTGTAAAGAAAAGAATGCCTGATCGTATGTTACAACACTTCTGAAACCCACTGTTTCACATTTTCAAATCTTGCAGACAGTGACTGAAAGTTGCCGTCTTCATGCGAGACACGTATATGAAAGACGAGGTTTATACGCGATCCGACGTTCCACTTTATTTTATTTTTTTCTGCTGAGTGCTACTGAGTACAGTGCGTCGGGAGCAATGATCGCAAATTTTAGCGATTGCGTGAGGAAAGCCAGTCGCTGAACTAACAAAGAAAGTGGGATACTGCACGATTAGTTGAGCCTTCGTTACATCGAAAAAAAAAATTTGCACGACACAGCAAGAGAAATGCACTAAAAGCGGTAAGTCACCGATAATTACAAACATCAATACTCGGACAATTTCGGTAAACATTTCCATAATAATCCCCCTGAATAATATACATGTCGTCCCAAAAAGATTATTATTTCACTTGATCTGTTTCAGTCATGTCAACAAACCAGTGAAAATGTATGAGAAAGTCACCAGCAAAATAACCGTTTTGCAATTCTTTGTCGCTTTCAGGGGGTAGAATTTACTTTTTCCTGAGCTTTATAACAATTAGGTGGTCATCAGAAATTTCTTTACAATGTAACATTTTCCAGGCGTGAATATTCAGGAATGAAAATTCTTCCTCTTCTTGGCGTTGATCAGCTATGAATCAGCTTTCACAGATTTCTCGTACCCTGCGATCTGACATTCTTTTTGTCCTGAGTGGCAGTAGATTATCATGGTGTGACTGATTTCTGAACAATCTGATCAATTTCACGGCGTGAATATTATTTTCACTCCCAATTTCACGGCGTGAAATTTTACCCTTGTTTCACGCCGTGAATATTAATTTTTCACTCCCGCTTTCACGGCGTGAAATTTTCCCCTTTAATTTCACGGCGTGATTAGTTTCACGCCAAGAGTGAAAATTGAATTTCACGGCGTGAAAAATGAATTTCACGCACCGTGACCGTGAAAAAAATTCACGGTTTTCAGTGAAATCCATAAGCCCCCTTTTTGCGTGAAGGGTCACATATGGTTTGTATCATAACAAGGTCAACTCCAGCCTTCCATCTATTCAAAGGTCTCCCTATGGTCACCGAACAAACATCTGTAAAATGGCCTATATTCAGTACTACATTGCCTGGTGACTGCCACTCAAACGGTTGTGATAGTCACCTTCTGTTCTTACAAGGAACAATAGTACAGAGCATAGTTAATAGAGGGGAATGGTTATGAAACCCGACAAATTTCTTTGTTGTATGCTTTTGCTCTCTTTTTTTTTTTGGCCTTGACCATGGACAAAACACAATAGTTGTTTACTCCTTTGATGTTTGCTGAGCTTCAAAACCAGTCCCCTCTATCATCTATGTACAGAGCAATAATTTCACAATCCCTCCCCATTCTGATCTATTGGTGAGCAATTAATGTCTGTTAATTTTGGCCATATTACCTGCAAATCTGTAATGATGCTATGTTGCACATCCTCCTTCTGTTCTTGTAAAAAATGAAAACTAACAGAATTTAGAGTGTAGGACCTCAGTTTGTAATCTCTCAACAGAGCATGTAACAAATCAAACTGTACTCTGCCAGAAATGTTGATTACTTTGTTTTCTCGTTTTCCGTAAGCACGAGATTGGAAAGTAGTGTTTGAAATTGTGCTCTTCTCATCTTTCACTCTTCCAAGAAATGGAAACGACTGAACTTTTAAAGCAGCTGCTCTATTGATCAAGTAAGGTAGATCAAAGTTCACAACATTGTATCCAGTTATGATGTCTGGATCCACTTTCTTGACAAAGTCACTCCATGACTGTGACAAAAAAAAAACAAAACAGCATGATCAAAACCATTAGTTATTTCTTCTTTTTTCACAACTCTTACACTTTCCTAGGCCAATTGGCATGGCTGTTGTGCAATGTTGATTTTATGTCAATCATAAGAAATAATTATGTTGTGCATAAAAGAGACTAATTAAATATGGTGTAAAGAAACCCTGACACGTGTTCACACTTGGTCTTCGTAGCATGTACTCCTGTGCCTAGTCATGGCATCCCACATCTTAAAACCAGTCAAATTCTTCTTTAGTATCTATAATTATGCTGCTAAAATAATAATTATGGTAACACCACAGCACTTGACGTGTGTTGGTAACTGCAAAATCAATATGAATGATGAGCTTAACAACTAACCTTTAGCATTTTTCCTTCATGTTGAAATGACAACACATGTGATCCAACAATAGGAGCACAAGAATTCAGAGTGAATACATTCCTGATAAATGGATCTTTGTCTCCTTGGTTTATGACCATATTTGCTATCTGAATGACTGGGTCCTTTTCTGGTTCAGGGAAAACTCCTTTTCTGCCTGCACATTCTATATCAAAGCTCAAAATTCGAAGAGGTGCCACTTTGGACCATTCACCTCAAAAAACAATTGAAAAAAAAAAGTTTATAAACAAGAGTGTGTCTAAGGCAACGACACAGGAAATGCCTGATGGCAGTGGACAGCTGTAACAAGGGCAAAAAGAGGCACATTGGGAGAGCTAAGCTTGAATCACACTGTCCTGCTATTCTAGTCCCACTGTAGAGGCCGAACTGTGTTTAATTAAGGTTACCACTGATAAACCTGGGCTGAGATGTTCAAAGCAGGGTCAGAACTTTCCTGCGTTAAAAACAGACATATACTAACTCTGCTTCAAACAATTCAAACCTGTGTCAAAAGAAACGATGACTAAGCCAACCCTGGATATTACTTTCAGGCGAGTCACTCACAAGCTTGTCACGTTAAAGCACACAAGTTACAGGACCATGTGCTCATGTGCCAGAGTGAACTCAATGACTTCTACAGGTTGTCAAAACAAACAACATTATGATCATACTCTTATCAGGACCACACTTGCCCATATAATCAAATTCCATTGAGAGAAATGCCCAAGAACATAGCTTTCTCCCTGTGAACTAAAGGCCTGTCTGCTGCATGGTTACCTACCTCCACCAGTACACTTCGAACAGACATTACTTTCAATGTTTATTCTTATTCCAATAATTCAATGGTACCTTCGGGAGCATGGCTGATGAACTCATCATATGCAATATCAACTTCAATTTGACAGTGTGATTTAGGCTGTCCATCACTCTTGCTGCTTCCTTCAATGCTAGGTGAACGCACTTTGTACTTTCCAGCAGGCAGCTCAATCCAGTTACAACCAACAACTCCAGTATCCACCATAAATCGAACCTAACATAACGAAAATAGTGTCATCCCTGCTCACTAAAATGAAATAAAAGGAATCTCATTAACTAATTATCACAGGGTTCATCCACTTTTTCAGACCAAACATTCAAGGAATTTTCAAGGACTTTCAAGGGCCAAATTTGGAAATTTCAAGGACCTCTATTTTACGTCAAAGAATTTACCCATGGAAATAGTCTGACAGTACAATTCTTGCTCATTTTCCACAACGTACATGCGCTAAAATAATGCAAAGGCACTGGTAACCATTCTCGACCCCACAGCTCGTCGCGTTTGTATGACATGACTTGATTACCTGATTATTTCTACTGAAGTTTTCAAAGATCAAAAATGTGGGTCAGATAAAAATCAGAAACCCATAAGAGTTGAAACGTGTAACACGCGTTCACAGCCTCCGAATATTCAGTGCGAACTGATTGGTTGAATGTTTCAGTGCGAAGTACCATATTTGGAAACCCCTTGCTCTTGTTGTTCCAAATATGGTACTTAACAAATTGAATATTCAGAAGCTTGGTACCCAGCACACAAGGGGCCATTACACGTTTCAACCCTTATGGGTTTCTGATAAAATAAAAGGACTTTCACGGACCAAGAAAGAAGAGCAGAGATTTTCAAGGACTTTCAAGGACTTGAAAATGTACTTTCAAAATTCAAGGGTTTTCAAGACATGTACGAACCCTGTTATCAACAAGGAAGTCGTAGCTCACACAAAGCTAGAACGCCTCTCACGGAGCTAACATCAGCTAGCATTAACTTTTTTCTTGTGGAGCCTATTAATAGTTTAACAACAACAAATTGTGTAATTGTCCCATTTTGAAAACTCTCTGTACAATTGTCCAGTGAGCAAAATCTTCTTGAGGGGAAAACTAGGACATAAACCATGCATTATGTACCTGTGATTTACTTGATGCCTCAGTATCTTACATAAATCTAAGATGACAGATATTAAAGTGAAAAATAATGACATACCAGTAACCTTTAGTTTACGATTGACTCTACTCTTTACCCCTAGCGACAATTTTATCAAATACCGGTAGTCAAGAATGCAACACCTCTGGAATAGGATGTAGGTTTCAATGAGTAAAATAGTTTTAATTAATTGTTGCTTCTGGCAATAATTGGCTTATGGTACTCTGCGAAACAAAACAAAACGAAACGGTACTTTGGGAAATGGAACTTTCAAGACATTTTTCTTGTAACTTTAAATGTAATTGGCTGTTTCTACTTTAGCATAAACTGTAGTTAATGTCTAACTCAATTGACCAGTCCACTGCCGCAATTACAACAAGGGACTCTCCTGTATCAGGTCTGACACTGCCCTTTCACCCACCGCTGCTCAGTCCCAGGGTGTGGGGAACCCCACCCTGCAACAACCTACTCGAGCCAGGGCCCTGGAAAGTCTTCAAAGTCAAGTGATCCCAAATGCCAATGTTGACCTTCAATCACTTATCGGATCCCTCCACTTTGCTTGCAAAGTAGTTGCTACTGGACGCCCCATCCTTTGTTGCATGATTGCACTCACATGTGGCCTCTCCAACCCTGCCTCTTTTATGTGACTAAACTGGGAATTTCACAGGGACTTGGATAGATGGTCCCTTTTTCTGGGTTCTTGGAATGGGGTCAGCCTGTTTCTCCCCCCCTTTTTCACCCTCCACAGATTTCATCTCTCTGTTTTCTGATGCTGCTGGGTCCATAGGCTATGTATTTTCCCCCTCACTGGCTCCAGGGCAGGTGGCTCCCTCAGCATGCTCTTGGGTCTAACCCTGATATAAGCATTGCCTGGCAAGAGCTTTTTCCCATCTACCTGGCTTGTACTATATGGGGTCCTAGCTGGCGCAATAGGCATGTTCGTTTTTTCTGCGATAACCAGGCAGTCGTTTTCATCCACAATGTTAAGAGCTCAAAGTTTCACGCATCATGGACCTCCTCAGACCCATCACCCTTTGCACCCTTCAGTACAACTTCACCCTAACAGCTGTATATTTAGCAGCATTCCAGTTAATTTGTTCAAGTGGGGGGTCATGTAGACCATTTGAGGGGTCACCCAGACGTCGTGTCAGCAGTGGCCCTTTGGCTCACACGTTCACACGTTGAATTTTACTTTTCTAAGTTTTGGTCATAAATTCAGTGCAAAGATAACAAAACTAGCCTGCAAGCAGGCTGTTTGAAAATGGCGCAGACAAAATATACATGTAGGTCGGAAATATAGGGGCTATATTTCAACTGCGCGCCATTTCAACGGAAGAGTCTGCTTGCTTGCAGCTCGACTCATTATTGCCAAATCCCATATGATCATTTGTGCTGTCTCTGCGGTGTGCGACTACATCCTTCAAACGCCTGACTCCGATCCAAACAGTTTCCTATTCCAGTTTAACGATGGTTAACCCCTATCCCGGCATTCATTGGTGTTACGAAAAATAGCGTTGCGTGACTAGCGTTACTGTCTAGAAGCTTCGCGAGAGTTCGTAGTTTGTTTATATTTAGGTTTGTACGAAAGAGTTTCTAAATCGGTGTGTTTTGTAATCTTTCTATTATTAGATTCATTACTAATTTAGAAGGTTCTAGAAGTTTATTGTCAGAGTATATAAGTAGACGAGTCCAAGAGGAGTGTTTTTCTAACTAGTTTTTCACAAGCGAAGAGAGTTGGCGTTGGCCGTGTTTAGTCAAGTGTGACAGAAGCTGTGTTTATTCAAGTTGGCGGAGGCCGTGTAAGTTTGTCGAATACGTGTTGTTCAGAGTTTTACTTCGTGGAAACTACGTTCGTTTTGGAATAAATCTTCTTGTTGTTGTTCCGACAACCCTGCGTTCAGTTTAGTTTGCAAGCTACCTTTCCTCAAAACATTCGAACTCGTAACAATTGGTATCTAACCTACATGCCCTCATCGATCTGTGCGGCCTACACTCCAACGACTACAACACCCACAGTTTCTGTATTGGGGCAGAAACAACTGCTCCTGCTGCCAGTGTGTCTTCCTGGCTAATGAAACTTCTAGGTCGTTGGCGTTTCGACTCTTACGAAAGGTACATTCACCTCCCTGCTGCTACCGTACTCCAAGTCCCTTCCTCCATGGCCAGTGACCACACACCTACTCAAAACCTTGAAACCTTTGATCCCTGGAGGTGATTGAGTGCCATCAAATTTTTCATCAGGCTTTGCCATTGACCTGTGTTATTGACATTTATTTTATTGTGCACCGAAGTGTCATTTACTTCTTCCTTAAAGGCCCACGTTCACCCTACAGGTGTTGCATGCAGAGACCTATTTTCATCTACCAAAATCCCGTCAAAGCTGTAACCCATGCAATCGCTCAATCCCCTATGCGTATTTCCTTAACAAAACAAACGGTCTGAAAGCCTGTCGGTTGAAGGTGGGCCTTTGATTTTAAGTAACCTTGTTAAGGATCCTTGTTTGATCTTTACGAGCCAGGCTTTTCCACCGGCTACATTATAATCGTTTATATCATTGTAGATTTAAGTGACATTGAACTTTTCTTAGTGCTTTAGTGATCTTGTTAACTAAGGATCTTTGCTGCCATAAATTTTACTGGCCAGGCTTTGCCACCGGCTTATGTTCTTGCTGTGTATTTTTATTACGCGTTTAAAGGACATTGAACTTTTTCTTACTGATTTAGTGATCTGGTAAGGGCATAGCCCTCTAAGAAGAATCCTGTCTGAGGCTTCTAACAGCATGCTGCATTTGCACTATCCTGGGTGGGGCATCTGCTTTTCTTCTCAACAGTCCTTAGTAGCCTCAGTGTGGGAGCATTCTGTTCCAGAACCATGGGGATAAGTGTTGACGGCGCCAACCCTTCAGTCCCACACTGAAGCGATGCCGGGCTTGCCCTAGTTTGGGTGAGAACCGGAGGCACATCCACTTCCCCTTGCTGGCCCAAACTTCCAGGAGCTTGGCATAGGTACACGCTGTTCAGGGCAGTTGTGCTCTGTGCGCAGCCAGTATGCCACTTGCTGACACTAGCCTAGCCCCAGTGACTGGCCTCGCGGTGGCAGGCGGCACTCAGGTCCTGGTCGACACTTTATCCTCAGCCTTTTCTCTCCCACTAATACTGCATCTTCAATTGTGTGTGACATTAATTGTAAATTTAACCATACATGAATTACAATAATTAAGCAAATCAAACAAAAACAATAACAACTGAAGCAATGACATATATATGTTATAGCAACCAGTTTCAGACAAACAGCAATAAACTCTGCCATCTTAGGACGTTGTAAATTTGCAACATCTTTGCCTCCTTTGCTACGATCTTCAGATTTGACTCTCCCTCACCAAAAAATCACTTTACCACTTCATCACACGCCTGAAACTTCCCTTCCCTATTTCGACCTTGTCTGCGACATCAGCCCATTGAAAATTAGGTGTATCGCGAAAGTAAAGTTTCGTGAGTGCCTGGGGATTGAGAAAAGGTATCTTGAAATTAAGCCATACTGGGCTTCAAAATAAGAAGCGCTGAAGACCAGTGTAATGTAACTTATGTTTGCTAGCACATGGTGCTTTAGACATCGGTTTCACGTGACCAAG
>NC_090877.1:39357738-39372738 GCF_036669935.1 Montipora foliosa | reverse complement strand
CCTGCCTTGTTTATCCGATTGATGTTCCATTCTTGAGCTCCAGAAGAGTATATTTTAACCCATTCACCCCTAAATTGGCCTAAACCGGCCATACTTAGTATTTTACTCTGTCTAACGCCAGACGATTTTACTCGTCAATGGGGAACCTCCGGGAGTCAATGGGTTAATTAAAGATGCACTAAAACGCCATTCGTGTTACAAATGACTTTCGACGCCATTGCCCTGCGCCATGTTCTACTGTGTCTACCAGATAAAATTCATGCATTTCTACTACCCCCTCAAACATACAGGCAGAAGACTACGCACAAAGACACAACTCACAACTTAGCAGAGGGGGGACAGGAAAGACTTTTCCCGACACGGAAAATTAAAAAAAAAACAAAAAAAACAAACACATCAAACGCATTTCCCAACTGGATTGCCTATGGCAACCCAGTAATAATTAAAAATCATCAGTAAAAAAAATATATGTACAGACCAACGTAATTGTCCACTTCCAACTGCTGGAACACAATGTTATCAGCAGACGGATTTAGATTAGGGACAGGAGGACGAGGCCATTTAGATGATGGATTTTTATGAGAGGCTACATCATCGTGCAGAGCAGCAAGTTCTTCTTCAAAGCCTCCACCTTGACTAGAGTTCCCGTTATCGCTTCGTGAACGTTTTGCAGAGATGTTTCCATCTGGACTTCCCTTCCGCTTCTGTGTTCCCTCCATGGCGATCAACTCGCCTAAAAGCCACTTGATTCAGTTGAAGAAATAGTGCTTTCTTGCAACAACTTTACATCAAAACATTGCAAAATGGCGCGAATGAAAAGTTCGCGCCACGTTCCGCTGACCATATTACTTCAACCTCGTTCCCAGGATCTCTCTTCTCTACGATGGAGTGATAGAAGAGAGACCCTGGGAACGTAGTCCGCTCCGTACCTTCCTCAATCTCGTATCCAGAGTCCTCGGGCTTCTTGGTCAGCGGGTGAGCGCCCGGAGAGACTCTGGGATAATCGATTCCATTTTCCCAGAAAACGTGGGTTCCGGTCTTATTACGTATGCTTGAAATTTAACCGGAAACAGAAAAGAGAAAACCGGGCGGGTTGAAAGTGTTCGAGAAACAAGAATTTTAGCCTTACACACAAAGAAACTGGAGAAATGATCACTGGTTTGCTGTAAGAGCAAGTGAAGATGAAACCTCTGACGCTTTCGGTAAGTGTGTTTTTAGTGTTTCAGCGTACATTCCATCGTTCAAAATGCCATCGTGCAAGCAACACGATCGACAAATTTTTGTGGAGACGACACAAATGTCCTCCTCTACTACGATTCGATTAGATGTTTCCGTAATTCTGAATGGCTTCGACAAGACCTTATTCCACGGATTTCTCCTCAAAGAGACTGATATAATGTTTTCCCACGGTACTTTTGCAACAGCAACAGTAATCACTTTTTAGCAGCGTGGGAAAATTCCCGTACGGTATAAGACATAATTCAAACTTCGTGGTTTTTTATTTTTGTGATTTACATATTTCTGAGTTTCAAAAAAACAAACAGCACTGAAACTAGTTTTAGATTTTGAATCTCCTTCCAAATTCTGGGGCTTCCGAATTACTTACCGACTTCCTGTCGGACTGCCATTGTTACGGAAGCGGCCAATCAAAAATATAGTTCAAGTCGATTATCCCAGAGTCTCTCCGGGCGCTCACCCGCTGACCAAGAAGCCCGAGGACTCTGGGTACGAGATTGTACCTTCCTCTGGACAGTAAGAATCGGTGATAGTACACATATCTTCTGCTTTTAGATTGTATGATTAACGTTGAAAAAAAAAAATAATAAGGGAAAGGCTGCTGTTTTGATAAAATCGAGAATTAACAAGAATTAACCACGTATCAACTTCCCGCCAGTCCCTTCTCCACCGAAGAAAAAGATGTTCCATACCCTCTGGGATCGGGGGACGTTTCAACGCACCCTGCTAGCAGAGCCTTTTCTTACGGTACATATGCTTTGTACCGAGAAATAGAAGGAAAGAGATAAAAGAGGCTCTGCTCGCAGGGTGGTTTCAACGTTGTTTATTGAGGAACGAGGCGGTCTCTATTTTCAAAGGTCAGTAAACCACAACAAACATCTTCAGAGAAAACATAAGCAGACATACGGATACTCATAGATTCCAACCACTCACATCTTTCATCCATATAATTATCGGCCTTCCCACTAAAAATTCTCCATTTCTTTGAGTGTGAGGGCTCCAGAACTTGGCTAATCATAATTTAGTAGCCTGACTAGCCTTTAATCTTTAATCAGTGTACTTGTAAAACAGGAAAAACTATAGTAGAGGTTGATATGGCAACTTTAACCCCAAATGTATGTGAATGATGAGCTCAGCAACCTCACCCATGGAATATAGGCACCTGGGCTAGGCAGTCTCCTTTCAACACTTAACTACACTACTGTTATGCTTTTGTGGTGTTTAAACTCTCTCAAAATAAGGTCACTTCCATGCATAAAAGTAATCTTTCTGGACAGGAAAACTATGCAAGATTTATGCTGATCAACGAGTTCAGTTTAAAGGGGCTAGGTCATGCAATTTTTGGCAATTTCAGCACTGATCGAATGGTCATAGAATGAACTTAAATATCAAAATAACTGTTCAAAACTATAGAAGAACTCTAACAAAACACAGGGAAGCCAAGAAGGGCCATGGATGGACAAAACTGGAGAGGATTGAAATGGATTGAATTTGGGTAAATTTGAAAAACGTCAGCCCACCTTTTTTCAAATTTATATCAGTGTATGTTAAAATGTCATTTACAAAGCTGGAAAATAATTACTATTTCCAGGTATTTCATGCTTGTTCTGCACCTTTCTAGACAACTACTGAAAAGCCATAGCCAATGGTAAAGCCATGTGGCTATACCACTGACATATGACAGTACCAGTAGCACTTTAGATCATTGCAATCAACTTCACCATCATCCAAAAGTAAGATTTACTCAAATTCATCAACGCTAGAAAAGTGTCTATCAGTTTCAAACCAAGTTTTCTGGGACAATAAACAGTACACCAAATTGGCTAACTCAATGTTGTGCCCAGTTCAAACTCTTTGGGAATAAAACACTTTCAATTGTAACAGTTCCAGGTACTTTCATATTCATTAAAATGTGAATGCTACATTATAATGCAAATACAATCCAATTCAAATACAATATAATACAATCAATACTAACAAAAGAATCTTAACCCGGGAAGTTTGAATTGGGTACAACACTGAGTTAGCCAATGTGGTCCATATTTGTTTATTTTCCTGCAAAACTTTGTTAGAAATAGGCACTTTTCTGACGCTGATTGGGACAAACCTGATACAAAATTCTAATACTCTGAGGTAATGGACTCTCACAACAATCATTGAGAATAAACAGGATGACACCACCCCAGAAAAGGACAATCACTTGCACTCACTGTAATTTTGTACAAAAAAGTCGTGTAGCATAAATGAACCCTATAGTTTAAATTAAATGTCATCAACTATGACTGAACAGACAAACAGGCTCTGCCTTTTCAATACTGTGGAGACTTTATTAATTTCCTTTGCCTAATGAGCATTCTTAACAACTCCAGTGTGTCATTGACCTTTATGACATAACCCAATTTGAAAAAGTGATTTATGCATTTTATAATGAAATTCGATGAATGAGTGTTCTTCAACCCATTTGCTGTCATAAAAGTATGACTATTAACCTATAAGCACTGACATTTAAAAACTACCTTTAGAGTAATTCTGGCATTGAATTTAAAAAGCACATTCTTCTCACAAATACACTTCAGTAAATCCATTTTTAGTTCCTTTCGCTGTTAATAAAAGCAGCTAAAAGTTGTGCAATGTAATATTGACTTGTTAACTGTGCTTTGATATTTAATTAAAAACTGCTTTTAGAGTAGTGCAGGCATTTACATAATTTGTAATTAAAATAAACTTGTCATTCTTTGGAATGCATTTTAATAAATTTATCCTTTCTTTTGTTTTTTTTTTTTGCTGAAGTAAATGTAAAAGAGGTAAAAAGTAATAATGCCTAATAAAATAAATGACTTAATCCCTCTGCATAGCATGGCATGCAAATAACTTGGTGTCAAACTCTCTTGTTGTGTTTGACTGTGATTCATGACATTTTCTTCAGCATTATCAAGATGATGATTGCTCCACACAAAGAAAGCCTCCTGTAATGTGTCCCTGTGAGCAGTCTTGCAACTGTTTTCCCAAGAAAACTTCAACATTTTTACAGTCTTCTGAATTGATTTCCAAATCCTGTGCATATCTTTCTTCCATTTGCTCTATTATACTGTTGGTGGTGCTTATCACCTGGAAACTAGCTTGTGAGGAGTCGTATTCAAAATCAGTGGATGGTGAAGCATATGCTGGAGGTAAATTGAATGAAATATTTAATTTAGCATTTATTCAATAGCTGACAGTCGATAAAAAACTGCGCTGGTTTCAGAATGGAGTACAAGGAACAATTTTCACTGCAATCTCGTTTTACTTTTACCTGAATGTGCCTTATCACTGATAGCAAGTCGTGAGGGGCTACCTCTCCTGTTTAGAAAAAAAATTAACAAATCTGTGAACAATAATTATTTTAAGCCTTTCACTCCTGATACAGGAGAGGTGCAGTGGTCTCATGGTTAGTGCGCTCGACTCCGGATCGAGTGGTCCGGGTTCGGGTCCTGGCTGGGGACATTGTGTTGTGTTCATGGGCAAGACACTTTACTCTCACGGTGCCTCTCTCCACCCAGGTGTATAAATTGGTACCGGCGAAATGCTGGGGGTAACCCTGCGATGGACTAGCATCCCATCCAGGGGGGAGTGGAAATACTCCTAGTCACTTCATGCTAATGAAACCAGAGATAAGTGCCGGCCTGATGGGCCTTCTGGCTCGTAAGCAGAGACTTAACTTTACTTTCACATATACTCCTGATACAGATGGATTTTACTTGGCCTAATGCCAGACAATTATACTTGTCAATGTGGAACTCCTTAGAATTGAAAGGGTTAAAAAATAAATCCATTATTTTCCATCAGGTACATGTATTTGATTATTACATACGATATCATTAACTTAATTGAATGACTAAAACATTTTAGTAAATTTTCAGCTCCGACTATTGCATTTCTAGCTTTTTGATTGGCTAAAAAACTCCGACTATGAGCCAATAGTCGAAGTTTTACGTCATATGGAAAATAGTGCGCCAAGATGCTCTTTCCGGACGCTTTGTAAAATTGTGGAAATAAAAATCGGCGGCAAAACCCGGTTTGAGAATTTACTAAAACAATAATTATTCCATTCGTGCTTGTTGGATATGAAGTGATTATAACCAACTCACGCTACCCACTCGTTGGTTATTTTATCACTTCATATCCAACTCGGGCTCATGGAATAATTGTTATTTATTCAACATACAGTTAAATAAAAATAGGCCACTTTGTTTGTCCCTCCAAATTTTGCATATTAAAAAAATTAAGCATTGTTTCTAGTTGGCTCTTCTGAGACTTAAAGCCTTTTAGACAGGCATTAGGCAGAGTAAATACCTCTTCCTAACCGAGTTCAAGGTCCGTACTGTAAGTTACGGACCAAGTTTTTCCCCGTTGATTTATGGCCCAAGCTCGAAGCGCGCGGGCCATGAATCAACAGGAAAAAACGAGGATCCATAACTTACAGTACGGACTGAGAAAACGAGGTTAGTAAGATATTTCTTATATCTCCGAGGTTAACCGGCGCGCGGGCAAGGAAACTAGTCAAAGTGAAGCGGAAGGTTCAACTGCCACAAAGAATGCCGTGCCAAAATCCCAGAAACTAAATCTTCTTGGCTGTTAAGTTTGAAATAGTTGCTTGCAAGATTCAAACAGTTTTCAGTACAAGTTTATGCAACAGAAATGACATGAAAAACTCGCTAGAAGATGTTTTGTCGAAATTTTAAATTTAGCGGGCTGTACAGCGGGCCGTACTGTAGAATACGGCCCGCTAATTTAGCCAATTACAGCGTGCGTATTATCTGAGAGATATAATAAAATCTATAATCCTACATGTAGGAACTAGTGATTGAACCAAAGCCAAGAAAAAATATAGCGTTTACTGTATCAAAGAACTGCCTGGTGTCTGAAACTTTCCAGAATAATATTAATTTTATTACAAACCAGCTTTGAACTTGGTGCTCGTCTCTGTATGTTTGTACAATCATGGAGATCATTGACAATAAGTCATCAATAAGTTTATTTCCAGTTTTATCCATAGTTGCAAGTGACACCAAACATCTGGTGAAGATAAAAGCAAACTACAGTTAATTTTTTTTAAAACAATGCTCTTTGCTATTTCTAAGTGAAATGGCGACAAGAACCCCAAGTGGACCATTTCAAACATTTATTTACATAAGGATTTCTTGATTATAACACTATTTCCAGAGTCCTGAATCAGATGTGATTTGACAAAATAATTATTTAAAAAATCAGCAGTCCATTACCACTGACAGTGAATGGACCTTTTTGGCTCTGTAATCTAGCTAATTGGCCTATGTGACTTGAGTAACAGAGGAAGTGTTCTTTTATCATCTATTCCCTTGAAAGTTTCAAATCTCTCTGGTACAACTATCAACTAAATTACTAAGAGGTGCACTTCTCGACAGTGCAGTTTGTTAAGCAATGATACTGTTGCTTCACATGCTACCATAACAAAGATATGTGGTGATAAGATGTTGTAGAGTCAATCCTTCTTATACTATAGTTACTGTACGGTTTTTTGAAAGTGCTACAACAAGTCACAAAATTTGTGGAGACACTTCACCTTCATGGGGCGTTCTTAATTCACCTATTAGGGAGCTTACGAAACAACGACGCCGACGACAACGACGAGGCTACAAAACAATAGGTTTAGTGAGCAAAAACAATGGCCCTGCACGTGCGTTTTACATTTTGGTACATTTCTTTGCCGTCATCTCCTAAATGACGACGTGAAATGACGATGAATTTTCAGTTCTCTCTCTACGCTTCCAACCCACTCATGCCAGTTTAATTCCTCGACAGTTACTACACATTTTTAACGCAAAACGACATGAAATAGCTTCGTAGTGATATAAATAACGCAAACTTCTATTTTTAAATGAAGTCCTCGTAGCCGTCGTCGTCCTCGTTTCATAAGCTCCCTATCATCTCCCACACTGCAGCCCCGGTCCTCGCCCCCTTATCAATGTTGCTAGCAAGACAAAAAAATATTTAATGCTGAACACTTAAAAGGAACCTCCACTCTTACTACAGAATATAAAGTTTAAACCAAAGGAAATTTGTTCGAAATTTGTTTTAAAAAAGTGTTTATATCAGGAAAAGTGAATTTTAAAATCGCTGATTTTTGGAGGGCACTGCCATTGTGAATAATTGTGACGTGTTACAGCTGCCCTATTGTTCTGACATAAAGAGCTTTTGTCTAATAACAATAGAGCAACCGTAACACGTCACAATAGAACTTACCTTTTAAGCAAGACCAAAATCTGATGGATAGTAACACTGCATGGCTTTGAAAGGACTTTTACAGCATACAATGATCTACGAATTACATAACATGACCAAAGTTCCCTTTCCATGGTACTGTTAAATGCTTCGTAGAGCACTGAGAAGGAACCCAGACAATGTAAAATTAATGTTAATTAAAATGAAATCAATAATTTTGTGACAGGAATCCAAGGCTACACCGGGTCTCATGATGTCAGCACTGGAAAACCTGGCACGACAGGAGGCAATACCATTTAGCTTGACCAAACCAGTCTGTCACATGTGACGGGGATCCAGTTCTCAAGGCCTGTAAAGCCATTTCTTCTTTTTCAGGACCAAAAAACCACTATGTTGCTGCAACTGCTAAGTTACTGCTCAGTTGATGAGCTTAAACATTCTTTGAAGAGGTTTGGCAAAGTTCTATTTAAATGTAACATGTTCCAAAGAGGAATATGAAGTTTCTTTCAGAATTGTGGACTCTGGTAATGTACAAACATAGCTTGAAAGTATCACATGTGACTAATGAAAATAATGATTGATGACGATGATGATAATCTCTTTAATAAAGTCTCAAGGTTGTTTGCTTGAACACATCGCTGTACTAATTGGGGAGACTGTAAATCAAATGGATATTGTGAATCTGAAAGACGTTCTCTGGTTAAAAATTGGTTAAAAATTATAAGCTTTCGGCTATCTATCTATAGCCTTTAACGAATGAAATATAAGAAGCACGAATCAAAATATATACGAAAAGGGGTGTAAAAATTCAATGCGGGTGAGAACTAAAATATGAATAAGAATGATCTAGAAAAAATTACAATAAAATAGAGTATTGTCTCGGTAACGGTTTAGAATTATTGTCCGCGTTAACAGTTTTAGCGGTATGCCAGGATTCCAAGGTTTTTCTAACACGGTAGTTGCCTTTGTCAATCACGCATGCATTATTAAAGTCAATAGAGTGGTCATTCTTCCATGCATGGCTGGCAATGTTTGACCCTTTCGCGAAATTTTTTAGGTTTCTTTGATGTTCTTTTTTCCGCGTTAAAAAGCATCTTCCAGTTTCGCCAATGTAACTCCACGGACAGTCCGAGCACGGAATTTTGTAAACAACATTGCATTGTTGGTCCAAGGGCTGTCTTGTTTTTGGGGATGGGAATTCTTGCTGAAGGGTTTTAAGTGGTTTGGTGACGACTCGAATTTCATGTTTGCGTAATAATCTCATGAGGGGCTCTGTCAAGCCGCTAATATATGGAAGGCACGCAAATCCATGGGGTGTATTCTGTGGGTCAACCCAACTAAAGAACATTGCTACTAATTCTTCTGGTGATGGAACAGTTGGTGATGGTGGCTTCTTTCTATTTTTGGAAATATAAGAGATGACTGAGGACGGGTAGCCATTGGCTTTTAGTGCATCTGTGACATAGTTGGTCTCGCGTGATTTTCCTTCGTTAGTGCTTGGGAGATTAGACGCACGGAATAACAAGGTAGAGGCCGTGCTGATTTTGTGTTTTCTCTCATGATGTGAGGAGAAGTCTAGATATCTATCAGTGTGGGTTGGTTTTCGATAAACGTCAATGACAGCAACACCATTTTTTCTTGACACTAAGGTGTCAAGGAAGGCAATTTGTCCATTGTTCTCTTCTTCAATGGTAAATGTGATCTTAGGGTCGACAGCGTTTAAGGTGTCGTGGAAGGAATGGACAGCAGCTTTCTTGATGACAACAAAGCTGTCATCAACGTATCGTTTCCAAATCCTTGGCGGAACAGTGGCAGAGCTGATGGCTGACTCTTCTATCACTTCCATACAGAGGTTAGCGACGATAGGGCTAACAGGGCTGCCCATGGCACAACCATGAATCTGCTTGTATGTGCGATTATTGTAGACAAAATAGTTGTTTGAAAGAGTGAAGTCAAGGAGAGAGATGATGTCGTCGGTAGAGAGGTTTGTTCTGGTCTGTAGTGTGTTGTCACAGTTCAGTTTATTGCGGATATAATCGCAAGCTTTATTCACTGGGATAGCTGTGAAAAGGGACACCACGTCAAATGACACCATGACTTCGTCGTCCAAGATTTCGATGTTAGCTACTTGTTTCGCGAACTGGGAGGAGTTGAGGACAGAATAACCATTAAGGTTCTGTATCGGAGAAAGGATATCTGATAGAAACTTGGATGTGTTATAAAGGGCGGAGCCGATACATGAAACGATTGGTCGAAGAGGGCAGCCAGGTTTATGGTGTTTAATAGAGCCACGAATGGCAGGTAGAGAACCATCTGTGGAATGAAGTTTGCGATAAGTAGCTTCGTCAATCTTATTTTCTCTTTTTAGAGCGAGGAGCTTGCTGTTCAGTTCTCTTTCAATTTTGGTGGATGGCGACTTGTAGACTTGTTGATAAGTGTCAGGGTCACTAAGTAGAGCTTCCATCTTGGTGTCGTAGTCGGATCTGTCTAAAACAACGAAACAGTTCCCTTTGTCAGCTTTTGTTATCACACGTTCAGGATCATTTTTTAAGTCCTTTAAAGCTTTTTGTTCAGCTTTCGTGATATTTTTATGTGGTGGAATTCGAGCTCTATGGAGTAAAGAAGCCGTAGTGGTTCGTATGGCGTCCTTCGAGTCATCGGGGAGGCGGGAAATGGCGGCTTCAACCTCAGAGACAATGTCTTTAACAGGGATGTTTCGTGGTGTTGGGGCGAACTTGGGGCCTTTCTCAAGTAGAGAACGTTCTGCCATAGAGAGAGGTTTGTGTGATAAATTGATCACCCAGTTCTTTCTGTCGATCGTATTAGAGCTGTCATTTTTTGCTTCCATCCTTAAATTTGTAAACTTGTTCTCGTGTCTCGCTTCAATGTTGTTGCGGACTGATTGCGATCTCTTAATCAAATATTGTAGAAGCGTGGAAGAGATGTCATCGGTGACTAAGGTCGATAATTGCTGTTTGGATTCTTCGAGCGTTCTTTTCAAAACTCGGATTCTGTTGTGACAAATAGAGATTCGTGCTCGCATACAATGTTTGCTGGCCCGTTCCATAATGTTTTTGAACATCGGATGGTTGCCAGGTGGTTTAAATCTCAAAGACTTCGGAGTCCAATGGTTTTCCAATGCTTTGTGCGTAAATTGAAGATGGCGATGGTGAGCTTCGAGTTTGTAAGATGTTTTTTCCATAGTCCGCGCTAATTTTAGGGCTTCCGACCCAGCCACTTGGCGAATACGTTTAAAAATTGCACCGTAACCAGGATGAGACATGTTGTGAATCTGGAACATTATGGAACGTGAATCTGGAACATTATGGAACGGGCCAGCAAACATTGTATGCGAGCACGAATCTCTATTTGTCACAACAGAATCCGAGTTTTGAAAAGAACGCTCGAAGAATCCAAACAGCAATTATCGACCTTAGTCACCGATGACATCTCTTCCACGCTTCTACAATATTTGATTAAGAGATCGCAATCAGTCCGCAACAACATTGAAGCGAGACACGAGAACAAGTTTACAAATTTAAGGATGGAAGCAAAAAATGACAGCTCTAATACGATCGACAGAAAGAACTGGGTGATCAATTTATCACACAAACCTCTCTCTATGGCAGAACGTTCTCTACTTGAGAAAGGCCCCAAGTTCGCCCCAACACCACGAAACATCCCTGTTAAAGACATTGTCTCTGAGGTTGAAGCCGCCATTTCCCGCCTCCCCGATGACTCGAAGGACGCCATACGAACCACTACGGCTTCTTTACTCCATAGAGCTCGAATTCCACCACATAAAAATATCACGAAAGCTGAACAAAAAGCTTTAAAGGACTTAAAAAATGATCCTGAACGTGTGATAACAAAAGCTGACAAAGGGAACTGTTTCGTTGTTTTAGACAGATCCGACTACGACACCAAGATGGAAGCTCTACTTAGTGACCCTGACACTTATCAACAAGTCTACAAGTCGCCATCCACCAAAATTGAAAGAGAACTGAACAGCAAGCTCCTCGCTCTAAAAAGAGAAAATAAGATTGACGAAGCTACTTATCGCAAACTTCATTCCACAGATGGTTCTCTACCTGCCATTCGTGGCTCTATTAAACACCATAAACCTGGCTGCCCTCTTCGACCAATCGTTTCATGTATCGGCTCCGCCCTTTATAACACATCCAAGTTTCTATCAGATATCCTTTCTCCGATACAGAACCTTAATGGTTATTCTGTCCTCAACTCCTCCCAGTTCGCGAAACAAGTAGCTAACATCGAAATCTTGGACGACGAAGTCATGGTGTCATTTGACGTGGTGTCCCTTTTCACAGCTATCCCAGTGAATAAAGCTTGCGATTATATCCGCAATAAACTGAACTGTGACAACACACTACAGACCAGAACAAACCTCTCTACCGACGACATCATCTCTCTCCTTGACTTCACTCTTTCAAACAACTATTTTGTCTACAATAATCGCACATACAAGCAGATTCATGGTTGTGCCATGGGCAGCCCTGTTAGCCCTATCGTCGCTAACCTCTGTATGGAAGTGATAGAAGAGTCAGCCATCAGCTCTGCCACTGTTCCGCCAAGGATTTGGAAACGATACGTTGATGACAGCTTTGTTGTCATCAAGAAAGCTGCTGTCCATTCCTTCCACGACACCTTAAACGCTGTCGACCCTAAGATCACATTTACCATTGAAGAAGAGAACAATGGACAAATTGCCTTCCTTGACACCTTAGTGTCAAGAAAAAATGGTGTTGCTGTCATTGACGTTTATCGAAAACCAACCCACACTGATAGATATCTAGACTTCTCCTCACATCATGAGAGAAAACACAAAATCAGCACGGCCTCTACCTTGTTATTCCGTGCGTCTAATCTCCCAAGCACTAACGAAGGAAAATCACGCGAGACCAACTATGTCACAGATGCACTAAAAGCCAATGGCTACCCGTCCTCAGTCATCTCTTATATTTCCAAAAATAGAAAGAAGCCACCATCACCAACTGTTCCATCACCAGAAGAATTAGTAGCAATGTTCTTTAGTTGGGTTGACCCACAGAATACACCCCATGGATTTGCGTGCCTTCCATATATTAGCGGCTTGACAGAGCCCCTCATGAGATTATTACGCAAACATGAAATTCGAGTCGTCACCAAACCACTTAAAACCCTTCAGCAAGAATTCCCATCCCCAAAAACAAGACAGCCCTTGGACCAACAATGCAATGTTGTTTACAAAATTCCGTGCTCGGACTGTCCGTGGAGTTACATTGGCGAAACTGGAAGATGCTTTTTAACGCGGAAAAAAGAACATCAAAGAAACCTAAAAAAAAATTTCGCGAAAGGGTCAAACATTGCCAGCCATGCATGGAAGAATGACCACTCTATTGACTTTAATAATGCATGCGTGATTGACAAAGGCAACTACCGTGTTAGAAAAACCTTGGAATCCTGGCATACCGCTAAAACTGTTAACGCGGACAATAATTCTAAACCGTTACCGAGACAATACTCTATTTTATTGTAATTTTTTCTAGATCATTCTTATTCATATTTTAGTTCTCACCCGCATTGAATTTTTACACCCCTTTTCGTATATATTTTGATTCGTGCTTCTTATATTTCATTCGTTAAAGGCTATAGATAGATAGCCGAAAGCTTATAATTTTTAACCAATTTTTAACCAGAGAACGTCTTTCAGATTCACAACATGTCTCATCCTGGTTACGGTGCAATTTTTAAACAAATGGATATTGTTGTGGTTTGCCGAAAAACTCAGAGCAAAGACCCGACAAGCTCAACCCACGTATGATGTGAAATCCAGGAATCCATCGTGGACCATTTTTGTTGAAAGGAGAGTTGTGTCATCACTGCACCAACCCTGCCACCCAGAGAGCACCAAGGCTCTCAGTGCAGAGTCAAGAGAACTGAAAAGTTCAAACTACATAAATTATATGAAATCGAGTCCAGGAATCAACCCTAGGTCATATTGGGAGAGTGCTCTAACCCCAGGCCAACCCTTGTTTTCCTTAGACTGCCAAAAGCTTTTATGTTCCCCTGAATCCATGAAATGTTGAGTCACATTACCTTTGAATAGTTTTGATTCTCCTTCTTCCATATCTGTGCAAACCGAAACTTCCCCACCATCCCTGACATCACCAGCCTCACTTGGCGAATGTATAGATATTAATGTTCGTGAAGTGCAGCATGTGCCGTGAAAGCAAATTGAGCTTGTGTTGGTTTGCAAGAGATCTAATGTTGGCATTGATGGAGTTGATCTGAGTGACTCCTTTGTCAGTAAGGTGGGGTCTGCAAAAAAATTATTGTTTTCCTCTGACTTACAATATATTACACAAATAGAGTCTGGGGGCCATATTCAAAATGTTTGATGTGAGTGTGAATCACAAGGTATAAATATTGAAGGGCAAAAATCATGGTGTCTTAATTAACTAAAACAACAGATGGAGAAATCAAAGCTTAGCAAGATGGCAACCAAATTGTGTAGGAAGACAGTCAAGCAAGATGTCCTATACAATATGGTAATCTAGATTGGCTAAGCATTGCACAAAAATTACTTAATTAGCATGACACAGATGCCAAGATTAATAAATACTCAATAGGTTATTCTGTGAATCTGTAGAATCACTCCCTCTTTATTACCACTGTTCCAGTATGGAATTTTCTGCTTGGGGCTGTGCAAGTAAAAGTGGAATCTGCAGCTGTTTGCAGTGTTGGATTACTTAAAGTGAACAGGATTGTCTCCCCACTCCTTCATTACACTTCAATATTCACTTTTATTTATGACTGAGTTATTTTATTGTCCATGTCTATTTTGATTGGACAAAAAAAACCTTGGTTTGTCATGTAATTTGCTCAAGTATGTCAGTGGTATAGATTTAGGGCAGAACTTACAATGTTCCTGGAGGAATCGTAGGGCATCCCAGTACCCCTGACGACAGATGTTAGCCAGGACATCTTGATTTGGTGGGAATAATGCACGAGAAAATCTGTAGAAATTCTGGAGAGTCAACTGCAAACTGGTATTCCTTAATTCAATATGAATGTCGTTATTTGATGACTTGTCCTGTGGACAAATGTCGCTCTCGCCACTGAACGGTGACACTGTGATAGTTTCTCCTTCAGCAAAGTGTTGTGGAAGGTTGTCAGAAATGCCTCCGTCAATATAATACTATGAAACCGAAAAAAAAATAAAAGGTATCAATAAATTAAAATTTGTTGCTAAAAAGTGTTGGCTACATATCGAGATTGACAGCAAGAAAGAGAGGAAAGGAGAAGAAGAGATGGGAAAGCAACATCACAGAATGAACAGGCCTGAGGTTTGGCAACATCCTGGGAGAATTTTTGCCTTATAGCAATCGTAGAGGCTATATCTCTGCTCTAGCAGCAATGACACAGTTATGAGAGCACTTCGTTGTCTCCTACCAATTTTACCCGGGTTTAATTCCCAGACTAAGCATCCCATGTGGGTTGAGTTAATTGATTCTCTACTCT
>NC_090877.1:39335238-39345238 GCF_036669935.1 Montipora foliosa | reverse complement strand
ATACTTTCTTGAACTTCAATGATGCCAAAATTAACATGCATGTTTATGCACCTGTCACTGTAAACGTTCCTTGTATTGATGGACATCACAAGTCTATATATATGGGTTATTGACCAAGCGTGAGGTCAAGATGGCTGGATTATAATTATAATTGGCCAAGTTCTTTTCTTGCATGTTTGTCTCGGTCCATAAACACGCAAAAAAAAAAAGAATGAGGCCAATATCCAGCCATCTTGACCGAAAAAGCTTGCAATGGTCAATAAGGGATTTATTACATGGGATAAAACACCAAAAAATGATCTTTGATCTTGCCTGCTCGGGTAGCCAATCACAGCATGGGATTTGGTCCATTTTGCCCTCTCACGGAGCTAGTCATATAATAAACAAATAATTACCACAGGAAGAGAGAATCACTACATTAATCAAAGCATACGAAAACTCTAACAAAAATGACCCTCCAATCCCCACAAACTATATCAAGGAAATTCTAAGACTCATACTCAAAAAGAATTCTTTACAGTTTAACGGAAAGAACTATCTACAAATTCACGGTACTGCCATGGGTACTAAAATGGCCGTTGCCTTTGCAAATATCTTTATGGCCGATCTTGAGACATAGATTCTTAGGAAAAGCGTCGTAAAGCCAATGATTTGAAAACAATATATTGACGACATCTTTTTGTTGCGGGATGTCAGCAAACCGGATATAGACAAGTTCATCACACAAGCAAACTCACACCACCCTACCATCAAATTTACGGCTGAGATCTCAAACACTGAAGCCATATTTCTAAACACTGTTGTATGCAAAGGCAAATGCTTTCAAAATCAATCCATTCTGAATATAAAAACACACTTCAAGCTTACTGAAACCTTTCAGTACACTCATTTTTCCTCCAGCCACCCACCAGGTGTCAAAAAAGGATTCGTGAAGGGCAAAGCCCTTAAGACTTCTACGCACTAATTCTTCAAGAACAAGTTTTGAAGAGAACATTTACAAATTTAAATCATGTCTCCGTTCTAAAGGATATCCACAACATCTGATTGAGACACTCCTATCAGACATCAAATTCACAGAAAGGGAATCAGCACTGACGCAAAGGAATGAAATCTCTAAAAGATATCTTGCCCCAGGCTTTGTGACACAGTATCACTCAGCAGTGCCATTAACCTTAAACATGTTTATGGTACAAAAGTCTCAACCGTTAAGGAGATGTGTAGGCCTGTCAATCCTTGCTACTTCCTGCTGTGCATATTCTGACCCCTTTCCAACAGGGCTACTAAAGTGACCTTACTCTTGCTCAGACAAGGCAACGGACTAAAATGTACTAATTCCCACCCCATAGGGAAAAGCAAAGGCCAAAATGTACTAACCCCCACCTCTCTGGGAAGGCAATGCCAAAAAATGAATTAATCACCCACCCCCTCGGGCAAGGCAAAGAGTCAAAGACCCCAGAAAGCCCCACCCATGCCCCATGTTTCCCTGGGGTGGGAGGGGGGTTGAAGTTTACAGTGACAGGTGCATTACCATGGGTATGACACAGGGGAAGAATTTACTAATGCAAATTGCATGTTTGTATTAAGCACTTTTTCTGCTGTGTTTGAGCTGACAGAAACTAATCCTTGGCATTTCTTAGGCTAAATGGTTTAAACTGCTTCCCTTGCTTATGGAGAAATCAATATTGTTACACACAAGGTCAAAAAAGTATATGGATTTCTCAAAACAGTAAATTGAACTTCAACTGACAGCCATTGACGAATGATTCTTGATTTGATATGTGATTTCATTGTACAGTGCAAGTATGCCACCCCTAGCCTGCGAACACAAACGTATTTCTGGTGGTCGTTTCTCTCTATATATATCATACTCAAATAAAAATCTTAATGAAGAGAACAAGACTTTTAAATTTGAAAAAAGATGTGTTTCGGCAACTCCTGTGCCATCGTCAGTTTGTGGATGGAATAACAATGATGTACAATATATAGCAAAAAATTAGAATAACAATGGTGTGATACAACAACTGATTACAAAGAAAGATTAAGATTTACATGAAACAATTGTTGATTTGGGGAGGGTTTCTCCCAATGAATGTGCAATGCCTCCTTGATTTTTAATTGTCTTTTTGATTGTTTTTAACATGTCTTTTTTCAAATTTATAAGTCTTGTTCTGTTCATTAAGATTGTTACAAAATTGCTGCTTTTGCGTCCTTTTGGAAATCTGATCTCTTACTTAAATAAAAATAGTAAACAATCACATATTAAAAAGATCAGCTCTAAGTAGAGTGGTCACTTGACATTTGTTTAGACAACCTACATTTGTTCAAATTAACAGGAAATTGGATTAGCAATCACAGAAATGCCAAACGCGTCATCCTTGGACATAGGAAAATCGTATCATTTATTCGCCACAACAAGCGACGAATTTGTCACTTTGCTTTTTGTTTGGCGAATTCTCCGACATGACAATCCAGTGAAACTGAGGCCCTTATTTTGCAAATATCAGCTGAATACCCGCTGTTCTCATAAAAAAGAAATGATAACATCTTATCACTACATGCCACTTCAACTGACAACCAAGATATGCACACGCGAGTTGAAACGAACAACGTCAGAGCACGCGATCACTCAGCCGTGAGGTTCGAGCGAACTGTCGGCCGATGATATAAATTTATAACAACCAACACGAGAAGACATGCCATTTTTGCTAGAAAACCCTGAATTTCGTTTACGTTCATGCTAGCTGAAATACACAACGAAAAACACTGAATTTTCGGTTATCAATAAACGTGGCGTGATGCAAAACAAACGCAAACGCCTTTTCAAACTACGTGATAGTTATTTAAAAATATATCTTTCGTTTCTACTTACCTCTACTAATTCTTCTTTTGAAGAAAATTCTGATATCACTACATTTTTCAAGTCGGAAACTCGTGTTACAGAAATGTGTAGTCTTCCGCTCACAAGTTTATGAGCGTTCTCTGGAATATTTTCTTCTAAAGCTCTCCATAATGTACCATTAATATCATAGCTTGGATGAAGCGTTCCCAACGTTAGAGTGTTCGCTCGTTTGACGACTCTTACAAAAAACTCGGAAAGGAGGCTGATGTCGAATTGTAACAGCAAAGACATAGCATTGAGGGCCCCAGCGCTAGCTCCGCCACAACATTTCACTCTTCTCAGAAGCGATGGCGCATTATCTCTCAAACATGAAATGACCCCGAGATGATAAATTCCCAAGAACCCGCAACCAGCAAACGATAAATTTAAATCTTGCTCCTCAGACATGAGTATACGTTTGATTAATCACGACCTTCCTTTAAAATTATTATTTGTAGCCTTTGTCAATGGCGGAAAACTAAGGGACGATCGCGTGAAAATTCCGAATGTTCATCACACGCAAGGCTCATTAGATAATCTGTACAACATACATGTACCGGTATTTATGCATACATATTTGCGTGTTGTACGCCTGGTCACCGCCCATCTCTTACCCACCTGACCTTCATTCTGATTGGCTGATTTTGTCTGTCTTTGTTTGTTTCTTAGTTCTTTATTTGCTTGACCAGGTTGTGTGATCTTCACTACAGTTGTAACTTTCGCACGTGCCAATTACGATGAAAACACTCAATTATAAAACATGCAAAAATGAAGGGGGTAGGTGGGGAAGTAGTATAGAGCTGCTTCTCTGACGAAGGGCTAACGCTCGAAACGTCAGCTTTTAGAATCTCTGTACGGTGGCCAATTTACATTATCAACTCCGTTGATAAAACCAAAATTTTTGTATAAAACATGCAACCTAGCCACAGGCTCCCCAAGCTGAAAATACGTGGTGTATGCGACAGCTTGTGTATATAGAGAATTGTATGGGAAAATCACCGATAGTAAAAAATTGTGTAAATGACTATCTCATTTGAAATAAAGTTTTCCTACCTCAAATGTGTGCCGAACTTGTCTCTTGTGCCGAGTTTAGAGCCATGGCACAAGAGACAAGTTCGTCACACATTTGACGTAGGAAAACTTTATTTCAAATGAGATAGTTACGTCACGCTTCAAGGATGGACGCAAATGGTAGTATCATTTCGTCCCGGTTTCATGTAAATGGCTGCAAAAATTTCATACCGGTCTGAGTTCGTCCTGTTCCCATGTAAATACCCCCTTACTCACCCGTCTGGTAAGGTGGCTACAATCTTGGAAAGATACAGGGCCTGTTTACATGGAGGCGGGTAACCCACCTTGGTGGGATCAAACAATAGCTTGCGTTTACATGCAATGTTATCACCCCGGCGTCCAGGGTAACGCTTTCTTAAAGAAAATGATGGGAGAAAGGCGCATGTTGGTGGTTAATGCTCTTCTACTCCCAGCAGCAGCTCTTGCTTCAACTTTTCAGTGTTGTGACTTCCTAGTATTACTTTTTAAATTGCAACGGCTTAGGGTGCGTTCGATTGACGGTATTCCGGAATAGGAATACATGGAATATAAGTTAGAAATCCTTCGTTTTTACGGATTTTCACGTTAAAATTGTCAAACATCGGCTAAAATGCTATTTTAAACAGACTTTTGTTATCCTTGCTGCTTCGAAACGCGCCAGACATACCGTTTTAATCATCACGCCACGTATTCTTATTCCGGAATAGGGTCAATCGAACGCGCCCTTAGATTAGTATTTGGCGCGCTTTTACACGGAACACGAGCCGACCCCGGGTAGGCGGGTTACCCTGGCCACCTTCAACCGTTCACATGGCAAAAAGCGACCCCGCCTAGGGGGGTTACCTGACAGTTGGCAGGTATGCATGTTCCAACATCATCCAACATGTTGAGTGGTCATCAAACACGGTGGCCAAACGCTAAAATGTTGGTTCACCCAACATGTTGGATTGTCCAACATTTATCGTTTTGCCGGGACTTTAGACTGGGTTTGTTCGTTGGTCACCTGGCTGACATTTATTCACTTTCTAAAGGATCTGTATCTAAACTCTTCACAACCTGGATAAACATGGTCTACCATGTGTTCAAGGACATTCTGATCGTTTGGCCTACAATGCAGCAAGTTAGGAGGCATCTACCAAAGAGTTTTGCAAATTTTCCTTAAGCAAGAGTAATTACAGACTGTACAGAAATAAAACTTCAAAAACCCACTGGCCCATCTGCACAAAAAGTTACCTGGAGCAGTAATAAAAGCTCAAACACCTTTAAGCTTCTAGTCGTAATTTCTCCCACTGGCGCTTTCACATTTGTCTCAAACCTGTGGCCAGGAGGTGTTTCTGACGGACACATCACAATGAAATCAGGTCTCATAGACAAATTGGAACCTAATGATGATTGCATGGCAGACAGGGGTTTAAACATAAGAGATTTGGTCACAAACAAAAAGGGACACTCAGAATATTTTTTGTTATTTGATTTTTTGGCCGATTGTTTAACAACAATAATGGGATTTAGCAAAAATGGAAAACCAAATAACAAACTAAAGTTGATAAAGTCTTTTTTTGTCCTTCCTTATGCATTTAAACGTAAGCTTATACTTACCCTCCTATACAGGGACAGTGAGCTCAATGAACTGAACCATTTTGCTTTATAAGTAGCCAGCCATGATGGGTTGGCTTATTGTCTATTTGAGTTCTCCGTCTCTCGACCGGTCGGTTTCACGCTGAACTTTAATAATAATAATAATAATAATAATAATAATAATAATAATAATAATAATAATAATAATAATAAGAGTCACTAACTGTATATAGATATGTATATAGTTATTTTAGGTTTTATATATTATATTTTAGGTTTTATATTTTATATATTTTATTGTTATTTTAGGTTTTGGTTATTTTAGGTTTTTGTTCTCCCGTTCAAGGCCCCTGGGTTACGTTTGTCGCCCCAGGTTTGGCTTGCTTTTTGTTTGGCATCCATAAGTATATACTGTCATAATAATAATAATAAGTTTACTTTATATAGCGACAATATCCATAGTGTTTAACACCGCTTTGCATGATTTGAATATCTATACACATGAATTACAAAAGTATAAATATATTTATATTAATTACTATATAATTTGAATAAATAATTCATTAAAAACAATTATGATGATAATAATAAACAAATAATAAAAATAAATAAAAATATTATTAATAATCTAATAGAAAGTCTATATTACTGAAAAAAAACTTAAGAAAAAGAAGAAAAGCAAGCTGATTATTCAGGATATGCTTGTTTGAAGAGCCAGGTTTTTAATAAGCTTTTGGCATCCACAAAAAAGTGGTTTGTTGGTTTGGAGGCTTTGCACATGTCCGTCCCAGTGTAATCTATATCCTTCCAATGACTAAACTTTCGTGGTCATATCCCTCTTTTACGATTAAATATGCGTACATGCCGCCCTGGTGTAATTCGACAACAGCGAAAAACCTGTTGTCCAGTCCGTATGAAGCAAATAGGGATCGGGAATAGTTCCCTCGTCCGTTACGAACTTCGCAGAAATATCGTTCTGATCTACTTGTTCATCGATGATTTCAATGGCAACTTCATGAGCTTTACCGCACAAATCCAAAAGTTCATCGCGACGCTTATTCGCTACAACTATTGCTCGCACTTGTAAATACCTTTTCAACTCCGGAACTCTCATTTGGACGAATTTAGGCTCCATTTTATCGGCAAGATTACGGCTGTTCTCATAAACTTGAATATTTTTAATTGTTTTTATAAATGTCAACAACATAAATCTGGAAGGTTAAATTAATTTCTTTGCCGCGAAAAGTTTTTACCCGCAATAGCCTCGCTATGATACACTAGCCCCAGTATGGCCGAGAATACGAAACTTGCCTATTCCAGACAACTGAGAAGAGACGTTAGGGACTGTGCAATAATTATCAGGAAGGGGGGGTCCTAAAATGAGCTTCACCAAAGGAAAAATTAGATAGGTCCCCCCTCCAGCAGCGTCAAGATTAGCTCTGACCCCCCCTCACGTTCTCTAAAAATTCTGATGAACCCCCCCCCCCCCCCCTCTCTAACCCGTATCTTTATTCACCGTACTGCAACGCATTCCACTGCGTCGTCAGGGATGAAGAACACCTCGAAACTTTGTTCTTCATAATCGTCAATTTCCGAATCGTCTGATTGTTCATTATCTTCTTGATCTTCGGAACTGCTAGATTGCTGCTCATCCGGGTTTTCTTTACCTTGAGCTTCTCCAGCACCTAGAACACGAGCTACGAGTGCTGCTTTCCCTCCGCTGACGGGTAAACCGTGTTCCTTTAGGTAGAGTTTCAGTTTACTTGCAGACAGCGAGTTGACTTCAACCTCGTCGGACCAATTATGGTTTTGTTTCTGATGCAAAAAGGCGAATTGCATTATTCGGTAACAAACTCCTGCCAGATTTTTACGAAAGTTTCAAAACAAGGGCTGGAGCCAATGCAGCATTGATGAAGCAGGCGTTTATCGCGGAAAGAGACAGGCAATATAAAGTTACTTTAGATATTGAAAAACTTGACAACAGATACCAATATCTTTTATCCGACAACCCTGCTTGTGCAGGAAGGTTTCTCCGAGACGATTACAAGCCAACTCCCCATGATGACAGCAACATCAGACGTTGCAAAAAAGAGGCAAATGATATCCAGGACAAGCTTAATGCTGTCGTAACCAAGTTAGAAAAACACGACAACAGTCTTTTTACAGACAACGGCAAACTGAAGACTGGCCTCAGCTGTTTACACAATTTTAATGCTGAACAACGTCATTCAAGTCGGTTTAAACGTCCTGCATCTTGTAGAAAACCTGGATAGGGTAGGGTAGGATAGGATAGGGTATTGGTGCCAAATCTAAAGCATCCAAATCAAGAAAAAAGAAGGAACAGAAGAAAAAAAGGGAGAAGAAGAGGATGGCTTCCTCAGAAAGCCGTAGGACCCGAACCTGTATAATTTTTCGGTCTTTGGGAGGTGAACCCATTGATGACAACTATGAAACAGAAGTATGTGGCATTCCTCAGCTAGAAACTGAAGACCTAGAAACCCTCTCGCTGTTTAAATCAAGAACAGACCTGGAATGTCTGTGGGACCTCTTAAATGCCAAATGTTTTATTGGCAAAGCTCAGAACGTGGTTTGTGACTTCTGTGCATGAGCGATTGTTTCAATCTATCATATGTTGACATTCTAAATAAGTTAAAGCATGTGTTCATGTTGATGCAATATTTAGACATTATGGATAGTCAAAGGCGTGGCATCTGTCTAATTGGAAAATGTTTATTTATTCATTATCGAGTTTGTGAAATATAATTAAGGCCCCCCCCCCTCAACTTACTTGAGAAATCTAATGTAGAGCCCGCCCTCCTTTCCATTATTTTAACTTAAGGCTCTCCCTCTGGTTTTAGCCCCCCCCCTCCTGATAATTATTGCACAGTCCCTTAGTAAACAATGTGATGCATTCAAGGCGTTAGATTCCTTTCAATTAAACCCATACAGAATTTGCCATTTGGTTTCAGTCTCGTACATAACATCACAGTTACCCAAATAACATTAAAAACAAAGCTCACTTTTTGATATCCAACGGCGAAAGGCGCAATTGTTGTCGAAGACCATTAATCGTCGCTTTGAAGATTCCAGATATATTTTTTTTCATCGTCTGTCTTGTTTATCCTATTGAGCTCCATGAAGGTATATTTTTTAAAGATCCACTAAAACGCTATTGGCGTTACAATGACTTTCGACGCCATTGCAGGTTAAGTTTAATATTCTACTGTGTCCACCGGCTAAAATCTGTACATTTGTGGTACCCCCTCAAACTTACCAAGCATACGCGCAGGAGACTCTACACACAAAGACACTACTTAGCAGGGGAGGGACAGGAAAGACTTTTCATGACACGGGAAAGAAAAAGAATACGGAGAATGAAACGAAGATTCCGACTGGGTTTGGCAACCCAGTAAAAATGAATTGTCAAACGAATATTGTTTCGCCCAGTTGCGGGATCAAAACATAACGAAAACACTACCTTTAATAGTGGGAAAATGTTTGTCGACGAGTGCCACGTGACCAGCGTGAACGATGGAGGGCAGAGAAGAGGGACCCTGGGAACGAGGTTGTATAGGGGCTTGGTTGAAAGATTCAATTACTGTAAATGACCGGAAATGCCGTCACCACTACAAGGGCTCATCTCTCATGGGAATAATTATACAGTGACATACGATTTAAATGTCAAATGACGGACGGTAAACAAGGAGATAGTGTCGCCGTGTCTTTAAAAACCAGTACATTTATTTGTAACAATTAGTGACGAAAAAATTTACAACCAGCAACTTTCCTTTCACCTAAACAAAATGCCATTCTAAACGGTCAGTTTTGAGAGCGAAGATAGTAAAGGTTTATCAGAAACAAAAATGGGGTGTTCACGCTTCGAGTTTCCGGTTTTTGTTCATCCTATGCTCATATTTTAACAGCTCTACTATGTCATGGTGCTTGACGGAAGTTGATGGGTGGATGGGCCATTGCGGCATGGCGGAGACTGACAAGTGAACTATGACGGTGCCAAATGATGGAGTCGTCGGGTTTCCGGCTTAGTTCGGCAATACGGGTCTGCTTCGAGCCTAGAAGGCCCATCCGGCTGGCGCTTTTCGCCAGTTACTGTAGCATGAAGCGACTAGAAGTATTTCAACTCCCCCCTGGATGGGAGAAAAATAAGAACCTCTGGTCACGGCGGTTAAGAATCTCACATGCAATTTCGAAATAAGACTCTTGCCAAACCGGTTTTCTGCAGTGATGTCAATGTTGTACCCAATTCAAGTCCTTTGGGAATAAAACGTTTTTATTTTGACATTTCCGATTGTGTAGCAACCAATCAAAAGCGACATGAAACCACAAACTAATCACCGTTGGTGGTAGTTTTCTCACGCGTGACTAGTTTTTTACTCGAAACGCAATATTTCTATTCACGGTTTTCGGATTTTTTCAGCTCTAGGATATGCGAATCAATCAAGGCAATCAACGGCCAAATAACGACTACGATGGCAG
>NC_090877.1:39302738-39315238 GCF_036669935.1 Montipora foliosa | reverse complement strand
AGAGAATACGGAGAAATGAAACAAAGATTCCGACTGGGTTTGGCAACCCAGTAAAAATGAATTGTCAAACGAATACTCTTTCGCCCAGTTGCGGGATCAAAACATAAGGAAAAAACTACCCTAGTGGGAAAATGTTTGTCGACGAGTGCCACGTGACCAGCGTGAACGATGGAGGCAGAGAAGAGAGACCCTGGGAATGAGGTTGTATAGGGGCTTGGTTGAAAGATTCAATTACTCGGGAGCCTCGCAGCTCCTACAAGGTCTCACCTGATTGGAGACCACAATTACTGTAAATGACCGGAAATGTCGTCAGCACTACAAGGGCTCATCTCTCATGGGAATAATTATACAGTGACATACGATTTAAATGTCAAATGATGGACGGTAAACAAGAAGATATTGTCGCCGTGTCTTTGAAAACCAGTACATTTATTTGTAACAATTAGTGACGCAAAAAAACTTACAACCAGCAACTTTCCTTTCACCTAAACAAAATGCCATTCTAAACGGTCAGCTTTGAGAGCGAAGTTAGTAAAGGTTTATCATAAACAAAAGAATGAGATCAAAAATGGGGTGTTAACGTCTCAAGTTTCCGGTTTTTGTTCATCCTATGCTCATATTTTAACAGCTCTACTATGTCATGGTGCTTGACGGAAGTTGATGGGTGGATGGGCCATTGGCATGGCGGAGACTGACAAGTGAACTATGACGGTGTCAAATGATGGAGTCGTCGGGTTTCCGGTTTAGTTCGGCAATACGGGTCTGCTTCGAGCCTAGAAGGCCCATCAGGCCGGCGCTTTTCTCCGGTTACTGTAGCATGAAGCGACTAGGAGTATTTATGCTCCCCCCTGGATGGGAGAAAAAATAAGAACCTCTGGTCACGGCGGTTAAGAATCTCACTTTCATGCAATTTCGAAATAAGACATCTTGCCAAACCGGTTTTCTGCAGTGATGTCAATGTTGTACCCAATTCAAGTCCTTTGGGAATAGAACGTTTTTATTTTGACATTTCCCATTGTGTAGCAACCAATCAAAAGCGACATGAAGCCACAAACTAATCACCGTTGGTGGTAGTTTTCTCACGCGTGACTAGTTTTTTACTCGAAACACAGTATTTCAAGTATTCACGGTTTTCGGATTTTTTTTCAGCTCTAGGATATGCGAATCAATCAAGGCATTCAACGGCCAAATAACGACTACGATGGCAGTTTTTGGATAATGAATCCACGATCATGCAAATACGAACACATTTTCGGCACAAGTTGAAATATCAAAGATTTGCCGCATTCATTTGGCAGGATCACAAACCCATCCTCACGCTCGATGAAATTCCCGAACAGGTTTCAATTCTAAAATCTCCGAAGATCCAGAATTTCCTGTGTATTGTACTGTGCAAACCTCTAAATGCTCGTCTTCCACCACCAGTTTTGTTTTCGTAGCATTCCTTACGCTTAAAACCGGTTTGTGGCCACTGGGGAGCACCATCGCCTTTCAACCAGTGAAATTGAGTGTTAGATTGTTTTGACTCGGAAAAGACTGGCACTGACTATGAAAACCAATCAGCCACCGTGTTCATAATCACAAATCATGGAAGCTCTCTCCGTTTTAACCGCTCGCTCGTCGCGAAAGAAAAATAGAACCTCTGGCATCCAGGGTATGTCAAATGCGTCGTTAAAGTCGTCAGGCGTTAAATGAGTCTGTCTTATGCGTTGATCAAATCTAAACTTCAACATCCCCCTCCCGGGCAATCCCCAGGAAATGCAGGCATTTGATTATTTTTTTGTTTTTACGGGTGGGGGGGGGGGGGGGGGTTGTTGAAGTTTCGATTTGATCGGCCCATGAAACACATGTTTGGACGAGATGGAAGAGTTTAAAGGAAGAGATAGCATTTGTGAGCGATTGGCTTACAAAAAAAGGTCTTCAAATGTTGCCTTCTAAGGAATTTTGGCAGCGTAATTCGTCTATGTCATACTATAGAGCGAATACAATATGGTTTCTGTTAAAGGTAATCAACCGACACTATAGGCTCTGCTGTTTATAAGTATACAGTACCCTCGTTAAACAACCTTTGCCATGTTCCGGAGTTAGAGCAACCTACACTTGCTTATGCACCTATACAGGAACCCATAACCCGGAGCCTACAACTCTACTGTGTTCGTGTAAAGGCGTTTTCACAGACCAATTTATTTTTAGATTGAATTTCCCGGGAATGAGACTCCCACAGGAGCCCGATGACCAATTACAAGAAATTAAGCTGACGTCATAGGGTCACCGAACCGGAACTGCCTTTGTTTTTTGACCTAATTCGCGGGAAGGGCTAGTCTAAAAATAAACCTTCTTGTGAAAACGCAGTTTCACAGATGCTGTATGGAAGTTGCACGCTCCAGATGGGCTCCTGACCTATATCAGTGTTTTGATCACGTACATCAAAATCGCTACCCTGGGGACAGACCTCACGATTAAACTCCCTCGGGCTTAATAAGCACCAAAACACCATGTATGACCTCACCATACATTGAATACTAACCGACAAAGATTAGATTTGAGATTAAACATCGTTTTAGGCCTAAAAAGTTATTGCTCCTAATCTCAGTCTTAATCTGAATCCTAATCTTAATCTCAATGAATTAGGAGCAATAATATTTAATCTCAAATCCAACCTTTGTCGGTTAGTATTCAATGTATTGTGAGGTCATACATGGTGTTTTAGTGTTTCCTTTCGCTGTTTCATGGTTTAGTAATCCCCTTTGATACCCCATTAATTCGACGGAATGGCGCTCGGTCATTTTACTTTTTTCCGGCTTCCTTTGCCTTCACAAACAGATAAATAAAACTCTTATATTTCTTTTCGAATTCTGCATTTATTAACCTTTGTATTGATATATAGTTTGAGATAGTTTCTTCTAAAACAGCGCGCGTAGGAATTTTTTCTGGAAATGCCTCATCATAGGTCCATTTCAGGTGATCAAATGCCCCCACCCCGGGGAAAATTACCAGATTACCGTTCTCACTTTTCAGTAGCTTCTATTATGCTTCTGAAGCTGTGTATGTAAACATGGTTTAATAGACAACACCAAGGAGAACCAGGAGGCCCTACATGGGACAAGGCTCAAGGAGGACAGGTAACAGGTATAAATATCCAAAGAGAACCAATAACAAAAAGTTGACAAATTTTGATGTCGAATTATAATTACCGGTATGTCTATGTGGATTACCGCATGTAAGTACTACACTAGACCCATGTTCTACTCATAGAGAAACACATAGAGAATACGTGACATGGAAACATAACATGAAATCGAGGCTAGCGATAAAATTCCCCATCCCCTATGAGTGGTGATCAAATGCCCCACCCCCGGAAAGACTACGATGATCAAATTCCCTCCCCTCGGGTAGAAAAAGGTGTCAAATGCCTGGGGGGATGTTGAAGCTTCAATTTGACTGATACAAAGATAGCCCCAAACATGCTAACAGTAAGGCAGAACTGAATGTTCAAATTTTCAGAATCACAGTCTTAAATGAGGAGCAGAGGTTAGACAAACACATGCATGTTCTTGACACGGAAATTTATGGCCAAATCAGGATTGGTCTCTTGTGCTCGTTCATCCGATTTTCTGCAGGCCACAAAAAAAACCAGAGTCAAATCGGTCAAGTAAATAATTAACTAAGCGCCTTTTTCTTGATCATGGATTATAACAATTTTTCATATTTGATGACCAATATTAAGAAACACATCTCAGTTTGCTGTCACAAAACCGAAATAAAATTATTGGAAAACAGTGCTTCTATTCTTCTTCTTCTTCTTCTTCTTCTTCTTCTTCTTCTTATTATTATTATTGATGATAATTCCCACTTATGTTAACAAAGAGAGTAGACAAAAATCAGACAATTAAAATAACAAATTTCCAAAGCATTTTTTTTTATTTTTAGTATTTTGATATTTTCACAAATATTACAAACCTTAGCCCATATATTAATTATTGATAATAACAGATCTCATAATCTTTTTGTTGACATCTGACAAGTAAAAATCTATTAATTGGATTCTTATAGAATAAATTTATATCATACATAATTACACGATCTACATGTATACAGTTTATAAGAATTATTAATAACAATACATTTTCCGAAATTGCCCTTTTTACATGTATGAATATTTTTTTTAAAAAACACCCTTCCACCTTGTGCCCAAAATTTAAAAATCATTTCAGCATATGCCATGAATTATATGGAGAAATTTGATGCAGAATCAAAACTCACCTCTAAAACCACAGGCAACCCAAGATCATTGTAAAGGAAAAACAAAATTACTGTATTTACCTGTGTTTCTACAGGCTCCCAAACATGGACCAAGCTAAGGTTGGTCTGTTTTTTTTTCTCTTTGAACCATTCTCCCTCTCACTTAGGGGCTTGTCCACAGAATTTTTATATTAATTTTATTAATAAGGCATCTTTTCACATAATTATTATTGAATTTCACAAAAGTTGCCTGACAATGATCTTTCTGCCCTTTTCATTTAGGTCATTTATAAAACTTCTTGCTATCTCTACAGTAACCTCGTTCCCGGGGTCTCTATTGTAACCGGCCGGTTGCAAGAGAGACCCTTAAGGAATGACGTTGTCTCTACAGAATATTAATTCCTCATAATTTTTAAGAATGAAGGGTTGGTTGATCAAGACAACCGAACTGAAACTCTAGGGTGTAAACAATACCTGAGCCACAATAAATAGCAAACACCAACCCTACCCTTCTCCTATCCACCTTTAGGGTTAACACTGTTCTAAACCATTATTATTTTACTGTAGTTTGTTCTTTTTAGCATTTTTTATGTGAGCCATTCCAGATACCTTAAACTGTTGATAGCCAAAAGATAACCCTGGTCTGTCCTAATTTTAATTCTTCTTTACGTTTAATTTTCTTAATCTGAGGGTAATAAAGTTAATTTATGAGTGACTCACAGACTTGACTCAGAGGTATTTCACATTGTGTACACACCAATCCAACTCAAAATGAACCGCTTTACCACAATCATATTTCTGACCATTCAAATTTCAATGATCAATTTATGTATATATACATATTCAGATCCAATCATATTGGATTTCACGTTTCTTTACAAAAATGCTAGCTCTGTTAAAAATGCTGTGGTTCTTCCAATGACTTAAATTATGTCGACTACAATTACTTATAGTTCCCATTATGACCTGCGCTCTACATGAACATGTATGAAACAGTAGCTCATACACTACAAATGCCATATGGAAGATAGCCGACTGGAAAAACTTTGATGATACTGGTACTTAATTTCCTTGGATAATTATTATGCAATAAAAATCTAACCAATTTTTGGGAGTTTCTAGCTGTACATGCATGTATGTACACTGTAAATTATGCAGACTCATTCATATAGCTCTTTTGTAATCTACATTACAATGACAGTTTGTACAATAATTTATACAAGCAATAACATTATATATATATACATAAATTAGGTACAATTAACATAATATTGTACTCAGTCCCAAATTATCATGGGTTGTCCTTTCTTCCATTCTACCTCATGTTTATCTTGATATGTGTGGATCATTATGTAGACCATGGATAGTAGCTGGTCAAGGAAGATACTTCCTGTCTTCTCGACTTTAGGCAGTACTTGTATAAAACTGTTAAAGAAACAAAAAACCAAATGAAACAGGTAATATGAATACTGCATTTTATGAGCCTGTTTCAAAGCGTATGAATGCTGACAGGCAACACAACATTAACAAATGGTGAAAGAAAACTTCCTAAATGCCAAATTGGAACCCACTTATTAATTCAATACAAAAGAAATAATGAAGACAGCCACATTACGATTATTAATGCTAATTGGCCATTTCCGAGTTCATGTCTGCCTCGTCTTTGAAGCGAGTCTACGTGCAACATTTTTCTTATGATAAGTAGTTTTCTTTCATAGAGAGGTTTTCAATTGAGTGTCGAAAGTAATTAGCGAATTGCTTTGGTTTTGCATTACTTCAAGGCAGTGATTGCAGGTTCAAAGTATTCACGCCACTTTTTCAACCAATCGGAAGTGAAACCAAAACCAATTGTGGCTCGCGCATGCACATTTTCCCGCGCTTTGTGTTGTCTACATGTAATTACTTTGAGTTTTGATTGGTTTACTGGATTGTCTCCGTCCTTTCTGATTGGCCAAAGTAATTACTTTGGTTTTGGTTTTACAACACTTGATTGAAACTCACTCTATGTAAAGTAGAACTAATTACCATCACAAAAACTTTGCACATAGACTTGCTTTAAACACGAGGCAGACATGAACTCGGAAATGGCCTATTCTGCATACACGAATAAAGGTTGTTGAAGACTTGCTGATTCATTGATTGATGCCACAAAGACAGCTGGGCAGAATATTATTAAAAGATTATGAAAGCATATTAATGTAGGCTTTTATGAACCTTTTGCACAAATATTGGACTGTCACATGATAATTATTGTAATCTTAAGTGATGTGTTTTCAACAAATAAACCGTTGTTGTTTGTCATAACTTGGTGCCCAAAGGTGGGGGCAAAGCTAAGGTTACAGGGAAATGATGCCATTTCATGAATTCTCAAACAATGACAGCAATGTTTGTTTATAGCAGTGATCATTAAGGGTGACCTCAGCATAAAAGCATTATCAAGTGGACAGATTAGTGCCCCCTTGGAAGACTTCTATTTTAATAAAGTCACATGAAACGTTTAAACTGGCAAACATACTGTAAGCTAGTGTCATATAATTATTTTCAGAATCCGTCTACAAAAGGTATGTTCATTTTCTGCCAAATATTCTTCACCAGAATTCTGGAGTAAAGTAGATGTCCCATAGTAAAACATGTCGGGTACTATCCAGGGGTGAAAAGAGAAGTTACTCATCATTTTTTGTTGTATTTCCATCCTTTTTCAGCCAGTTTTCCCTATCAACTTTTTGGATTACTGGTAAGTCATTCCATAATTTCTGTGCTCTCTTTGATTTTGTAAAAGTCATTGAAGGGAAGTTATGCCAATTAACATGCTTTAGAAATAATTTATTATTTATTTAAGTGTTATTCCCTTACTTGTGAACAAGGTGATAGATTTTCCTGAGAAGAACTACATATGGTTTTGCTACCAGCTTGACAGCCGAAAAAAGTCTTCGCAAAAAGTAACAGGACCAAAGCTCTGCCTCTTTCACAGTGTCATTAGCTTCATAAAGAGCTGCCAAAAAAATAAAAAATAAATAAATAAATAAATAAAAGAAATATTAAACAAACCTGCCCATGAATGAGTTACCAGTAATATTATATGTCATGTTTGCAAAAAAATGACACAAGCAGATATTTACGGTACCTCTCGAGTAAATCACTCACCTAGAACGAGCTTGGTAGCTCCTTCTTCATCAGTATCAGTGTCAGAATTCTCTGAAGTTGTGCTGAATGTATCTTCGTCTTCACTTCCATATGAACTGTCTGATCGTGGCCGTGTTTCAGGGATGTGCTGAGGAACAGGAGGGGGTTGGAGTGCTGTTTTCTTCAGCATATGAGGATCTTGAAAGAGATGAACCATTGAAAAAGTCAGGAAATTTTTAAGACCCTAATGTTAATTTCCTCTATGTTGAGTTCTCACAGAAAATGGAGGTTCTTTGACAACTAATATTAGGGAGCTTAATAAGCACGCACGTTTTTGAGATGTGGACAGCAACGGGAAGTGAGCTGTTTTCCCTTTTAACTTGTCTTCGCACAACTACATTTACATTGATAAGTATCTTTTCTCCATTAGAGATGATTAGTACAAAAATGTGGGAGACACCACTGTCCTGAGACGAGAAATTTTCTCTTCCAGTTGCCGTCCGTGTCTCAAAAACGTGTGTGCTTAAGCTCGCTATTGTTTTTTATCATGCACTTAACATTATGATTAGCCTGCAAGCAAGCTGCTGCCATTGAAAATGGCATTTGGTCAAAATTTAGCGGCTTATGGTGACGCCTTGCTCAGCGGAGGGTGTAAAGGGCAGATCGCAGGTTGGGGTTGCAGGTTATTGTTTTACGATAACTGAAATAACCCAACCCTTTACAAAATGCTAACCTTAGGCTTAGTTGTCAATGGCTGGGCTGCTTCAGGGATGAAAAGGTAATAAATTAACGTTAATTTACACTTGAAATAAATTTACATGTTCACATACACTTTTTTGTCTGAATATTTGTCAAAGACACTTACAATGTGTCCTCAAAAAAGTCAGGGTGTCTCTGTAGCCATTTAAACCAATATTAAACAGTACATCTTGTTGAGGAGGAAAGAGTGCTCTGGAAACCCGGTAAAGATTATGAAGAGTCACTTGCATACTGGTATTCATGAAGTCGATGTGGGCATCATTTGATGAGACGTCCTTGGGACATATGTCACACTGACCACTGAATGGAGACACTGTAATTGTTTCTCCTGTGAAGTGTTGAGGCAGGTTGTCTGAGACACCTCCATCTACATAATACTAGGAAAAAAAATGGAATGCTTCTTTATTAAAATATGTGAATCTTGATCCTCCTAGTTTAACAAGATAAAAAATTATTTAACAACACTGTTACAGCTTGAGCAATGAATCTTGACTTACCTTTCCTCTAATTGATATAGGAATAATTCCAGACCAGAATGGTACAAAGCAGGTTGCAAGTATTACCTGTATTAAGAAAAACAGTAAAGTGATAAAAAGTAAATCTTTATACTTCTCCTAATCCAGTGCAGTCCAATTTAGTTCCTTCAATAGTTTTCATTCAAAATGGTATTTTTAAGAGTTAGTCCATTTTAGGGTAGTCCATTTGGGTAGTCCATCGGGATAGTCCATGAGACTGAGGGTCAGTGTTTTGTCTACCCCCTTTTATGATCGTATGTGTATGTTAGTTGCTTTCTGAGATTTCTTTCTTAGTCTAAATGGATAAATGGAATTAAAATGAAGAAAGAAACCAAAAACTGTGGCTCAATAATTAAGCAATAATAACACATCATTCATTATCATTACTGTACTGAGTGTTACGGTGTCTTAAGGCTGAGGTCCCATGAATTATCAGTCAAATGATCAATGAGTCAATGAGACCCACAGTTAATTAATATACCGGTAGCAATAATTTATTGATTAAGCCTTAAAGCCCTCATTTCAGTGATTAGGCCTAACCACTCACTGAATTTTTAGCTTTCATTTTATGGGTTAGGGTAACTGCACTTACTCATTGACTCATGACTCATTGACTCATTGATCCATTCACTCATAAATACTTGATACTCCTAAAGGCTAGTTTCTCAAGTTTCTTGTTTTGAGCTAAATAATTTAGCTCAATTTGTTAATGCCTATTTCCATTTCAACTGCTTTCCTTGCTTACAGAGCAACTTATACTTGTTTTTGCCACATAACATCGGGACAGATCATAGAAAAGATTTCTCACAACAGTACAATTTAACCCCTGCAGATCAGAATTAATTATTCGTTAACCAATCCTTCACCCCAAACAATGCTTGTTTTGAAGTCTGTTGGGTTGAAATATTTAATCCACATGCCTACCAAAGTATGTTCTGTAATCCAAATAAACACTTAGATTTTCAAAAAGATCAACCAGCAGAGTAACTGTTGTAACTTCACATTTCCATTCAAATTATTTACATAAGTTCATATTGATCATCAACTAGCATAATAAGCAGTTGCAGAAAAACCAGACAAACCGGCCTTGGACATATTTTATTCACCACAGCAGCTACCCCAGTTGTCAATTCGCACGTTTCTCGTTTCGCAATACACATGAAAACTAACACCCTACAGACAATAATCCATGGAAAGAGACACCTGTTATGCAAATTACACTTGGACACCCGCCATGCTTATGTTTTGCAGTGACAACCTATTAACACGACATGAAATTCCAACCGAAAAATAACTTATGCTCGCCATTTTGCTAACAAAGCCTTTAATATGATTCGAGAACGCGATCAGCCGTTCCAGAGGCAAGGACGTTCGAATCGAAACGTTGGCCGGTGATGCAATCACAACGAGTTCGAAAGCGATATTTCGACGCGAAATCGATCCCTAAATTTCTTCAGCGTTCATTATGGCTAGAACGTGAAACAACGCTGAATTTTCGGGTTGTAAATAAAAAAATGCCTCAGGCAAAATGTACTTGTATTTCAAACAAAATCTCTCACACACTGCGTCATGGTTTTTAAAATAATATATCTTTGGTTTCAACTTACCTCTACTAATTCTTCTTTAGAAGAAAACTCTGATATCACTACGTTTTTCAAGTCAGAAACTCTTGTTACAGAAATGTGTAGTCTTCCGCTCGCAAGTTTATGAGCGTTCTCTGGAATGTTTTTCTCTAAAGCTCTCCTCAATGTGCCATTAACATCATAGCTTGGATGAAGCGTTCCCAACGTTAGAGTGTTCGCTCGTTTGGCGACTCTTACAAAAAACTCACAGAAACCATTGAGGTCTAAGTCTAACAAGCAAACTGTGGCAGTTATTCCACCAGCGCTAGCTCCGCCACAACGTTTCAGTCTTTTAAGAAGAGCTGGCGCATTATCTCGCATACTTGAAAGGACCCCGAGATAATAAACTCCCAAGAACCCGCAACCAGAAAACGATAAGTTTAAATCTTGCTCGTCAGACATGAGTGAACGGTCGACTTGGCGATTGCTCAATCGAAATATTCCTTAAACTTTGAAGGAGAAAGTAAGCGCAACTGCCTTCGTTAAAGGTGGCAAGATAAACATGGCATTGTCTTGCGTGTTGTACGCCTAGTCACCGCCCATCTCTGACCCACCTCACCTTTATTCTGATTGGCTAATTTTCTAAAGACCCAATCGGATATGTCATCGGATATTAAAATTGCCAGCCAAACAAGATTGAAAAACAGGTTACTCTGTTTGCAAAGCCGGGTTGAAGCGTGACGTTAGCGAAAAAAAAAAAATATAAAAACTCTTCAATATGGGCATAAATTTCACGATCTGTAGTTTGTTTGTGTTCTAAATTGCTTTCAATGGGATTGACTCGAAGGATTTCATTAGTTTTCCGGTTTTCAGACGTCCAAGACATGTCACTTGCACATTAATGTCGCGCATTTCGGAAGCTCGGACAACAGCTGGTATTTTGTTATAAAATATTTTCTTTTCAGTGTTTTTTGGCGATGCATTTTTGGACGAGATACATTCAAGACATTTCATGATTTGGTTCATCATGGATCAGAATTCCCTGCTAGCAGAGATCTTTTTTCTTTTGCTTTCGCTGTACTCGTCAGCACCGCGAAAGCAAAAGAAAAGAGATCTCTGCTAGCAGGGAAGGATCGGAAGAGAAATGTGGAATTTTTCATTTTAATAGATCACCTTGCGAGCGAGTAATAATTAGCTTCTGTCCTGCGGCCCGAGGATTTTCAAATAACATTTATTCAGTGGAAAGTTTCTCAGTCTTATTTTAACTTCCCTGTTTTTGTTTCTGTAGATTGCTATGACAGCTCACTTCCGCCAGAGACGGTAATATTAACCCTTCAATGACACATCTCACGCGAGCTCTGTGTGGTACTAGGATGAAAAGGGCCTTGTTTCGAAACTGGCGAGATCATCCACTGGTGAATCTCAAGTAAAATAAGAAAAAGTCTTCTGGGTCGAGGAAATTCTTTACGTCTCATCACCAGAGGAAGCCGAAGCTCGAAATATGAACGTCATTAAAGTATTAATTTTGGGCAACCGTTGAATACAACAAGTTCTTTTATTCAACTGTTACGTAACATAGGGGTTTCAGCTGAGTGCGCGCGCGAGCCACACACGTAAAATCAAAATAGAAGACCGGAGAAAAATAAACTTTACCACTTATTTCGCTCATATTTCTTCTAATTATTATAATTTTTATAGAGATGAAATATAAACATACATCTCCTATTCACGAAGAACTACGAAAATTTTGCACAAGCGGTTTCATGTGTTGGCCTGCAGTTCTACGCGCGCGCGGACTCGAATGAGCGGGCGACGCATACGTAAACGCTGAATTTCCAATCTCGTCCCCACTAGCCTCCCACGCAAACGTTCTTACTAAGAACGTTTGCGTGGGGGGCTACAAGAACACCGGCTACTTCCAAGGCAGGAAGTCCGCAAATCACGGACTTCTTACTTGTTTACGCTGACTCAGAAATAATATTTGAAACAACTTCAGTGGTTGTCAACGGTTACAAAAATGGACCTTCACTACGACTGCGCATAAATTGGAAGTGGCCAGATTTCTTTTGGTCAGCATCACGAACACGTTTGTATCTCTTCCTCGATTCCGGACGGCAAATTGCTTTCATTTTTTGCATTTTAACCTAAATTAAATTTTATTAAATTAAAATTAATTGTAGGTCTTAGATGTTGAAAAAATTCTGTCGGTGACAAAAAAATAGAGACATGTTTTAAAAAAGTGATTTTTCTGTAAAACTGTCCTACAGATTTTGATGAATTTTAAGTAACGCTGTATGGG
>NC_090877.1:39282738-39292738 GCF_036669935.1 Montipora foliosa | reverse complement strand
TCGGAAAGACGTAAATCGTATTCTATTTGCCATAAAGATCCCTCGACGTCCTTTCACGACTTCACAACAACAGATGTAGGCGGCAGAAATGTGTCTTTGTCGAAGCTAAGCGGTCATGTTGTCCTGGCAGTTAACGTGGCGACCTTTTGCGGTTTCACCTCACAATACATCGACTTGAATGCATTACAACAAGAATTAAAAGGAAGTACTGAGGATTTATGCGGGTTGAGAATAGTTGGCTTCCCTTGTAACCAGTTCGGATTCCAAGAACCAGCAGAGAATATATACGAGCTAATGAATGGATTGAAGTATGTTCGTCCTGGGCATGGCTTTCAGCCAAATTTTCTTTTGCTTGAGAAACGAGATGTAAACGGGGAAAATGAAGACGAAATTTACACCTTCTTTAAGGTAAGACGAAGTTCATCTCTCGATGTGTTTAATTCATTATTTTATCCCAAAAATTCCAAACAGAGCGTTTAACAGCTTTATTTTTAAAATATTCGTCCAGTACGTGCATGTACGTACGTGTATTATCATCTTTATATATTCTTTTTCGATGCCAGTAGAATAAGTGGAAACCATTTGGTCTTTTTGTCTTTGAGGCGAGAAAATATGTTCGGGAAAAAAAATACACATTGAAATGCATTGTTTGCAAACGCTTCAAGATGGTACTGAGATCGACAAACTAGAGAAGATCAAAGTACATACATCTTATTCAATGGTATAACATATAATACGCGCGGATATCTTGCGAGTTGCGTAGTATTAAACCATCGAATAAGAGATTTATTATTCCACTACAAAAAGGTGTTATTTTGATTCAATTTTATCTGGTAAGAGTGTTTCTAAAAAAATGCATCATCTGTCCTTTGCGAACGATGTAAACAGGACCGAAAGCCAGCAAAATGTCCTTTATTTGATTGTATAAACGAAATGACGAGACACAAGCAATGACAAGCTAAATTCTCAGGTTTTGTCTCGTGCTGAAAACAATTTCTTTCATTGAAAAACTCTCGTTCCGTCCGTATTTGCTTTGTTCTAAACCGGTCAAACCCGGACACTACAGTGTATTACCGTTACATATTTTGGGCGTTTTCTTGACCAAATATGGTAAAATGGCGTAATAGTGGAATAATAATAACAAAGAATACAATATTTGATTTTGTCTGCGCTGTTTGGGGAATTTCTCAGTTTATCAGCCACGTCGGGCTTAAGCCCCGAAAAAAATAACTCGCCAATAAATGTATATTCTAGAACACTGCCTAACATGAAGTTTGACGACCCAACATCTTGAGACATTTTCTTATCACGTCCGCCTTCTTAGATGATGTTCAAAAAAAAAATTTGATTTCGCATTCATCGAATTACCTAATAAAATATTAATGCGCACACAAGCACGCCCCCACTTGAAGCGAGAAGTATGCGAAGAGAACCCAATTTTGTTGCCGAGTATATCGTTCTCATGGTATGGAACAATTCATCATTTCAGATTTCGAGTACAGGCCTCTTCATATAATTCCGGTTGACCGGGCTGGCTCGGTTACTAACCTCTTACTAACCAAGCGTGAGGGCCGCACTGGGGAATATTGAAATCACGCCGAAATTACACCCGATTTGAGTGCTGTTTTTAATAGACCTTATTCACGATAGCCGCCACGTTGGATTTGCTATTATCATGCAAATTAGCCTACACACTTCTGACGGGGCAAACAACACAAGTTCGAGAGGTTATAACGAACAGCTTAGCTACACAAATGATTTGTTTCATGTTCATTGAATTTTTATCACCTAGGTAGTAAAACAGAATGCTTACACAAGTTACTTCGATTTTTTTTACTGAAAAATTAGCAGATAACGAAGTAGAAAGTAAAAATGTCGAGAGGCAATCAAAAGATATAAACTTATTATAAAAGGTACTTAATTCGAAATTCTAAAATGTACTTTTAGCAATGTTAATTCAATATTTCGACGAGCCGATTTTCCGCAATTTGCCTTTATTCCAATGTTTGCCCCCCAGCATAACATATGGCTAATTTGTATGACAATTTGAAAACCAACATGGTGGCTATCGTGAATAAGGGCTATTGCAACTTAATCGCGACAAAAATGGCATCCAGTCTCTTACGCCAAAAATTGCGTCATTTTTAAAACTTACTACATATTTAGTCATTCATTATTATTATTATTATTATTATTATTATTATTATTATTATTATTATTATTTTTAAAATCTCATTAAGGGTATCTTCTATTCAATAGAACCTATAGCGTAACGCAGCAGTAAATAAATATTAATTAATTTGTTTACTTTAAGCTCACGAAGTCGTGTTGTTAGCAGCTAATGAAGTGCATTCGCAAGTAAAGTATTGTAACTTGTGTATTGTATATAGTACAGTGTAGTGTTCGCGGTGTAGTATCTGTTATTTCATTTAAAAAAATGCATCTGTTTTTAGGGGAGTTTATATCGCAATCATTTACATTTGCATAAGCGCTTTTAGGTCTATGTTGATGCTGCAGAAGCTTTCACTTTGCAGGTTTATGTTTTTTTTTTGGGCTTAGATTTGTCTGGTTCTGTGCAGGGTATGTCTGCTACCTTGCCCTTGAGTGGACTAAAGGCCTCCAGTGGCATTGCTTTGTTGCAAATCTCCCTTCAGAACAGACTAATTACATAGGAACAATACCATTTATAGGACCGATCTGGTAAGATATGTACACTTTAATTTAACAATATGGAAGGACGCTAGGTCACTGAGCTGTAAACCGCAAAATGCCGCATTATCTTCTCTTCTTTTGCTTCAGTCACGTTGTCCCGCACCAGATGGTTTCATTGATGACATCAGTGCCATCCGATGGTCACCAGTGAGGAATAACGACATCAACTGGAATTTCGAAAAGGTCCTGATTGACCATGAGGGGCAACCGGTGGCTCGCTACACCGCGCCATATGAGCCAATGGAAATACGGGATGATATATTGCAACTGATACAGGAATGTCGAGATAAAACAAAACAGAAAAGGTACTAAATTTAAGAGCACAGCAAATGAACTTAGAACTGATGGAAATCGACGGGTTTAGTTGACAGATTTCTGAAATATGTAATATAATTTAATGTGACAACAACAACAACAACAACAAAAAAAAAAACAATCTGAAAAAGTACACGCCTACGAAGTTTAAGTTTTTTTTTTCTTTTTAAGCAGTGAACTTGTAAGTTGTGACGCCGAGGATATCAGGTTGTGATAGCTCGAATTTATGAAAGACCATTTACAAACTGAAGTTTCATGCAGTAAAGTGGTCTCGATTCAAAGCTTCTGACTGTTCAGTCTTCAATGCATTCAGCTGTAACAGGCGGAGTAGTATTTGAGCGTCTACTACAGTGTATAGTATCCCAAACGGAACAAATAAACTTGCTCACATCCTGTACTCTGCATTGGCATATTGTAGTTTAAGTGAAATTTAATTGTCTTTTCCTTCCAACTTCATCAGAATCTGATTAGGATCAAAATAACATTCAATAGATTTAATTTTTAGCTTTTCATCCACCTCTGCGACTGCCATTCCGTACATTTCCAAACGTTCTCCGGTTGGAGCCTTGTCCTTGTAGGGGCCCGTCCAATTAGCCCAATGCCGCCAAGAGAACGCTACCCTGGGAGGACCTACGGACAATTAACAAATCGGATGTGGTTCAGCGTTGTCTGTGCTCTTATCGGCAACGATATTCGTCATTACAGTGGTCAAAATGTTAAATATAAGAGGCGCAGTGTTTTTCACCACAGTATTCAACGTCAAAGAAAATGTTTATTCCAAAGCGTCACCATATCTGATTGGTTTATTTCCCGAAATGAGCGCTTCTGATTGGCTTTTACAACAAGAGAAAGTTGACGCAAACAGCGTTGTCTAGACTCTTATCGACAACGGAAAATAAGCCAATCAGATTGCGAGATTACGAGCAATTGCGGTGAAAATAGACCTTATTCACGATGGCCGCCATGTTGGATTTGCTATTTTCATGCAAATTACTACACACTTCTGAGGGGGCAAACAACACAAGTTCGAAAGGTTATAACGAACATCTTAGCCACACAGATGATTTGCTTCACGTTCATTGAATGTTTATCACCTAAGTAGTAAAATAGAATGATTACACAAGTTACTTCGATGTTTTTTAGTGAAAAATGAGCAGATAACGAAGTAGAAAGTCAAAATGTCAAGGGCAATCAAACGATATAAATATATTACAAAAGGTACTTAATTCTAAATTCTAAAATGTACTTTTAGCAATGTTGTTTCAATATTTTCGACGAGCCGATTTTCCGCAATTTGCCTTTATTCCAGTGTTTGCCCCCCAGCATAACAGATGGCTAATTTGCATGACAATTTGAAAACCAACATGGCGGCTGTCGTGAATAAGGCCTAATGAAAGTGAAACCGAACCGTTGAAACAATGTAAAGAAGACCAGTATGATCATCGCACGGAGATTTGTTAACTCAGCATGGTAGTTTGGTTCAGTTTCATAATCAAAATGGAATTTGCTCTGGGACCAAGCTTGGCAATGGAAAGGAAGAAAAATAAAATCCACGACTGAGCGAGGGATGGGAGCCGAGAGAGGGCTCAGTGAAGGAAAGGGTGTGCCACCGCTGTCCTTTTCCCCAATCAAATCCTCTTCTTGGTTCGCTTCGCTTTCCAAGTTACTTTTGTCTTAGACTGTAATTCCTACCGTTCCACTTGCAATTCCATTTTCTCAACTTAATTTGAGCATCATTACGAAAGAGCTATTGATATGATCCTCGAACTTTATAAGAGACCTAAAACATTTACGTGGCTCCAACGGGATTCCAACCCATGGCCTCTGCCATGCTCAGTTGGTGGATCAGCATTGCACCGGCATCACAGATTACATAGGTTCGAATCTCGTTAGAACCACCTGAATTTTTCAGGTGTCCGTAAGAGATAATTGCTTAAATTTTCCTGAATAGTGAGAGGATCATTTCTGTCTTTTATCTATAGCCTGCACTTCAAATATAAACTTTTCTGTCTTTGAGCATCATTCCTACCGCAACAGTTCATTAAGGAGCTTTAGATCGAAGGACTCGGACGGCTACGACTACGAGGTCTCCGTTCTGAGCACGCGCACTTCGAAAAATGTTGGCCTCTAAACCTCAGGACCCGCTGGACCCACCCCTAAATCCACCCTTGGGCCATTTTTAGCCTGGTCATTTCCCGTTTGGCCCGCAAAAAGGCGCGTTTTACAGAGGGCAGTTTGTCATTTGGCCGCGCCCATTGAGAATAATGATTCTTTGGCACCAGGTGGATTCGCTTTTCTTTTTAAAGTAAAGTTTCGAAGACAAATTTCGACGGGACCAACTGTCATCGTCAGTTACGTTGCGGGAGTGAATTTGAATTTGAATTAACTTGATATACAAGTGTTTAAGTTTTTTTTGCGAAGTTGAAGTCATAACCATTTTATACAGACTGGTTTCGTGGCGATGGCCGAGCATTGCAAGCAACACACAAACATTAAAGTTGAACGGCACATGGGGACTTCATTGTTCGAGCGAGCACGTTGCGTTTTTCGACTATATGATCCCTCTGTTATCAGTAATGCGCGCAAAGTGCCTGTTTATCTGATGGAGAAGACACAGCAGCGAATCAGTAACGTTTCGGTGCCGCTCACTCTGCTCTAAAAACCTCACTCTCTTTAAGGGTTGGGTTGTTCTCTCTTAATTTAAGGTTGTCTTCTAATCGTGGTGACGTTAGGGAGAGTTGGACCAGCTGCGGCCTAGGACCAAAAAAATCGGATAAATTTTATGTTCCCGTCACTATCTGTCAGTTACCAGCGCAAAAGGATCATATTTGTTAGTTTCAGCCATGTTTATTTTTCATTACATGTGGCGCATGAATCCAACGTCTTTGTTTGGTTTGCTGGCTTGCTGGATGGCGTTTCATTAGCTTCACAGTGAGCCTCTTTCGTATTCCAACTGGCCAGACAAAAGAGATCCGGATTTTAAAATGTCGGTAGGTTGAACATGTTCAGGCAGTTCAAAGAGAGCCGGGGGATACCTAGGGTGCTTACCATTTAGCCAAGAAATCCGGAAATTTCGGTTTGAGGTCAAATGGAAAGGCAATTTTCCGGAAAATCTTTTCGGAAATTGTGGACAACCTCCAGAGGTAGTCCTCTTTTTCCGTTCGGTACGGAATTCGCTAAATGCTCTTACCATTTGCGAGAATCCTTCCGTTTGCAGGCCCATTCTCACAAGATCGAGTAAAATATGCGGGATGAAATGCTGTGTCTCATCCGGTTGGTCATTACGGAAAATCTCTTACCTTTATGCAACGATCAATCTCGTATCCAACAAGGGCGAATGGAATAATTGTTTTATTAAATTCTCAACCTTCGGTTTGCTAAATTTTATTAAAGCTTAAGAAACGACTAGTCTCCAACGCAGCCGTTGTTTGTGTGGTCACGCAAAGGAGAGCGTTGCGTGACCACACAAACAACGGCTTCGTAGGAGACTAAGGCCCTGTTTACAAGCAGGAGGGTCAAAGATAGCCCGGGATTTACAAGCAAAATTTCACAGGTAGCGTTACCCTACCACCCGGGACAACTTTGCTTGCTTGGTAACCGCCAGCATCGCAAACACAATGAAAGTCCCGGGTAGGCGAGTTGTCCCTAGCGCTAGCAGAGCGTTTACAAGGCAGCTAGTGTTACCCTAGAGCTAGGGTTACAGATAGGGTTACCCTAGCACCAGGGTAACCCTAGTTGCCTTGTAAACACGTCGATGAAAAAAAGGAGAAATGTGTGAGTGCTAGGGTAACCCTCTTGCTAGGGTAACCCTAGCGCTAGGGTTACCTGCTTGTAAACAGGGCCCAAGGGGCTGTTTAAATGGAGGTAGGAAGATCCTAGAAGGCGGATCATCCTAGCGCCATATGTTTTCTGTAGACGCCATCTTGACGGGTAGGGCAAAGCGGTCAGAAATTACAGAGTTTGTATGCAAATCCGATAGCAAATAACTTCTTCCAAAATTGAGTTTTACAAAATTTTTGAATCAAAACGTTAAAATACTAGGTAGAAGTTGTATTCACCAAGTTTGAAGCATGTGGCTTTCCTATAAGTCGCTGAGCTAATTTTTTTTAATTTTCCATACATTTGTCTTTAAATTTCTTTCCTGCAAACCGCGTCTAGACGTTTGTCTACCCAGCCAAATTTACAGACAAATGTGTGGAAAATTCAAAAAATTAACTGAGCGGCTTCTAGCCAAGCTACATCCTTCACACTTGTGAATATATCTTCTACCTAGTATTTTAACGTTGCCATTCAGCAATTGTGCAAAATTCAATTTTGGAAGAGGTTTATTTGCTATCGGATCGGGACCAGTTTGTTTCAAAGATACACCGCCCAAACGAGAGACACAGTGGAAAGTAACGAGCAATCGATCGGACAGTAAATGTCGCGGAAAACGCCAGAAGAGTGAAGAGTGCGATTATGGTTAAATCGGAGAAAAGTAAAATATGAATTTCGACATACGATTTTTTCCGATTCTCTGATTCTCCAAATTCTAAACCATTCTCCGATTTTCCCGATTAATACAACTCTTTCCGATTCTACGATTATTCCTATCTCTAAGTATTTTCCAATTTTCCCATTATTACGATTCTTCCGATTCTAAACGGTTATTCTTTATTCTCTAAGGTTGAATACGATTCCCGATTTTCCCGGTTATACCTAGTATTGCGATTATGGCTAAATCAGAGAATAGTAAAATATGAAAGCAGAGAAAAAAATACTTATGTGAGTGCTTGAACCGCCCTCAGTGTTCCCGGTCCACACTTCCTGAATTCAGCTGTCACGCAGAAAACAAAACATGGCATCATATTTGTTTTCGATTTTTATTATTGGACTCCAAATCATCGATAGTTGATAAGGTTTAACTGGTGAATACCCGCAACTCCAAAAATGTTCTTGAAAAGTGTGGCTAGGCGTCTACGCAGTGGTCATTACCACCCCTCCCCCTAGAATGTGTTAGTAAGGAAAGAGTTATGTACACGCAGTGGTCATTAACGAGATCTTGTGCCGAATATAGCACTCGTTTACTGATTAAGCCTAAGCGCTCGTTTCAGTATTAGGACTAAGCACTCTTTCAAAATTTAAGATTTCATTTCACGGTTCGCTCAAACTACCCTTTTTAACAAGATCGTATAGCCACTCGTTTAACATTTTGCTTTCATTTTACGTTTCATCAAGAGATTATGAAAGTACCTTTATAATCTCTTGGTTTCATCTAACTACACTTTTTAACGAGATAGTGCGATGACTATTGCACTCGTTTTCTGATTAGACCTAAGCGCTTGTTTCAGTGATTAGGCCTAAGCAATCTTTTAAGATTTCAGCTTTCAATTTACAGTTCAGTTAACTACACTTTTTACCGAGACCGTGTGAAGAATTATAGCACTCGTTTACTGATTAAGCCTAAGCACTCGTTTCAGTGATTAGGCTTAAGCACTCGTTTAAAATTTTAGCTTTCATTTTACGGTTCGGTTAACTACACTTTTTAACAAGATAGATTTCAGAAAGATGTTAAGGTGAATCGTAGAAGGGGAAGAATCGGAAGAATTGAATCGGACAATTATTCCCCAAGGATCATAAGGTAAACTCGTATAATCGGAAGAATCGTAGGATCGGAGAATGATTTTCAGAAAGATGGGTAACCGGTCGTTTCGCCAACGTTTCAGTTCGCCAACGACCTGTTCGCCAACGTATGAAGTCTATTCGCCAATGTCTAATGTCAGTTCGCTAATGCTTATATGTCAGTTCGCCAACGTCCAAAATACTTTGTGAAATAGATCTGAAATGTATTTACAGATTACTCAAAGAAGATAATGTGACCGAATAGACTTCATACGTTGGCGAATAGGTCGTTGGCGAACTGACACGTTGGCGAAACGACCGGTATTCGAAAGAGTTAAGGTAAATCGACATTTGCCGCATTCATTTCCATATAAGGTCAAACGCAGGTAGGTCAAATGGCCGGTAACCGAGATCCAGGAACGGATGAGAAAGCTAAGAATTGCATTATCCAAGGTTGAGAATTTAATATTGTAAATATTCAGTACCCCCTTTTAACAAAATCAAACAGTCAACTGTTTTCTCCCTAGCTTGCCTTGACATTTTTAAACTATAAAGTCTTCATCCAGATGGCCGATTCTCACAAAACACAATCTATCTTTTTTTTGGAAATTTCGGCGTTTTTCCAAACATTTGTTTTCGTTTTCTTTTCCAGAAAAACAGGACTCGGAAGAAATGTCACTTATTGTACGCAATATCTTCTCTGAGATTTATTGGAAAAACTGAATGTTTCGGCAAGAGTTCGACTTAGGCATTTAAGACAACTAAAGGTACCGTTCGACATTAACTAACTTTTCATCAGCTCTCAAGCTTGTATTCCCTCGCCGTGAATAAAATTTCGGAACGGGGATTTTTTGATATGCTATTCCCTCAAGGGCAAAATAGACTAATGACAGTTGTCGATTAAATTTTCGGGCACGGGGGCAGGTGCACGTATGGATGACAACTCTAAAGAAAACACGGGTGAATTCATTACATACACCGAGTTCCTTGCTTCTCAGCAAAGCCTAGACGATGAAATTGGCCATTTCTGCGGTCTTTTGTCTGGTTCTAGGCAGCATAAACGCTTCAGAAAGACGTAAATCGTATTCTATTTGCCATAAAGATCCCTCGACGTCCTTTCACGACTTCACAACAACAGATGTAGGCGGCAGAAATGTGTCTTTGTCGAAGCTAAGCGGTCATGTTGTCCTGGCGGTTAACGTGGCGACCTTTTGAGGTTTCACCTTACAATACATCGACTTGAATGCATTACAACAAGAATTAATAGGAAGTACTGAGGATTTATGCGGGTTGAGAATAGTTGGCTTCCCTTGTAACCAGTTCGGATTCCAAGAACCAGCAGAAAATATATACGAGCTAATGAATGGATTGA
>NC_090877.1:39272738-39280238 GCF_036669935.1 Montipora foliosa | reverse complement strand
ACTGGAATTTCGAAAAGGTCCTGATTGACCATGAGGGGCAACCGGTGGCTCGCTACACCGCGCCATACGAGCCAATGGAAATACGGGATGATATACTGCAACTGATACAGGAATGTCGAGATAAAAACAAAAGAAAAGATACAAAATTTAATAGCACAGAAAATGACTTAAAACTGATGGAAATCGACGCTTTTAGTTGACAGATTTCTGAAATATAATGTAATTTAATGTAATTAATGTGACACAACAACAACAAAAAAAAAACCATCTGCAAAAGTACACACCCTACGAAGTTTAATTTTTTTTTTCTTTTTACAGCAGTGAACTTGTAAGTTGTAACTCCGAGGATATCATGTTGTGATAGCTTGAGTTTATGACCGACCATTTACAAACTGACGTTTCATGCTTAAAGTGGTCCTCGATTCACAAGCTTCTGACTGTTCAAGTCTGCATAGCATTCCGCTGTAACAGGCTGAGTCGTGATTTGAGCGTCTACTACAAGTGTATAGTATCCCCAACGGAACACATAAACTTGCTCACATCCGGTACTCTGCATTGGCATGAATTGTAGTTTAAGTGAAATTTAATTGTCTTTTCCTTCCAACTTCATCAGAATCTGATTAGGGATCAAAATAACATTCAATAGATTTAACTTTTATTAGCTTTTCATCCACGCTACTGCGACTGCCATTTCCGTACATTTCCAACGTTCCGCCGGTTGGAGCCTTGTCCTTGTATGTGGCCCGTCAATTAGCCCAACAGACCGCCAAGAGAACGCTACCCTGGGAGGACCTACGGACCAATAACAAATCGGATGTGGTTCAGCGTTGTCAGTGCTCTTATCGGCAACGCTATTGCGTCATTACCGTGGTCAAAATGTTAAATATAAAGAGGCGCAATTGTGTTTTTCACCACAGTATTCACCGGCAAGAAAATGTTTTTCCAAGCGTACCCATATCTGATTGGTGTTATTTCCCGAAATGACGCTTCTGATTGGCTTTTCCAACAAGAAGAAAGTTGACGCAAACAGCGTTGTCTAGACTCTTGATCGACGGAAAATAAGGGCCATCAGATTGCGATATTACGAGCAATTGCGGTGAAAATAGACCTCATTCACGATGGCCGCCATGGTGGGGATTTGCTATTTTTCCATGCAAATTACTCACAACACTTCTGAGGGGGCAAACCACACAATTTCGAAAGGTTATAACGAACATCTTAGCCACACAGATGACTTTGTCTTCACGTTCATTGAATGTTTTTATCACACTAAGTAAGTAAAATAGAAATGACTTACAACAAGTTACTTCGATGTTTTTTAGTGAAAAATGAGCAGATAACGAAGTAGAAAGTCAAAATGTCAAGGGCAATCAAACGATATAAATATATTACAAAAGGTACTTAATTCTAAATTCTAAAATGTACTTTTAGCAATGTTGTTGTCAATATTTTCGACGAGCCGATTTTCCGCAATTTGCCTTTATTCCAGTGTTTGCCCCCCAGCATAACAGATGGCTAATTTGCATGACAATTTGAAAACCAACATGGCGGCTGTCGTGAATAAGGCCTAATGAAAGTGAAACCGAACCGTTGAAACAATGTAAGAAGGCCACTATGATCATCGCACGGAGATTGTTAACTCAGCTTGGTAGTTTGGTTCAGTTTCATAATCAAAATGGAATTTGCTCTGGGACCAAGCTTGGCAATGGAAAGGAAGAAAAATAAAATCCGCGACTGAGCGAGGGATGGGAGCCGAGAGAGGGCTCAGTGAAGGAAAGGGTGTGCCACCGCTGTCCTTTTCCCAATCAAATCCTCTCTTGGTTCGCTTCGCTTTCAAAGTTACTTCTGTCTTAGACTGTAATTCCTACCGTTCCACTTGCAATTCCATTTTCTCAACTTAATTTGAGCATCATTACGAAAGAGCTATTGATATGATCCTCGAACTTTATAAGAGACCTAAAACATTTACGTGGCTCCAACGGGATTCCAACCCATGGCCTCTGCCATGCTCAGTTGGTGGAGCAGCATTGCAACCGGCATCACAGAGTACATAGGTTCGAATCTCGTTAGAACCACCTGAATTTTTCAGGTGTCCGTAAGAGATAATTGCTTAAATTTTCCTGAATAGTGAGAGGATCATTTCTGTCTTTTATCTATAGCCTGCACTTCAAATATAAACTTTTCTGTCTTTGAGCATCATTCCTACCGCAACAGTTCATTAAGGAGCTTTAGATCGGAGGCGGCATACGACTACGAGGTCTCCGTTCTGAGCACGCGCACTTCGAAAAATGTTGGCCTCTAAACCTCAGGACCCGCTGGACCCACCCCTAAATCCACCCTTGGGCCATTTTTAGCCTGGTCATTTCCCGTTTGGCCCGCAAAAAAGGCGCGTTTTACAGAGGGCAGTTTTGTCATTTGGCCGCGCCCATTGAGAATAATGATTCTTTGGCACCAGGTGGATTCGCTTTTCTTTTTAAAGTACATTTCGAAGACAAATTTCGACGGGACCAACTGTCATCGTCAGTTACGGTTGCGGGAGTGAATTTGAATTTGAATTAACTTGATATACAAGTGTTTAAGTTTTTTTTGCGAAGTTGAAGTCATAACCATTTTATACAGACTGGTTTCGTGGCGATGGCCGAGCATTGCAAGCAACACACAAACATTAAAGTTGAACGGCACATGGGACTTCATTGTTCGAGCGAGCACGTTGCGTTTTTCGACTATATGATCCCTCTGTTATCAGTAATGCGCGCAAAGTGCCTGTTTATCTGATGGAGAAGACACAGCAGCGAATCAGTAACGTTTCGGTGCCGCTCACTCTGCTCTAAAAACCTCACTCTCTTTAAGGGTTGGTTGTTCTCTCTTAATTTAAGGTTGTCTTCTAATCGTGGTGACGTTAGGGAGAGTTGGACCAGCTGCGGCCTAGGACCAAAAAAATCGGATAAATTTTATGTTCCCGTCACTATCTGTCAGTTACCAGCGCAAAAGGATCATATTTGTTAGTTTCAGCCATGTTTATTTTTCATTACATGTGGCGCATGAATCCAACGTCTTTGTTTGGCTTGCTGGCTTGGTGGATGGCGTTTCATTACCTTCATAGTGAGCCTCTTTCGTATTCCAACTGGCCAGACAAAAGAGATCCGGATTTTAAAATGTCGGTAGGTTGAACATGTTCAGGCAGTTCAAAGAGAGCCGGGGGATACCTAGGGTGCTTACCATTTAGCCAAGAAATCCGGAAATTTCGGTTTGAGGTCAAATGGAAAGGCAATTTTCCGGAAAATCTTTTCGGAAATTGTGGACAACCTCCAGAGGTAGTCCTCTTTTTCCGTTTCGGTACGGAATTCGCTAAATGCTCTTACCATTTGCGAGAATCCTTCCGTTTGCAGGCCCCTTCTCACAAGATCGAGTAAAATATGCGGGATGAAATGCTGTGTCTCATTCGGTTGGTCATTACGGAAAATCTCTTACCTTTATGCAACGATCAATCTCGTATCCAACAAGGGCGAATGGAATAATTGTTTTATTAAATTCTCAACCTTCGGTTTGCTAAATTTTATTAAAGCTTAAGAAACGACTAGTCTCCAACGCAGCCGTTGTTTGTGTGGTCACGCAAAGGAGAGCGTTGCGCGACCACACAAACAACGGCTTCGTAGGAGACTAAGGCCCTGTTTACAAGCAGGAGGGTCAAAGATAGCCCGGGATTTACAAGCAAAATTTCACAGGTAGCGTTACCCTACCACCCGGGACAACTTTGCGTGCTTGGTAACCGCCAGCATCGCAAACACAATGAAAGTCCCGGGTAGGCGAGTTGTCCCTAGCGCTAGCAGAGCGTTTACAAGGCAGCTAGTGTTACCCTAGAGCTAGGGTTACAGATAGGGTTACCCTAGCACCAGGGTAACCCTAGTTGCCTTGTAAACACGTCGATGAAAAAAAGGAGAAATGTGTGAGTGCTAGGGTAACCCTCTTGCTAGGGTAACCCTAGCGCTAGGGTTACCTGCTTGTAAACAGGGCCCAATGGGCTGTTTAAATGGAGGTAGGAAGATCCTAGAAGTCGGATCATCCTAGCGCCATATGTTTTCTGTAGACGCCATCTTGACGGGTAGGGCAAAGCGGTCAGAAATTACAGAGTTTGTATGCAAATCCGATAGCAAATAACTTCTTCCAAAATTGAGTTTTACAAAATTTTTGAATCAAAACGTTAAAATACTAGGTAGAAGTTGTATTCACCAAGTTTGAAGCATGTGGCTTTCCTATAAGTCGCTGAGCTAATTTTTTTTAATTTTCCATACATTTGTCTTTAAATTTCTTTCCTGCAAACCGCGTCTAGACGTTTGTCTACCCAGCCAAATTTACAGACAAATGTGTGGAAAATTCAAAAAATTAACTGAGCGTCTTCTAGCCAAGCTACATCCTTCACACTTGGTGAATATAATCTTCTACCTAGTATTTTAACGTTGCCATTCAGAAATTGTGCAAAATTCAATTTTGGAAGAGGTTATTTGCTATCGGATTCGGGACCAGTTTTGTTTCAAAGATACACCGCCCAAACGAGAGACACAGTGGAAAGTAACGAGCAATCGATCGACAGTAATGTCAAAAACGCCAGAAGAGTGCGATTATGGCTAAATCGGAGAATAGTAAAATATGAATTTCGACATACGATTTTTCCGATTCTCTGATTCTCCAAGTTCTAAACCATTCTCCGATTTTGCCGATAATACAACTCTTTCGATTCTACGATTATTCCTATTCTCTAAGTTCAAAAGTATTTTCCAATTTTCCCAGTTATACGATTCTTCCGATTCTACGGTTATTCTTATTCTCTAAGGTTGATGCGATTCCCGATTTTCCCGATTATACCTAGTATTGCGATTATGGCTAAATCAGAGAATAGTAAAATATGAAAGCAGAGAAAAAAAATATTTATGTGGGTGCTTGATCCGCCCTCAGTGTTCCCGGTCACACTTTCCTGAATTCAGCTGTCACGCAGAAAACAAACATGGCATCATATTTGTTTTCGATTTTATTTATTGGACTCCAAATCATCGATAATTGATAAGGTTTAACTGGTGAATATCCCGCAACTCCAAAAATGATCTTGAAAAGTGTGGCTAGGCGGCTACGCAGTGGTCATTACCACCCCTCCCCCTAGAATGTGTTAGTAAGGAAAGAAGTGGCTACGCGGTTACGCAGTGGTCATTAACGAGATCTTGTGCCGAATATAGCACTTGTTTACTGATTAAGCCTAAGCGCTCGTGTCAGTATTAGGACTAAGCACTCTTTCAAAATTTAAGATTTCATTTCACGGTTCGCTCAAACAACGCTTTTTAACAAGATCGTGTATAGCACTCGTTTAACATTTTTGCTTTCATTTTACGTTTCATCAAGAGATTATGAAAGTACCTTTATAATCTCTTGGTTTCATCTAACTACACTTTTTAACGAGATAGTGCGATGACTATTGCACTCGTTTTCTGATTAGACGTAAGCGCTTGTTTCAGTGATTAGGCCTAAGCAATCTTTCAAGATTTCAGCTTTCAATTTACAGTTCAGTTAACTACACTTTTTACCGCGACCGTGTGAAGAATGTAGCGCTCGTTTACTGATTAAGCCTAAGCACTCGTTTCAGTGATTAGGCCTAAGCACTCGTTTAAAATTTTAGCTTTCATTTTACGGTTCGGTTAACTACACTTTTTAACGAGATAGATTTCAGAAAGATGTTAAGGCTGAATCGTAGAATAGGAAGAATCGGAAGAATTGAATCGGATAATTATTCCCCAAGGATCATAAGGTAAACTCGTATAATCGGAAGAATCGTAGGATCGGAGAATGATTTCAGAAAGATGGGTACCCGGTCGTTTCGCCAAAGTGTCAAGTCTATTCGCCAATGTCTAATGTCAGTTCGCCAATGCTTATATGTCAGTTCACTAACGTCCAAAATACTTTGTGAAATAGCTCTGAAATGTATTTACAGATTACTAAAAGAAGATAATGTGACCGAATAGACTTCATACGTTGTCGAATAGGTCGTTGGCGAACTGACACGTTGGCGAAACGACCGGTATTCGAAAGATGTTAAGGTAAATCGACATTTGCCGCATTCATTTCCATATAAGGTCAAACGCAGGTATCATTAATGACTGGTAAGCGAGATCCAGTGAACGGATGAGAAAGCTAGAATTGCATTATCCGAGGTTGAGAATTTAATATTGTGAATATTCAGTACCCCCTTTTAACAAAATTAAACAGTCAACTGTTTTCTCCCTAGCTTGCCTTGACAGTTTTAAACTATCAAGTCTTCATCCAGATGGCCGATTCTCACAAAACACAATCTATCTTTTTTTGGAAATTTCGGCGTTTTTCCAAACATTTGCTTTCGTTTTTTTTCCAGAAAAACAGGACTCGGAAGAAATGTCACTTATTGTACGCAAATATCTTCTCTGAGATTTATTGGAAAACTGAATGTTTCGGCAAGAGTTCGACTTAGGCATTTAAGACAACTAAAGGTACCGTTCGACATTAACTAACTTCCCATCAGCTGTCAAGCTTGTATTCCCTCGCCGTGAATAAAATTTCGGAACGGGGATTTTTTGATATGCTATTCCCTCAAGGGCAAAATAGACTAATGACAGTTGTCGATTAAATTTTCGGGCACGGGGGCAGGTGCACGTATGGATGACAACTCTAAAGAAAACACGGGTGAATTCATTTACATACACCGAGTTCCTTGCTTCTCAGCAAAGCCTAGACGATGAAATTGGCCATTTCTGCGGTCTTTTGTCTGGTTCTAGGCAGCATAAACGCTTCAGAAAGACGTAAATCGTATTCTATTTGCCATAAAGATCCCTCGACGTCCTTTCACGACTTCACAACAACAGATGTAGGCGGCAGAAATGTGTCTTTGTCGAAGCTAAGCGGTCATGTTGTCCTGGCGGTTAACGTGGCGACCTTTTGAGGTTTCACCTTACAATACATCGACTTGAATGCATTACAACAAGAATTAATAGGAAGTACTGAGGATTTATGCGGGTTGAGAATAGTTGGCTTCCCTTGTAACCAGTTCGGATTCCAAGAACCAGCAGAAAATATATACGAGCTAATGAATGGATTGAAGTACGTTCGCCCTGGGCATGGCTTTGAGCCAAATTTTCTTTTGCTTGAGAAACGAGATGTAAACGGGGAAAATGAAGACGAAATTTACACCTTCTTTAAGGTAAGACGAAGTTCATCTCTCGATGTGTTTAATTCACTATTTTATCCCAAAAATTCCAAACAGAACGTTTAACAGCTTTATTTTTAAAATATTCGTCCAGTACGTGCATGTCAAAAAGCGTGTATTATCATCTTTATATCTTCTTTTTCGATGCCACTAAAATAAGTGGAAACCATTCGGTCTTTTTGTCTTTGAGGCGAAAAAATATGTTCGGGAAAAAAAATACACACTGAAATGGATTGTTTGCAAACGCTTCAAGATGGTACTGAGATCGACAAACTAGA
>NC_090877.1:39242738-39265238 GCF_036669935.1 Montipora foliosa | reverse complement strand
CCGGATAGTAAAAAACTTCATATTTATTAACCATTTCCTTCGCTTTGTGATTTGCGATAATTCGTGTTCGCAAGTATGTAGCAATTTCACGATGATCGTCACACAGTCACGCACCGTTCTCTTTTGCTGGTTTGTTCGTCTTGATGTCATGTTGTGTTGTCTGACCTTACAACAAACGGTTTGATATAATGTCAGAGCCGCACGGGAACTTCCTAGCCAATTCTATTCGGACGTCAAGGGATGGAATCCAATATCACGATAAAAAACACAACAACATTGAAAACAATTTTGCGAAAACAAGCAAATGAGAACGTTGCGTGACGACCATCGTGGAACTATGGCTATGTTCTGTTTCGTTTAATTGTATTGCGGAGAAGATTTTTACGAAGTTAAAATTAAAATGTGGTTTTAAAATGTGTAGTTCAGCGAGTCTTCAGCCGGTGTCTCTAGGAGTTAGCGCATATCCCCACAAAAACTCCAATTTCAGTCGGAAATTCTCTTAATTTCGAAAAACAAAGATGTTCCTTTCCTAGCCTTCGTATGTTCCATATATTTTTTGACTAATTTCCACCATAAACGAATGAAAGATGCCGAACATTTGAAAATAAAAGTACAGGAGAATAACGACAGAAATTGAAAAAAAAAAAAAAAAAAAGACACCCTGACCCCGGCGCCGACCCCGACCCCGGCGTCCGACCCCGGCACATGCCCCGACCCCGTGTTTTGGCTACTGCCATCAAATAGTGCTGTAAATGAGAAAGCATCATATTACCTCCAATCGAATTTTATGAGAGGCTTCCATTTCCCACGTCTTCACTAAATCTTCTACAATTTTCTCCAGGGATCCTTCCTTGTGATTTCTAGTTCTCCCCTCCAAGTAAGCTTTGTTGATTTTTGTAAAATCGGGTTTTCCCTCCCGCCATTTGATTGCCGGATCATCCATGTACTGTCTGTGGGGACAAGCGCTCTGTGCCATGATCACTTCCGAAGGGATCCTTTAGACTCCTGAAAAGTTAAAAAAAGTGAATGAAAAGTCTTGTCTGCTACGGGTTAAAAAACACTTGTTCGAATAAAAATAATTCCTCGTAGACAAAAGAAAACTATCATCGACACTCGTTCTTAAACAATGATAAAAAAAATCGTTTCGACAACAGCAAATATCGAATATAACAAACGTTCTACAAAAATCGAAATTGAACTGGCGTAAGTCTATTAACAGACACCATGCGTTTATATTTTGTCTCAACAAATTCAGATTTGTGCGAATTCTATCAAAGTTACGTAACGATTGCCACTCTGGGCTTCACGCACACCCACGTCGATATAAATTTTTCAACAATGTGCTCCCAGTAAAAAGTGCTGGCTATGGTCTTATCGATCCGGGCCGAAAATTCATAGAGAACTGTATCGTTCAATTTAACATTCAAACTGAAACGATTTAAGGTCAATGAAGTTGTTGCATTGATATATTGGTGCTCAACTGCAGAATACTCGGTCATACTCGCATATGAATGGCGTGTATTTATATGCCTCATTCTTCAAAGAATGTCGCTAAAAGAACACAATAGTGACGGCTTATTCTCTAGTTACTCGATATTGCTGCTTGGGCAATGAATGATGTAGCAAATGCCGCATTCTTTACGGACTTAAGGTGATGTGGTAATTCACTCGTGGCTCCTGTTTGACGCGATTCTTCGCCCTGAGTCCCCAACGACACGTAAATTAACAAACACAAGCCACCCCCCGAAACTTGCAACACACTGAGTACAAAAAACTAAATGAAGCATGAATGATGCATAAATACTAACAACTTACTTACGCGACCTTAGTGACCTAAATAAGACCTTTAAGACTAAACTAACAGTTTAAATACTTACATAATATACTGACTTAATTTCGAGTTTATAAAGTTAAGATTCTGATTATCGCAGTTACATACGTTACTTGAGCAGTAACGAAAAGAAAGCCTGAAAAATCCAGGCTTGAACTGGATCCCCTTAAATAACTTGACTTTTTCCCGCAGTTCAAATATATGGGTTTCATATACATATCAACTTTCGTCATATTTACGAGTTTATCTTAATTAAAGGATGAAAACTAAGGCTACAATTAACTTACAAAACTAACCCCTAAATATTTCGAATTTATTCAACGTTGTCTATTGTTTTTCCAGTCTTTCCATATGAAAGCGTTACCGAAACAAAATACTCACGCCTTCACAAAAAATCCTTCGCTTTTTCTCCGCGGTTTTCCAGGCTGGGTCACTCCTTCTTCTTAGTTTGTCCTTAATATCTTTTTCTAGTCGCGGCTTTCTGACTCTTTTCTGCTTTTGTTTTCTTTGCCGCAATTTACTTCAATTCTTCTTGTGATTGACCTCACCGAAACGAAGTGCTTTCACTGTTAACCTTACGACTGGCTCCTGCTAACGATTCTTCGCAATGGAATATCAAGCGTCTTGTTCCGTCAAGCACTTTAAATCATGTCAAACCACTATTTCACCTTGACGACCCAAGTTCCTTCAGTTTTTCGACTGTCAACCAACCCGATGATGTTTCGCATAATAATTTTGCTCCTAACACATTCATTGCATAATTTTACAAGGTTGATTTCCCAAAAACTATACAGTACATTGAAACTGCTAATTACCTTCCGAAATACAGAGTACAATTTATCGTCGTAATTAACTGTGCCTATACTATCAGTGCCATGTAACATTTTTAATTAAACTATATCGTCGTTAATTTATGAGAATAACCTAACTTACGCATTGGGTTCGCGTGATATTCTTTACTTCATGTCCAACATGTACCTCCCCAGGCAATCAACTACGCATGCGTAAGACTATTGCGCAAGCTTTAACTTCAAGTACTCATAATTAACATTGATACTAGTCGTTGCATGTTAGAGGGGATGTGCTGCGAGGAATGTTATTTGAGATTTTACTTTTTAACAATTCTTATGAAATGGGAAGCTGAGCAGCCCATTAATTGTTACTTATGCCTTATAGCCATTTAAGGACAGTGCCCATCGCGCATACCTTCTGCACGTCTCGAGATACTCGGATTTCCTGTGGTGGCGGTTATTGATACAGGGATATTTTAGCGCGGTTCAAAACTATGCGGGAGAGCAGAACTTAGCAAGTGGTCTTAGTATCCAAAACGAAAATTGGGGCTAACCTTGCATTTTTCAGAGATAATTAAGCTTCAATTTGCAATAGGACGCCATACATTACTGTGTATTTTAAAGCTTTTTACAAATATTGACTGCTTTTCCCGCATATTCAGTAAAGCAAGCAAAAGTACCTTTGAATTGGAAGGCACCCTTCTTAATTAAAGAAACTGTGATTCAAACCATTTTGCAAGGAAGTAAGCAATTTTTTAAAATTCATTCAACGCGGCAAAACAAAATGGAACAACGTTCAAAAACGACCTAAAAAAATTTGATCGCTTCATAGTATGGAAACGAATGACGATTACAACTCAACACCGCTGGCATAACGTCAAATTTAAAGAACTCTTACCTGAAGTTCAGAAACGTGTTGTTATGAACCGCAAACGACTTGAAAAGCACCTACGAATTAAAAGCTTAACGCTCAAAAACTCACGAAACCAGCTTAGTAGCGAAACTTTCCAGACGACAATCCGACAATAGTGATTCGAAAACTTTCCGACAATCGTCCGAATCCTAAGCCAAGCGAGACCACTACTCCCTCACTCACGAATTATCCAGCTCCACAGGTAACCCATCCGTAAGAAAGCGGTTGGCAAGACCAATGTCGCCTCTCGTATACGGCGGCTCGCAACATTTAACAAATAAACGAAATGACGAAATAACAATCAAGTTTATACAAACAAAAAAAGATTTTTTGTTCAAAGAGCGCGGAGAGCTTTATGTAGTGGATAAGTCGCTATCCATAGTTGAAAATATACTTCACGCGAAATTTTAGTGCACTCCTTTAATTGGATGTGCTTAGAGAGTGCATATTCACGGTTACGAGACTTTGCAGAGATTGAAACTGTCACCGGATAAATGTTATCGGGTAACTTTGCACAACTGGAGCCTGTTGTGAAATTTGAGTCAATACGAAGGGACACGGTAGAAGAAGAGCTTTTTTGTTTTGTTTGTTTTTTGCTTATTGTTACAGCGTTTTGTTTTGTTTCTTTAACGCCCTTCGTTAGTTTTATAATTACGGGTTCGCCCGCACCAAGGATGAGCCACACAGAGTTTTCATAGTCGCGTGTATTCAGTATCCACTCCCGAGATCATACTAGTAGTAGTAGTAGTAGGTTCGATCTGAAATTTCCCAAGTTAGAGAACAGTTAAATCAAGTATGATCAGCATACAACGTAAGCACGACAACTAATTATTGAAAGTGGATGGAAACTAACAAAACCTTTAAACATACCTAACATGACCGGGGATGACACAATATTACTTCGGCAGTAAATAGTTTTAGTTCCAAGAAAACCATTTCGTCAATCAAAGGCCGCTAAAGTAATGAGGACAAACCTATAACAACGAACCATTTCACAAATATGAATAATGTCTGGACTTACTTTGGTCGTCGACTCACACGGCCAAGGTAACTTGATAGAGACCAGGGAGTAAGAATAACGGATAGCTGGTAGTAACAGTAACTACAGAACTCTTAGACCAAAGATGCATGCGTACATCCTTTATAGCGAATAGTACGTGACTAAAACTAGGCATTACCTACAACGTGAGTTCTACAGTTTTTTTAATCTCCCACGCAGAACATGGAGTAGATTGCAAATTCATTCGCGAACGAAGCACGTTCGATAGTAATTCTATAGTTTCTTTTAATTTATAGAAAAATAATAAAAACAACAAGAAAGAAAAGTATGCCGTTTCGAACACATTTACTACATGTGGACACATGTTTTGGAAACATCCACTTGCTTAGACCACGGCTGCATGCAACCTTTATAGCGAATAGTACGTGACTAAAACTAGGCATTACCTACAACGTGAGTTCTACAGTTTTTTTAATCTCCCACGTAGAACATGGAGTAGATTGCAAATTCATTCGCGAACGAAGCACGTTCGATCGTAATTCTATAGTTTCTTTTAATTTATAGAAAAATAATAAAAACAATAAGAAAGAAAAGTATGCCGTTTCGAACACATTTACTACATGTGGACACATGTTTTGGAAACATCCACTTGCTTAGACCACAGCTGCATGCAACCTTTATAGCGAATGGTACGTGACTAAAACTAGGCATTACGTACACCGTGAAAAATGTCGGTTACCAAACGTCAAGAGAAAGCTAACCATTTTAAAATCAAGCTTTAGACTTGACCATAATTAGCAATGATTCTATATAGATACTAATCAGTTTTGGTAAATAATCTGTAGTGGTTAAGTGGATAAAATAGTTCAATCAAAGTGGGTGCTCCGGGTTCAAATCCTGTCCAGGGGCTGCTTTTTTTCCTTATTATTTGCTACCACAACTCCTGGGACAGAGTAATCTAAATAGAGGATTATACTTCATTTGGAGCAAACTGACAATGAAGGATAACCCTTCATTTGACGAAGAGATCGTGTTGCAAGCCGAATAGGCCATTCCGGAATTGCGCAGGGAACTGGGACGACTTTCAAGTTTGAACCAATCGATAAATTGACACCATCTCATGAAAGATAATATTGAGATTGGCCATCTGTCCAAGTGTGATGCTTTTATTAGGTCAAACAGAGAACAGGTTGCGGACTTCAAAACATAGTTCAAAATTGCATTGTTTGCAAGCTTCAAGATGGTACTGGGAGCGACAAACTAAAAAAGATCAAAGAAATAAAATATAGATTTTGTCTGCGCTGTTCGGGGAATTTCTCAGTATATCAGCCCCGTCGTAAAAAAAAAAAAAAATAATAACTCGCTAATAAATGTATATTCTAGAACACTGCCTAACATGAAGTTTGACGACCCAACATCTTGAGACATTTTTTTTGTCACGTCCACCTTGCTGGGTGATGTTCAAAAAAACATGTTTGATTGCGCTTTCATCGAATTATCTAATAAAATATTAATAGGCACACAATCACGCCCCCACTTGAAGCGAGAAGTATGCGAAGAGAACCCAATATCGTTGCCGAGTGTATCGTTGTTATGGCATAGAAGAATTCATCATTTCAGATTTCGAGTAGGGGCTTCTTCATATAATTCCGGCTGACCGGCCTGGCTCGGTTACTAACCTCTTATTAACCCAGCGTGAGGGCCGTACTGAGGAATAAATTTTAGGGAGCTTAAGCACGCGCGTTTTTGAGACGCGGACGGCAACCGGAAATTAGCTGTTTTCCCTTTTAACGTGTCCTCACACAACCACATTTACATAGCTAAGTATATTTTCTCCATTAAAAATGATTAGTATAAAAATCTGGGAGACACCACTGTCCTGGCATGCGCAGTGTTCTCTTCCGGTTGCCGTCCGCGTCTCAAAAACGCGCGTGCTTAAGCTCCTTATTGACCCGAGGTCGTGGCAGTACGGACCGAGCGTAGCGAGGTCCCTACAAAGACGACCGAAGTCCAATATTGCCCAGTTCGTTCCCGAGCAAGTGAGATTAGTAAGTTGTTTATTTGAGCGATCGGACATTTCTCCGCTCGGTGAATGTTAGTAATCTTCGTCTTCCATCAGCGAACTTTGAAAGTTAACCTTTTACATGTAAAACTAAATTCCACTTGCTATTATTGTACTGTTGGGATAAAAAAATTAAATTCCGCTGTTTTAAAACTTTTTTGTTTCGCTCAACTTGAAATTCCTGGCGGGAGAGAGAAAAAAATGCGGAAACGGACCGTTTCCTAAGTAACGGACGTACTGTAAAATCCCGACGAAAAACCAGCAAATCAGATTGCTCCATTTAGCCTGAGAATTGCTTACCATGTAATAATGAGATGTAATTGGTTTCTGTTCATATTTCAAATCCAGTCAAGTTATCAAGATGAAAACTGGTGACACTCCCATTCAGCGGTGAAATCTAAGAAACCTTTAATAGTTCTCGCAACCTCAAAATCCTTCTGCTTTTGCATTGCATTAAATATTAAAGGAAATCATTTCGAACCTGATTATATAAAAAAAGAAAAGTACAAATTGGATGCTGTTTGTTTTATCACAAAAACTGCAACCCATCATTTTCATCCCGGTAACCGGGATGAAGTGTTCATGTGGCAAAAGTTCCAGTTCGCTTTTTAATATCGAGATCTTGGATGGAAAAATCGAGATGTTGGCAACGAGCAACAGGCGTTTACATGACATTAAATCATATTACATATTTTAGAAATCTGTAAACCAAAAGCGTAGATTTTCATCAGTTCTAAGTTCATTTGCTGTGCCTACGAAGTTTAAGTTTTTCTTTTCTTTTTGGGCGGTGAACTTGTAAAATGTAATGCCAAGGATATTAGGTTGTGGTAGCTCGAGTTTATGAAAGACGATTTACAAACTGAAGTTTCAGTAAAGTGGGCTCGATTTAAAGCTTGTGACTGTTCAGTCTTCAATGCATTCAGCTGTAACAGGCGAGGAGCAGTATTTGAGCGTCTACTACAGAGTATAGTATCCCAAACGGAACAAATAAACTTGCTCATATCCTGTACTCTGCATTGGCATATTGTAGTTTAATTGACATTTAATTGTCTTTTCCTTCCAACTTCATCAGAATCTGATTAGGATCAAAATAAAATTCAATAGATTTAATTTTCAGCTTTTCATCCACCTCTGCGACTGCCATTCCGTACATTTCCAAACGTTCTCCGGTTGGAGCCTTGTCCTTGTAGGGGCCCGTCCAATTAGCCCAATGCCGCCAAGAGAACGCTACCCTGGGAGGACCTACGGATAATTAACAAATCGGTTGTGGTTCAGCTTTGTCTGTGCTCTTAACGAAAACAATATTCGTCATCAAACTGATCAAAATTTTGTGGCCTCACGAGGCGCAGTTTTTTACCACAATATCCAAAGTCAAACAAAATGTTTATTCCAAAGCAAGACCAAGATCGTGACACACAGAAAGAGCAAGCGTTGTCAATAACATTCTCGCAATCTGATTGGTTTATTTTCCAAAATGAGCGTTTCTGATTGGCTATTACAACAAGAGAAAGTTGGCGCAAACAGCATTGTCAAGACTCTTATCGACAACGGCAAATTTATCATCATCAGAAACTATCATCATCACTATCATCCTTCGGCTGCAGAGCAGTCGACCACAAGTTTCCTCCAACGATGGCGGTCTTGAGTGGTCTTGAGTCGTCTCAGTCAATCAGACGTCATGAAAAATAGCCTGGTCTGTAACTTATTAAGGGAGTTGTACCAATAGTAATCACAAAAGGAACAAAATTTAGGCGTTTGGCACAAATACAAGGGAATGTTTTCTGTTAGTCGTAAAAACGATTAGCCACTTTACGGGGATTTGATGTGGGCGAGAAAGGGTCTTTGTTTTCATGCCCCTTTGTTTTCTCGCTTATATTCCACCCTTGGTGGAATTTTCCCTCTATTTCTTTCAAAATTTCATCATGCTGGCCAAACACTTCTGGAAGTTGTTAAAAACCCACCTATTTGCAGAGGGGTTAACCACCCAACCTCGTTGCCAGGGTCTGTCTCCACCAGTCCCCAGTTGTTCAAAGGCTGGATAACTTTATCCAGTGGATAAGTCACTATCCAACGGTTTCAGATTGTGCCATGATTTCAAATCTTTCCTCCCATAACCATGAATATGCACACTCTTGGCACATCTAAGGAAGGGTGGGTACGAAATCCTTGGAAAACGTTTGACACGAAGTATATTTTACATTATGGATAGTGACCTTCCCACTGGATCGAGTTATATAACTTTTGAACAACTGGTGCCAGGAGTTTAACTCTCGTTGATCAGGGATCAAAGTTGCGCATCACCCTGAATCTTCTCTAAGTAGGGCATCACCCTGAATCTTCTCTAAGTAGGGTATCACCCTGAATCTTCTCTAAGTAGGGTTCAACTGTGAGCTGCAGTTTCGATTTACCTGAAAAGATCTCAAGCAGTTCCCAAGCAAAGCCCTCGCTAAACACGGATCTGAACAACGCATGGGATGATTCAAACGTGTGCTTATTACTGTTATACAGCGGCTGATTTTGCATTAGGGCGTTGTAGCTGCCCACTTCCATGGCTTCCTTGGCAGTGAAAGTGCGTTGATGGTTTGCACGCAACGTAAAGGAGTCTCTATCGATAGTCTGCCAGTCCTGAGAAAAAAAAGTAACGACTCGTGTTCTTAGAGGTGTTAACATGTCAACTACTCGTTAACAATAGCATTCATATGCCAACAAACGGATCGTTTGTTGGCTCAAAGCAACGGATGGTAACGGTGCTTCCGTGCGTGTCCTCCTCTTTGACAATTGAAAGGCCTTTGATCTCATAGACCACAAGATTTTGGTCAACAAACTGAAGCAGGTCAATATTCCTAATAGTGTAATCACCCGGGTTACTGACTTCCTTTCACGAAGATCTCAAAGAGTCAAACTTGGAAAGGACTGCCTTTCAGGGTGGGGCACAGTGCCGTCTGGAGTGCCACAGGGGACAAAGTTGGGTCCCTGGCTTTTTCTTTTGAGGATTAATGACTTGACTGTCCCAAGTATCTTCAACATGTGGAAATGTGTTGATGATGCTACGGTATCAGAAAGCATACCTAAAGGCCAACAGAGCAAGTCACAAGAAGCAGTAGATGCAATCTACGATTGGTCCAAGGAAAATTTGTTCCAGCTTAATTATACGAGAAGACTAAAGAATTAGTTATATCCTTCAATCGTGATTTCCCGCAACTCCCTAGGGTTTGCATAGACGGAACTCCTATCAAAACCATACAGAGCACTAAGCTACTCGGCTTGACAATCAATGATACGCTAACGTGGAACGACCATATAGAAGAACTTGTTAAAAAAGCGTCTAAGAAACTGTACTTTCTTATTCAACTTAAGCATGTGCATGTTCCTACTTTAGATCTTGTAACATATTTTTGCGCAGTTATTAGGTCTTGACTAGATTACGCTTGTCCTGTTTTCCATAACAGTTTACCAAAGTATCTACAAGTCGAGCTCGAAAGAGTGCAAAGAAAGGCGCTATCATGCATTTTCCCAGGGTGCACTACTAGGACGCCCTTCAGTTAGCAGGGCTTGAGTCCATCAGGGCCCACCAGGAAATTTAACAGAACACCTGTTTAAGTCTATTGTTCATGATCCACGTAGTAAGATTACCAGCCTCCTGCCTCCCTCAGTTTCTATCTCATATGAGCTGAGAAGGCAGAGGTGATTTGCCAGGTCTCTTGTAAAGACAAATAGATTTGGAAATTCATTCATCGTTAAGAGTGAAAGGGAAGTATTTAAGTAATTTCTAAGAGTAGTGGGTTTGTAATTGTATAATAGTAGTAGTTATAAATCATTTCTTATATTTCTTACTTGTAAAGAGGCGCAATTCACTTTTTTAACTGCAATGTTTTTCTTAATAAACACAGTCTATCTATCTATCAATCTATCTATCTATCTATCTATCTATCTATCCATCCATCTGATGACCCACGAACGGCAACCGGAAGTAAGCTGTTTTCAGTACCGCAGTAACTTCCCTATCGAGGCCCCCCTACCCTCCCAGCTTACTTTTCAATAAATGGCAGACTGTATTAGTTAATCATGACAGTAACACTTCATGTGCTTTATTTCCAAAATGCATAATAATGGTAAAAGACTTACAAGAAAACGCTAATAAAACACTCCTTTGAGTTTTTTAATTTTGCTGGGAAAAAAGGGTGTTCCGCCCGGCTCCCAGGATCAGTGATTATGAGCGGCAAAATTCCAGCTCCCAGCTAGATAGTGAGGGAAACTCCCAGCCAGCCGCCTTCGTGTCACTGTTTCCCATCCAGCAAAGAACCTTCGTAAATGTGCATCTGTAGTCCTAAACCGCTCGTCAAACCGGTCAAAACAGTTTTTTTTCCCAACATGTGATAAGTTGAATCAGTGGTAAGCTTCACGTGAGCGAGCTCTCCTCCAGTTTCTGTTCTCATGAAGCCAGCACGGATTGAAATGCTAAAAATATTTAAAGTTTTTCAGCGAAAGACTATGAAAGTTTATAACTTGCCAGTCAGCTGATTTTCCACTGCGGAACAGATATTTTGCGGAACACCTTCGTTGGGTTCCCCTGCATGTGGACTGTTCCGGTATGGTTTATTCACGTGCTGCAAGTTCTGATTTGCTTTTGATCTTCTGGTGCGTGACCTTCCTCGTCATGTGCTTGAGCCTTTCCAGTTTGCGTTCTAGTCTTCACGGTTGCAAATCACAGTAATTAACACTGTAAAAAAATGCACGTGTGATTCCATGCACTCCAATAATCGTTTGGAATGTTTTTGTTTTATTCCCTCTGTCCCTTCTGGTTCGATGCAGTTTTCTAGCATCACGTTTTTCTATAGTCTCTTTGATGGGTTCATTGAGGTGAGGAATTAGCTTTGAAGTGGGTGCCCATGTCTCGATTCATTATGTTCCAGTGGGTGCACGTGACATGGAGCTCCGTTGCTGCTCTCCATCTAGCTTATGAACATTTAAGTCTTGGAATTCAGTGGAATATCGTTATACCATACAATAATTGACTTCATTAGAGGTGGCAAGAAATGATTGGCTAGACACTTTTCACAAGGGTTGACTGGTTAACCAAAATTCTGTTGCAACCTAATCAGCTGCCAAATCATTTTTATAATCCAATCTGAGGCTGTCTTGATTCTTGACACCCAATGAAAAGTCAAACTCAGGTCTATATAGACTACCTTTAATGCGAAAATAAGCCCCCCCCTCCTCAAATGTGCTTGAAATAAATAAGCTCCCAGGGGGGGGGGGGGGGCCTTAATAAAGTATTTACGGAACTAGAATGCGTGCAACTCGATTAACCAATGATATTCTGTTTTGTTGCGTCGTAGTCTCCCTACAAGGGAGTTGAAAAAACGAATTCTGCTCAAAATAATATTCTACCTGTGCATTAACTGTTAAAAGAAATTATTCCGAACTTAAGGTTACTGTCAACGTTCAGGCGTGTCTTTTGAAAAATCGCTCTTGTTCCCGTTGTTTTTAAAGAAAAAAAGGACACTATATTACTATATAGTCCTTTAAGTTTGCCCACCTCTTTCAAAATTGTTGGGTATGTACCAGCGCACAAATCGGTCTCTCAACGAAGTATCCATGTCCGTATCCATAGCATCCTGGGAGTGAATACCGGGCCTCTCGTGAAATGTTGTTGAAACAGTTTGCCCACCCCAGCAGCCAACATCGCTCAACATCGAACTGATGTTAGGTAAGGTAAACACTTTATTTATCCACGGTAAATTCATCAGCATTACAGATAAGCTGAAAAAGTTCACCCAACTTAAATTTACTAGACCTAATATTAAGTACAATAAAATTTCCATGTTTTCTATGAATGCCGTCTCTAAAATACAGATTTCATTAGTTTGTTGAAAGGGAATCAGCCTGCTTGAGGTTAGATGGCAGGCTGTTCCAAAGAACAGGGCCGCTGTAACTAAAGCAACTAAAGCTGTTCTTATAATAATTCGTGCAAATATCGAAGCCGTTTGCTCTGGCCTTGACATTTCATCCCGGTAAACCGAGCCGAACTCCACCCTGAGCTTGTCACCTTGTCGCGGTGGTGGAGCTTGCGTGTCTCAGTGACCCAAAGAGCTATGCCGGTGGGGACTTAGTCCATGGTGGGTTCAACCGTGCCGGATTGGTCGAGGGATAGAGACCTGAAAAAAGGACAACCCCTGGTCCTCCAGGTTGGGAGTTGGGCGTTAGGCTAATCACCTAACCTCGTAAAAAATGAATGATTACAGAAACCTTGCACATTAGAGGCAATCTACCGAATCTTAGGGCCGAGCGGCAGACAACCTGACGCTCCAGAGTGAAAGCCGCGTGGAAACTCTAGAGCCGAGGACGCCAATAGTGCACCCAAAAACACAGTTGAGGATAGGAAAATGGAACGTGAGAACCTTGTATGCACAAGGTAAGACAGCCCCAGCGACGAAAGCAATGAGGGAGGCTAAGTTGCAGATAATGGGTATAAGTGAAAGCAGATGGTGTGGATCGGGGAAGTTCATTCTCAGTACAGGTGAAACAATAGTGTACTATGGCAGAGATGACGAAGTTCACCAACACGGCGTGGCCATCATGCTAAACAAAGCTGCAGCAAAAGCATTTATCAACTGGGCACCTATTGATGAGCGAATAATTCGAGTCAGATTCCATTCTAGGTTCGTCAAGTTAACACTGATCCATGTCTATGCCCCCACCAATGGCACTGATGAAGAGGTGAAAGATCATTTTTATGAGAAGCTCCAGACAAAATAGTGGAAAAAACACCGAAACACGACTTGCTGGTTATCACTGGAGATTTGAACGCAAAGGTAGCAAGCGATGTAGAAGGATATGAAAGAGTCATGGGTATACATGGAGTTGGAACCAGGAACGACAATGGCGAGACACTATGCGATTTTTGCGGCATGAATGACCTGGTGATCACAGGTACGATATTTCCACATAAGGAGATCCAGAAACAAACATGGATATCCCCTGATAGACGCTCTTTCAATCAGATAGACCGTGTGTTAATCAACAGGAAATTTAGAACCTCTCTGCTGGCCTCAAGAGCCATAAGATCAGCTGATATCGCCAGTGACCACCACCTGCTTTGTACGAAACTGAGGCTAAAGTTAAAAGCAGCTCCTAGAAGACGTGGAATTAGAAGGACGAGATATGACACTCAGAAGCTGGAGAACGATGGGTGAAGGAGGCAGTTTCGTTTGAAACTAAGGAACAGGTTTGAGATATTGCAGAGGGGGGAGCCGGAAGATGACGAAGCAGATTAGCCAGAAGCTGAGCTGGAGAAGGCAAACGGCATGTTAGAGAAGGCTAACAATATGACAGCAAAGAAAGTTCTAGGATATAAGACAAAGAAAGTCAAGCCATGGATCAGTAAAGAATCGTGGGACCTGATTGAGCAGAGATAAAAGAGATAAAACTAAAACTTCATGGAACCAACTCCGAGAGACTAAAAGAAAAGAGGCGAGTAGAATAATATATAGATTTAGCCAAGCCAACAGGAAACAACCAGTTGGCTATTTACAAAGCGTGGAAGGAATAATCATTTATTATGAAGTGTGTTCGTTGGGAGAACTCACTCTACGAGCCAAGATTCCATGACGATGATGCATTTATGTAAAGAACGTATAAGAACTTTTTTAAAATTCCTGTATAATATGTAGTATTTTTTATCATTATATAAGGCTCACATATACACAGGATACCCAAGATTAGAATTGTGTTCGACATCTATAGAGGTTTATTTAAATGGGTCCCCAAAGGCGCGAAATTTTTTGCCAAATCACTGAGATGATTAACAAGTGCTGTAAATGAGACAGCCTCTTACCTCCAATCGCATTTTATGAGTGGCTTCCATTTCCCACGTCTTCACTAAATCTTCTACAATTTTCTCAAGGGATCCTTCCTTGTGATTTTTAGTTTTCCCCTCCAAGTAGGCTTTGTTGATTTTTGTATAATCGGGTTTTCCCTCCCGCCATTTGATTGCCGGATCATCCATGTACTGTCTGTGGGGACAAGCGCTCTGTGCCATGATCACTTCCTAGGCGATTCTTTAGACTCCTAAAAATGTTCAAAAAACATGAAAGGAAAACTTTGTCTGCTAAGGGTTTAAAAAAACCACTCATGTGTTTGATCAAATTTCATTTTTAAGCTCGGTTATCGCGGGGCCCACTTTTGGCATAAAGCCGAGTCAAAAATAGTATTACATCCTTTTTAAGTTGTGTTTTGAATAAAATTAATTCTTCGGCGAGAACTATCATCGACACTCGTATAAACAATGACAACAAAAATCATTTTGAAAACAGCGTTTATATCTGCTAGTTACGTGCGACCGAAGGCACTGGGTCTCGTCTCGTCCAAGGAAAGACTTCGAAAAGCGGAGCTTTCCTAGCTGGGCACGAAAAGTTTCCAGTGCCTTCGATCGCAATAGTCACCGGTATAGATTGATGATGATGATGATGATGATTATAGACTTTATTTAAGTATCAATAGTATTTAGCATGGGAAAAACTAATTGGGGACACTATTTACACAATAAAGTTTACCTTAGCTAAAGTTAAAATTACTTGCAATTTAATGAATAATGTATATGATAAGTAGATAAATAGAAAAATAAATAAATAGATGAAATGTATAAACTAGGTAAGATTTTAAAAGTTTAAAAGATCTCAAATATATATAAAATGTAAAATTTAAATTTAAAGCGGGCTAGCAGCATATATCACAGTTCTTACATCAAGTCTCAATGAGGTATAGTGAGGGGGACTTCAGGTGCTCACTCGATCACTCGATCAATGGGCTGTTAAATTTCGGCTTTCGTTCGGACGGCCGAATTGGTGTACGAACGTTCTGGAACGGAAGCGCTAAGCCCACGTGTCCCAAGTGCGAATCCTACCCTATGCTCTTATTTCATTATTTTTAGGGGACGTTCTGAATTTTCCATCGAATTATGAAATCAAAGTCTTAAAAGTCGTAGAAGACCAGTGTTCCAAGTATCTTTTGAATTCACGATAAACTTGTGTCACAGGGAATTAGTAGTCGGATATGCTCGGTCTTGATATGGAAAATGTTCGTCTGAAGTCACATGACAAAGCAAACCGTAGATCAGCCATTTTTATTAAGCGACGGCAGGAGAGGAGTTTACGACTTTCAGGTAAGAAGTTGATGTTTTCTGTCGTTCTTTCTGACAAAATAATTAATAGGAAACACTCAGATACACAACAAACCACTGTCGAATCATCCGTGCAACGAATTTCAATTCGCTGTGGATATCTGATACCAGTAGTTTAAACAGGAAAGGTGTATCACATCATTCCGATACAAGTGAGAACCTGGAATGGAGTGAAAAAACTAACCACAACCCCCAGTTCTGTGGTAACAGAACTTGTTTATCAGCCTGAACTGAATGGTATACCATTACGTGAATCGATCAACAATGACCAAGAGGCAGCAAATGTAGTTATCACTGTGCCCTCCATTCATAGCGTCCACTCCGTGGAAACGTTTGTTCATTGTATTAACTTTGGACGGCGTTTGGTTCACGCAACAGCGGGGAAGTTTGTTCAGTGTCCAAGATGTAGTACTTACATGAGAACCATCAACTGCTCGACAAAAAAATGTGCTCGGATTGTAGTTCAGTCTGATGATAACCTGCTACATGTTACTGCATGTTCTAAAGGAAGCCTGTCCAGATCTGTCTTTGATGTCAGAGGGAACTCTGGCAGAGCTGTTACTCGATATGAACAATGTAACCATCACCTACGACGCCTCCAATAGCACGATTAAAAAAATTAGCCTTCAGAAATGAGCTGAACTGTTGCTGTTTAATATGTGGCTCCCGGTACAACATTCAGGACCTTACAGAACGTTTATATTTATAATCTGAGAAAAGAACTTTCGACGCTGCCAAGGTCTGTCTTTATTATCAGGGAAAACTCTTGACAGAACTGTTTACTTGGTATGAACAGTGTCTGTGTACGTGTATTTCATCTGTTACCATTTAATTTGCCAAAAGGGACTTGAACACGTTTATTTCTTATGGCATTCAAACATAAGACCTGACGCCAGGAATCAATCTTGTTGTTGTTGTCAGTTATTCTTGCAGAAAAAGATCTTTCAGTGAAGGAACTGTCTATGTTATTACAAGAAACTGGGTGCAACTGTTACTTAGTATGAACAAAGTAAGCATCATGTACAGCCCCTTCAGTTTCACAATTAAAAATAAGTTGAGTTGTACTGTATTTCTCAACTACTTAATTTGGTGGAAGGAATTTAAAAACTGCCAGCATTTGGATTAATATATAATAAAGCTTTCAACACTTGGATATGTAGCTTTCAGGGTATTTACATGTAAAACAAAAAAGATAACTTTCAAACCCTCAACTTGCCAACAGCGCAGTTCAATTCAGTTTTCATTAAACATTCAGATTAATTTTACAAAAATCCTTACCCACAAATAGCTGAGCTAATCAGGGTGGGGAGGTGGTTTTGCATCACCAAACATTCCACTCTTATTGTACATTGTGAACCAATCAAAGTTTAAGAAATTCTCAACAGCATCCAATCAAATGATCCCTATTTACTGCTCCTGCGTAAACATGTTTCTAATTTGATATTAACCATCACTATCTAGAATATGCACAGCAAAATCTGCAAAGGAATGGAATGCTCAGTTTCTAAAACCCTGCACAATAATCCAACGCATCTCCATCAGTTCACCTTTTTGATGTCAGTGCAAACTCATTAACTAGGACACGTTGCTATACAAGCAAGAATCCCCTTTTGTACTTAGCAATTTCTTGGTTTTTTGGGCGGCGGCGGGGGGGGGGGGGGGGGGAATTCTTACACTTTTTTTCTGTTTGCATGTTTTTCGTCATTTACTACCGGTAATCATCAATGAGGTGTCTCAGAGAGACTTTGATTAAAACTCTTAACATTGGCTTCTCTCTATTATTTTTGTCTAGTTTGTTCCAAAGATGGGGCCCAAAATATCGTTAAGAGTGCTTTCCATAATGCACGGTGCGAAAACGTGGAATATTAAAATCAGCGTTTCTCAGATTGTACTGTTTCGGGGTAGTATTGAATATTTCTGTTATATAAGTGGGCACAACTCCGTTTTTTACTTTATACGTTAGAATGGCGATGTTTTGTAACCGTTGTTGATACAGACTTGGCAGAGCTGCTCTTGTTAGAAGCTCACTGTAGGTCTCCGATTTGGATTAAAAACTGCCCTGAGTGCGCGCTCTTGAATTCTTTCCATTTTCTTCTTATCGGATGATTTGCAAAAGTGCCATACGACATCACAATATGTTAGGCGGGGCAGAATATTGGATTTATACAGCTGTAACTTTACGGACCATGGGATTAAATTACGCAATCTCAATAATACCCCAACTTTACAGCTCGTTTTCTTGCAAATCTCTCTTATGTGTTCACTAAGTGTCAATTTGTTATCAATGGTTGCACCGAGAATTTTGAGATAATCATATGATTTAACTTCATGTCCATCGAATTCCATAGTCAATACATATCCAGGGGTTTTCCTAGAAGGTTGCGGATCAAGGGTAATGATTTGGTATTTCTGAGTTTTGACGGTTTTGAAGCAATAGTCCGTCGTAAAGGAGTGTATTTTGGTTCAAAGACGAGAACCTTTCGAGAAAATATACGCAAGAGTGCATCTTACAGTGGCAAGAAGGTTTCTTTTGATTCATTCTAACAAAACCCCTCTGCTCCCCATGTATATACAAGTAAGTTATCCTCTAATTTCGACCACGGTATCGTTTTTGACACCGTCAGTACATTGCATCACCGTTTATATATACTTTACGTCATAGAAAGTGCGGCGTACGGGGTTTTATGCACAAACAACGAGTGAATAAAACCCCGTACAAAGCACTTTCTATGTCGTGAACTGTTTATTACACAAAAGACGAGAATTTTCATTAAAATAGTTTTCTGAACACGAATTAGAAACAAAAACTCACTAACAATAGAACCATATGCAAATTTAATTTAATTCAATAACAAAGTACGATTTGCACGATTTGCACGAGATGCACGAGTGATTGGCATGGAAACGCCTTTACGCTATCGTTGATTGGTTATACTTCCACATGTGAAATAGCTGTACGCCATTCTGATTGGCTGTATAGGCCTTTTTCACATGTGAAAATAAAGCGTATGGATTTGTACAAATGAGCTTTATGGAATAAAATTCTCACGTTATGTGTAATAAAATGCTGTACTGAATGTTGAGATAAGCATTTTTCTTTGAGTTTATTTGTTGGCATAACACTGACTGTTGGCAGCCATTAATCTATAAACGCATCCCACCTGAATGCCTCCATGAGTCTTGTTACAACAAAAACAGATATATCCGATTTCACTCCGAAAGTTATGTAACGATTGCCCCTCTGTGCTTCATACGCACCCACAACGATTTACGTTTTTTCACAGTGCGCTCGAAGAAAAAAAGTGCTGGCTGTGATCTTAACAGTCCGAACCGAAAAATCAAACAGCACTATATTGACTATATTATTGAATTCAACATTCAAACTGAATCAATTTAAGGTCAATGTAATTGACATACGATGAAATGATATATGAAATGGACCATATATGAACTGCGGGATATGAAATCAAGTGAAGCTATGATCCTCGCAGTTATGGACGCAATTTTTGCAATTGCGTAAAGAAGCCTGAAAAATTCAGGGCTTCAACGGTGTTTGAACCCGTGACCTCGCGATACCAATGCGACGCTGACATAGTTGCTGCATTGATATATTGGTACTGCAGAACACTCGTTTACTTATTTGCATATGAATCGTATTACGTTATATGCCTTATTTTTGAAACAATGCCACTACAACATCACCGTCAATGAATGAAGCTATGAATGAAGCTTTATTTAATCTCGGGATTGACGAGGTTGATTAGACCTCTAGCAAAGAAAAATATGCTAATAAGCCGAGAGAAATAAAGAAAAGGAAATCCAAAAACTATTTACAGAATAAGACCTAAAAATTACATGACATAGCTATATACAACAAAAAGCCCAATTACTCAAAAGAACATAGATATTATATCGAGTTAACTAAAACCTTAGCTGTCTGACTGTTTTTTTAAAGGCTGACAATGTGCTTTGGGATCTTAAGGTATCAGAAATCTTGTTCCAAGTAATCGCCGCCAAGTATTTAACTGAGTTCTTGCCATAACGAGTCGTATTAGGTTTCGGTACTTGCAGCTTGTTAACCCCTCTCAGATTTTTGATGTTGTCTCTTAAACTAAATAGGTCTCTCAGATATTCAGGTGGATAATTGTTAATTGTCTTAAATACAATAATTAACAAGTTCTGGATACGTCGATCCACAAGGCTGTAACCAATACGATCACAAAGAGTGCTAGTTTGTGAAGACTCATCACTGTACACTGAGTAACGAACAGCTCGTTCATGCACCTTATCCAGTTTATTATTATCAGACTTTAAACAGTTATGCCAAATGGAGGAACAGTAATGAAAATGAGACATAATGAACGAATTATAAAGGCAAAGTTTGGTCCGAAACGATAAAATATTGTTCAGTCTACAAAGAACATCTAGTTGCTTTCCAACTTTCTTGCTAATTTTCGTAATGTGTTTTCCAAAATTCAGGGCATTGTCCAATGTTAGCCCAAATAGATCTACCGTATCAAGTAGTGGTAGTGCAACACCTTCAGCAAATAATGATAGTTTGACATTGGGCTTTCGCGAGAGAACCAGGGCTTGCATTTTTCAGGGTTCAAAATCATCTTGTAATTACGAAACCACTCACACACCACCACAAGTTCCTTATTGACAACTTGTTCGACAACAGCTGGATCAGAATCAGCAAAATATAGCTGATTATCATCAGCATAGTTAGACAGTTGGTCGCGTTTTTTGAAGTTTCTCGATATTGTTGCTTATGTAACGCATGATGTGGCAAATGCATTGGCGCATTCTTTACGGAGTTAAATTCACTTGTGGCTCCTGTTTGATTCGATTCTTCGCCTTGAGTCCCTAACGACACGTAAATCAACAAACACAGGCCACCTCCCGAAGGGGACATAGAGTTATGTCGTAGAGTTAGAGTTAAGTTTCCAAAATCCTGAATTCAGGATTTTGGACTGCCAAAATCCTGAATTCAAGATTTTGGACTTCCAAAATCTTGAATTCAGGATTTTGGAAGTCGTAGACTCTAACTCTAAGTCATAACTCTACTGAAATAACTCTATTGATAGTTAATCTCCCTCCCGAAACCTGCAACACAGTTCTAGAACTCAACTAAACTAGCAGTAATCGCAGATTAGCAGAGTGCGTTCGATATGCATTTCAGCCACTCAGGAAGTGCAAAAGTACTAAAGTATTTTCTTGTGTTCCATGGATAGGACCTCTATAACCTTCACTTTCATATCTTGCTCTATAATTTTACAACTCAAAAGAACATAAATGCTATGAAAGACTGTTCTAGGGAGAACTGAGAAATATATATTTAACATATGCCAATATGCTATTGTACACTGACTCACCTGAGGAAACAGAAAGCTAGGTAATGAAAAAGTCAAAGGCATGGTACTTGAACACATTTCATAGAAATCGTTTATCGAATCCTCAAATGGACTGTGTACGCGAGTAACATGAATAAATATTTCAATGAATTGACGGAGTGTGTTGCTTCCAATTTGTCTGGGCAGTTCTTGAGTCTTTCAAATAATAATCATCGAGCCACAACGATAGCTTGTTCTGGACCGAAATTACAAGCTGTAATGAAATAGCGCTTTGGCCACTGAGCGACACAACTCATTTGAATAAAGCTTACTTTGTAAAGATAAAACGGCACGATGGCCCCCGAGCTACACAACTCGGTGGATTCAATTTGTGGCGCGATGGCCGCCGAGATATTACCCCGCGAGCAGTTGGTTTCTCCTACCACAAGCTTTATTCATTTGGTTCGATGTAACGTTAGTAAATTGACTGCTGAGTTCATGTTTCTTTGATTTAGCCCGACGGCATGGCCATACATAATAATTTCTTAATCGAAATGAAACATGCAAGTACAAAACTGTAGCCTGCGCCACTGAGACGAAACCAAACCTCTGGTTAACCGGCGTTAGATTACGTCTGCGACGCAGCCTCGTACAAAACCCCTCCATTGCTGTTTGAAAATATTCCGACCAGGATTCATATTTACTTCCCTAAGAATCTGACGAAGCATATTGCAAAATATGTCAGCTCAGCTCGAGAGCACATTATAAAAGGCCATTTTGCTTACCAGGAAAAGGCTTTCAAAATCCAAACTAAAAACGTGCCTCAGAAATCACGGGAGACTTCACCACGTGTAACAGAATGTAAACAGAAGCTCAACATTAAAGTGAGGCAAATGTGTGTTGAACTTTGTAGGCCGGTGTTTCTCATTCTCGTCCCCATCGCCCTTTCCGCTTATCTTAGCCGGCGGGGCCTTGGCATGAGAATCGAAGGCTCATGAGTAAAATGAGCAACCGATAAGCAACTCTTGAGCGACCCATGAGTATATGAGCAACTCATGAGTCACTTGAAATGAGCAACCAATGCGCAACAATAAGCAAAATGAACAAATGAGCAACTCTGAGCAACTCATGACCAACTTCGAGCAACCCTGAGTAACTCAAATTCAGGGAGTAACTGCGAGGATCATTCGCTCCGTGACTCAAAATGTGTATAAGAGCAGACGTCAAGCGCGCGATGCTCATTTGGAGCAATCCCTTTGGGTGAACGTATGGCTCATTTCTGCTGCTACTGCCACAAACCGTTTAATCGAGTTTACAACAGATACCGTCACGATAGGCGAAGTTGTTGGAAACGCAGAGATTAGGAACCTGTGGGAGGTGTAACAATGG
>NC_090877.1:39215238-39237738 GCF_036669935.1 Montipora foliosa | reverse complement strand
CTGTACACAAATCGTTGATGGAAGGGTTTGGGTGAGACTAATAAAGGTTATGATGATATACGGGCGAGGACAACAATTTGGAAGTTGTGCAACGCAACGTAATATTTATGTAATCTTAATATAGTGATCACTCGTAAATTGTTTTGCAAATGATTCAGAAATAAACAGTAGGTTATCTCTTCCCACCCACTTCCCGTTTTTTTTTTTTTTTACATGAAAACACAATCTTTTCTCAGACCGGTTTAATACGGTCAGTATAAAGGGAAGACTGTGGACTGTGGACCTGGTCTGCAGATCGGGTATAAAACGATGATCGGGTATAAAAGGGAGACCAGGATAAAACGGGGACTGCGGACTAGGTATAAAACAAGGGCTCAGTAAAAACTGAGTATACAACAAAACTAGGAGTATGCGTAGGAGGCTAAAGAGGAAGTCGGTAGTGTGTACGCATAGTTTACCATAGGGAGCCCACACAAACAGTGTGTCTGTTTGTATGTTCGAAATATAAAGAAATGTATGGGAAATATTGAAGAGTCCTAATACAGTAAACTTACATCGAGAAATGACTATGTTAAAGCTCAAAATAACCTCAGTTGTTGTGTATTGTCATTGCTGCGGCTGAAAATGGTGAATTTGAGCGATTTGGTGGATTTTCCGTTGACTGTTACTACACGTCCTTAGAAAGAACATAGTCATTTCTCGATGTAAGTTTACTGTATTAGGACTCTTCAATATTTCCCATACATTTCTTTATATTTCGAACATACAAACAGACACACTGTTTGTGTGGGCTCCCTATGAGTTTACTAAATCAGGACATGGACTATAAGGCCCGGGTTAAACGCCGTACTTCACATGAGCCAAACCTAATTACACTTTAGGTCGACCCAAACTAGTTAAGTTCGCCTGTTGAGTCAAACGTCAAACTTAAGTAAGCCGAACTTTAACTGACCACGAAAATAAATAGCAAAACCGAGATCGAGGCTGTCTCATACATTAACATGATTATGCATTTGGTTCAGCTCATGTGAAGATCGGCGTTTCACCCAAAGGCGATCTTCAGTCGTTATTCCCGCCTGGAGTGGCCGTGAAGAACGCCTCAGCCGATCCAAATAAAACCAGTCGAACTTAATTCAGCCAAACTTTAACAGACCACGAAAATAAATAGCAAAACCGAGATCGAGGCTGTCTCATACATTAACATGATTATGCATTTGGTTCGGCTCATGTGAAGGTCGGCGTTTGACCCAAAGGCGATCTTCAGCCGTTATTCCCACCTGGAGTGGCCGTGAAGAACGCCTTAGCCGATCCAAATAAAACCAGTCGAACTTAATTAGGTCAAACGCTGTACTTCACATGAACTTAATTCATGTAAATTAGTTGAATTGAGTTCGGCTTATGTGAAGTACGGCGTTTAACCCGGGCCTAACAGTTGTGTCAATCGCAACAAAGTGTTTACTTCGCGAATAGGTAAATGGACTCCTGTCTAAATATGACAATGGCATCTCCCACTGAAGTCCTTCAAATTACTCGATTTCTAAACATAAAGCTGGTGACCTGTGAAGGATTCCGTAAATTCCTTTCTTGTCTTACCTCTGAAGAAACATCAACTAACATCTAGCTGCATCTGTTGAAACATTTCCACCATTCCCATGTCAGACTTCAATTCATGTCGTGAACCTGTCGCCATTTATGCCTTTTGTACAGTGTTTTGTACTCATTCCGCTTTTTGTGCCTAGTCCGCAGCCTTCAGTCTGCATTTTATACTCAGTCCATGTTTTATACCCAGTCAGCAGTCTGGGTCTGCAGTCTGCATTTTATACTGACCGGGATTACTACCAAGTCCTGTGTGAAATGATTTTGGCACAGTAAAGAGATCAGAGCTTGTAGATCCTAAATTTTTGGCCTGCATCTGCACCATAGTAGCGAACTTTTTGGTGAAATTTTTGCCATTTTGCAAAATTGCATCAGGCATGCAGAAAATACAAAAGTACATAAGGGGCAAGAATTACAAATATTATTTTATTGACTGAGTTGTTTTTGCCCTGCTTCCCTATTTATTCATGTACATTTTGTTTCATCGGACAATCTTGCAAAAGCATTTGTCTCTTTAGACATCATTGCTCATAAAGTTTGACCAAATATCACTGTAATACATGGGTAGCAAAGCATTTCCATAACTGTAGGAAATTGTTTTAATATAGCTTTACGATCATTAAAGAATTGGGAGACAGACAGACTCTAAAAGGGTTGAATAACTAGGGTTTGGTCTAGTTGACAACCTTTGAGCCTTGGAAGAATGAGTGTCAGTCTACTGTGTCAATGTGTCTATAATCCATGACAGGAACTAGTCATGTATTCATGTGCCACTTCATTATAGTTCTCTGCCCATTTGAAAATTATGTTAACAACTCTGTATAATCTCCTACAGTTTTTTAAATGAGCTTATTTATTACTTAGGTTTGTTGGTGGTGAGATGAATACCTGCTATAACTGTCTTGACCGTCACGTTGAGAATGGAAAGGGAGATCGTACAGCTTTGATTTATGACAGTCCATTGACTGGAAAGATAGAGATGTACTCATATCAAAACCTTCAGCATCTAGTAAGAATGACATTGCTTTTACAATTTTGAATTATTTTGTCACTGCAATGCTCTTTTCAGTGTTTATTTTATACTTGTTTAAACCTGTTTCTTTCTTCAGGTTGCAAAATTTGCTGGAGCTCTTGCAAATTTAAATGTTGGAAAGGGAGACCGAGTTGTGATCTACATGCCAATGGTCCCCCAGGTACATATCTACTGTAGCTAAGCTGTGTTTTAAAATATGTTTACATGTAGTTTAACAAATTAATTAATGTGCACACTATTTCATATGTTTGGAGGCCAGTTTTAAGCATTACCGGTACCTTATATCTTGTTTTCCAGGCTGTTGTTGCAATGTTGGCTTGTGCTAGACTTGGTGCAATCCATTCTGTTGTGTTTGGGGGATTTTCTGCCCAAGAGTTGGCAAGAAGAATTGAGCATGCAGAAGTAAGGTTTATCAAATTTAGTACTATCAGAATATTATTGACGTCATAATGGTTAATTCTTCAAAGATGCATGATATAAATTAAAATAGTATTATAGTAAGGAGTCCTAGAATCTCTGTAACATCTTCACAAGTTCTTGATGCCCTTCAAGTAGAAGCTGAAGATACTTGAAAGTCTTCTAAGGATCTGTTAAAGTTATTTTAAGGTTTTCTCCTGGACAATCTCAAACCAGTGGTCAAATGGTCCATTAGAGTAGATGTTGGTCCAATTGAAACTGTCGCTCATATTTAAGGCCATGACCTATCAATAATCATGAATTTCCGTTGAATGTTATCAACCATTCAGTGCAGGGCTGGGATGCTTGGGGTACAGGGCTGGCACAGTGGTGAGAGCACTTGCATCTCACCAATCATTTCCTGACTCGGCGTCGTTAAAAACTGCGCACCGGTGGCTCAGTTGGTTGAGCACCGGGCTGTCACGCGGGAGGTCGTGAGTTCAACTCTGGCCGGACCAACACTCAGGGTCTTTAAATAACTGAGGAAAAAGTGCTGCCTTTGTAATTACATCTGCAAACGGTTAGACTCTCTAGTCTTCTCGGATAAGGATGATAAGCCGGAGGTCCCGTCTCACAACCCTTCAATGTTCATAATCCTGTGGGACGTAAAAGAACCCGCACACTTGTTGTAAAGAGTTTGGCATGTAGTTCCCGGTGTTGTGGTCTGGTTTTTCTGGTCTGGATAGGGTAGGGTGGAGCACCTCGCATAGGACCTCGAGTCCTGTTGGTGCTCCTTCCCTCTGGGCAGGTTTGCCCAGTAGAAGAGACAAACCAGATGTCCCGTAAAACATGTGGGTTGTGTTTGTTGGTACAGTCTAGTCTGCTCAGAGAGGTTTTTTTCTGAGTGAGTACTCTGGTTTTCCCCCTCTCCTCAAAAATCAACATTTGATTTGATTTGTGTTAATTTGTTGATATTCAGTTCTCAGTGTCCCCAATAATAATTAGTGCCCTAGCACTTAAGATGACTAGACACTTAAATAAAGTTCCTTTCCTTTCCTTTCCATCATTTGCTGTGAACATGTGCTAATGGTTTCCTTTTTTTCACCTGCATGCATCGTTGGCAGTGACATTAATTTTATCTTCTACATTTGTAATATTGAAGTCTTCAAGGACCCAGGACGTTTCTCAAATTATAGAGCAATCTACAAACTTGCCACGTGGCTGACATCACCTCAGTCTGCTAAGTATTAACTTACCTCTTGTAATTTTTTTGTAGCCACGTGTTATTGTGACTGCGTCTTGTGGTCTTGAACCAAACAGAATGGTGTATTACAAACCCCTTCTGGATGAGGCAATCCGACTGTCAAGTCACAAGCCCTCTACATGCATTGTGTATCAAAGAGACCAGGTAAATTTTTGACAATTTTCTTTGGCATGGCTTAAATTTGCTTGATTATGAAAATGTGATATTGATCAAAGAATGCAATAGGCATTGTAAGAGAAGAGAGTCATTCACATTGATGAGTTATATGTGCAGTGAACAAAGTCACTGTAACAATTTACTGAGTGTTATAATTACTGAGTTGCAATATGGCAATCGTTGTCGAAAAACAAGTAGCATTTTTCAGTTTTTTTACCTCTGTCAGAAATCGGAAAAGTTGTCCAATAGGGACTCTTTCCTGTTACTCCCCTGCTAAGTACAATCTTTGTGCCTAGGGTCTTCTGAACACATCTTTGGTAGGTTTCAGGGGAGAGTAGAAATGCGTAGATTCAGGTGTAGATTTTATCCAGTGGACACAGTACAAGCAATGGCAGCAAAAATGATGTAATGCAAAATAATACTGGTTTTTTATTGGATCTTTAAACAAAATATACCCTTATTGAGCTCAAGAATATCGATAAACAACACAAGTGGTGAAAAATGAATATTTGGAATATACAAGCAATGAATAATAGACTTCAACAACATCTTTTGCTGTCTAATATCAAAGTGAGCTGTAGTTCTAACATTGCACTTAATAAGTACATGTATGGCCGGTTCAGGCCTGCTTGGGAGTAAAAGGGTTAATTAATAATTAAGTACAAACTGCTAAGTTTTGAAGTTTTTGTGAATGATGGTTGGTCAAAGGTCTATAATATTAACCCTTTGACATCCAAACCGGCCTAAACTGGCCAGACTTAGTATTTTACTCTAACGCCAGACGATTTTACTCGTCAATGGGGAACCCCTGGGCGTCAATGGGTTAATCACTCACTGAAAAACTATGTCCCCATTAAAATGTTTAACTTAGTAAAAAAATAAATTTTAGACTTTTTTTAAAACGTGCTGTTTTTCATTGCAGTTAGTTTTGTTTTGTTTAGTGCTCAGGAGATATCATTCCAGGGAGGGACATAACCTGGGATCAAGTGATGGAAAAGGCACAACCACATGATTGTGTTCCTGTCCTGTCAACTGATCCACTTTACATTCTCTACACCTCTGGAACAACTGGAGACCCTAAGGTAAATGAGAGATGCACAACAGTAATCATCCTCTTTCCAATGATAAAATTACTGAGCCCTTTGCTGGATTCCTGCTTTATGCTCCTCTTGGCTGAGATGTTGTGAGAGCCTGGGTTAAGGTTTGCAGCAATCCTGCATACACCAAGAATTAATAATCTTTGTTTTTCAACCGGTTTCAGTCTCTTTTTTCTTTTCTATTAATTTGTTCAGGGAATTGTGCGCGACAATGGAGGGCATGCAGTTGCTCTTCGATGGAGCATGTGGAATGTTTATGGACTCAATCCGGGTGAAGTGAGTATATGGATTGCATAACATTTTAGTCCCAAGAGCAATAGTCATTATTTTTGTGCCTCAAAATGTATGATTACTTTTTGCCTAGATGCAAATATTTCTTCCTAATGCATATTTAATAACATTCATTTTTGGGTCTTTTATAAGGTTTGGTGGGCAGCATCTGACCTCGGCTGGGTGGTTGGCCATTCTTATATTGTTTATGCTCCATTGCTGTCTGGTTGTACAACAGTTTTATTTGAGGTAAGTAAAGGTAGGGGAAAAATCAGCAAAAAGTTTGGTAATGCCTAATGTTTTGAACTATGATTTGGCAAATCCTTGGTGTTTGAGAATTTTTCTCTTAGAGCTTAAAGGAACAGATAAGTATGGTTAGATGTGTCACAAACATTTGTTTTTGTGTATTATTGGTAATTCTTTTAAATGGCACACTGTATTTATCATGATAATCGACTATTTTTTTGGTATATTCTTTTTGGCTCCACAAAAGAGTAGCAATTTGTGTATCTGACTTTACCTTTGCCCTTATTTTTGTTAAGTTGACTTCTGATGGCTTGTATGCTTTCTCTGGTGTTTCTAATGATCTCCAAGACTTCCTTTTTAACTTGCCTCTGCAAATAAATTTCGGTTTCAAGAATATAATATACCAAAGCTTGGTATATTAGCACTAACCGTTGGTTAAGAGGCATCAAAACCTGCAGGTTTCCATGGTAGTTAACGCTGGTTAGCGCTAACCATGCTTCGAGCAACCCGGGCCAGGGGCCTGTTTCTCGAAAGACCCGGTAACTTACCGTGCCCGGTAAGTCACCCGGTAATTACCCGATAAGTTTTCGGGTGTTTCTCGAATCTCCCGTTAATTTCGATCCCGTTATTTTCCCCGATAACTTGCCCGGTAACTTACGGGAGCTTTGGAGCTCCCGTTAACTCTCCCGTTAAAGTTTACGGGTAACATCATTTTGCTGCATCAAAACAAAATGGCTGCCGAAGGCGGACTTTTGTTACGCAGTTTGTCGGCCAAGAACATACCAATGGAGGCCTGTACTGAATCATATGACCGATACAGAAGTCGTTTAGAGGCATAGGTTGTCAACAGGAAGATTAAATTGGCTGATTGAACGGTGTATTGTAAAGAAGATCTAGAGAGACAGCAATTCGCGGAGACTCAGGTAAACCAATACAGGCCAATAGTCAAGACGTTCCCACCTACTTTGGATGGAATCGGCAATAAAGAAAGCCTTGACTTAAACACGGACTGCGGTTTGCTTTGGCGTGAGTCTACTCTTTTTCACATCTAAATTCGCAGCACCCAGAGTCTTAATGGCGAACAACTAGCTGCAGCATTTCCAGCAAAAAACAAATGACATGTTGTTAAAAAAAAAACATACAAATACATGGGATGCAAACTACTGGCAGGGAAAATTAGGAAAGGAGAAGCGATCGACCATCACGTGATAGAGCAAAAAAACAAAACACACCCAGCTAAATGCTGTATGTTTCTGAAACAGGGAAATTGCCTCCTTGTGTAAGAACAAAACATGCTTGTGTTCGAGATAAAAAGGAATTATTATATGGACTCAAACTCGACAAAACCTATCAATAATGTTTATCAAACAACGAACTTCTTTGCGTACGTTGTTCCCACGGCAGTCCGCTTTATCTCTGTTATATTTTGGTGGACTGTTCAAGTGTGATAATAAATTCATGTTTATAAATCTTCAAGCAAATGTGATCGTATTTTACCCTATAGCTGGCTTTCCCAGAGTGACTGGAGCAATTGATGACTCTCTCATTCCTATCTGGCACCCAGACAGTGATGAACATCTCTCTGTTTGCCACAAGGGTTTTCATGCTATTACTGTGATGACAGTGTGCAATGCTCACCTGTCATCTACAAATTTTGTTTGCATATGGCATGGCTCTGTGCATGATTCAACTATTTTTAGGGACGGACCATTAGAAAAGCGATGTGGGGATGGGGGATTTTCAGCTGGAAGGAATTTTTTTTTTCGCGCACTGCTCGTGCAGGAATTTTTTTTTCCAGGTGAAACCCCCTGCACGAATTTTTTTTGGACAAATATTGCTTTTTTTTAACAGTGAAATCTTGATTCATTATCTATATGTTTTTGTGATTTATCAATCATTCTACACTCACAACAGATCAAAGGATACAGGCCACTTTTTAATGCAAAAGAGGAGGAAGCCACTTGGAGTGGACGGCTTCCCTGTACATTTTTGCAGTCCCTGCCCTCTGGAATTCCTCTCCCACAGCCCATCATAATGATGCCATAATCCATTAACCAACACAGCCCCTCTGTAGTGCCCTCCAATCCAAAATCTAATATTTATTTATTACAAATTTTATTTTATTATTTTTATTATAACACAGTATTAACAGAGAATATATCGTACATGTAGGTGCACTAGCAGCAATTTAAAACAAAAACAAGGTTCTAATTGTCTCCTTTCAATAAGAAGAAAGTGATTTTTGTTTATTCATATTGTGCCTGGTAATATTGTTGATTTCTGAATGACATTTCTGGCTATTGTAGTGTGAATTAATTTATGTCACCTTTAATTTGTCATATCATTCAGTGTGAGGAAAACACCTCAGTACACTAGATGTCTTTATTTATTAATAATAATATAGCAGGGCCTGGGGTAAGGCCCCAAGAATATTTTGAATGAGAATTATTTTTAATAGACACTGGCAAATATTATATAATTATTAAATAAAAGACACAATTGAGCCTTCCTTCTGCATGAATTTTTTTTCTTTACCTTTTTCTTTACGTGAATTTTTTTTCTTGGCATTTTCCCTTGGAGTTTTTTCCCCATCCCCTTCATCACTTTTCTAATGGTCCGTCCCTTAATGCCAGCTACTTGCAAGCATGTATGGAGGGTGGAGGAGGCGGGAATGGGTGGCTCCTGCGAGACTGTGGGTATGCAATCAAACCCTACAGGTACCAGAAGACCCATACAAAAATGAAGAACACCACTGAGAGGGTCTTTGGCCTGGTGGAAGACAAGATTTCCCTCCTTGATTACTCTGGTGGGCAGTGCAAAGCAGCAAATTTCTGCCTGGCCTCCATTTAACTCAATAGCTTCTACATAACTCAAGCCCAACTTAACTCAAAATATTTTCTTTTGTTTAAGATAAATCTTAACACCAGAGAGATACTTGCAAAGCTAATGAGAGGCATGAGTTAATTTCAAGTTTTCAACTATAACGGAACAAACTGTTTTGAACTTTTTTGCAATGCAGAGCAGTTTGGTAGGGATCACCTTGGTTAAACACTTGATTATTGCTTCTTGCTAGCTAGGCCTTGAAAGTGACAAAACATGGAGAGAGTTTTGTTAAATTTACTGTGCATTGAACGTAGATGGAAAGATTCAACTTTGCAGTGAAAAACACTTGGAGTGAGGTGCACTTTAACAGTAACATTAATTTTAACGGGTCACTTTGTCCAAAAGCCACTCAACAGTCATCAGGTGAGTTCATTTTAAATGACACTGCAAAAAAGGGAAACAGTGAGGGGGATTTCATTTATTAGCACTTTTGAAGGGGGTTGATTGAAATGTTGGCTTTTCCACTTCATTTTGCTGACTTCAAAGCTGAATGTACATATTAGAGATGATTTATAATATTACACCCATTTTCCTGGCCATTGGCAAATGTTTTCCCAATCATGGGAACTGTTCCTGGGAACAGGGAAATGCCTGTAGTGTATTGGGAAATACCTGTAATGATTTTAAAACTCTCAATGGTCTGGACATGGAAATGCACCGCCCTTCCTATGAAGTTTTAAAAGTGACGGATGCCATATATTTTACTTTTTGTGATGGTATGCAAGCTGAAAAGGGGCGCAGCGACCATATACGCACATGCGTACCTCCAAAGATGCCTCATGCTATGCCTCCTGCTGAATTGTTGCTTCTAAGGATATAGATGATTATTGAGTTGAAAATGTTGAATATAAGCAGTAATGCTAATAACACATGAATGCATAGGATGAACTGACTGAGCTGTTCTGCTTTCATGTATAAGTTGGGTGGCTCCCGTATGTATGAGGGAGAGAAAGAGGGGGGTTGAGATATAATGCTGTATAAAGATTGGGGTTATGTGATTGTTGCCATTACTATAGAGGGGGTTGGGAAATGTTTGAAGGACTTTCCAAATAATTTTGCCAACCACCCCCCCCCCCCCCCCTTCCTACGAGCTAGTAAATGAAACCCCCCTGATACATACAAGCAAAATAGTTTTGCATCTGTGTTAAAAGTAACAACAAAAAAACAAACAAAAGCCAAAACCTGACAACAAAATTGCCATGGAGACATGGAGACATGGAGCAGTCATAAAAATAAAACTACTAATAAAATTAATCACTCAATTGCTTCATTTCCATTGGTCGAGTGTTATAATGTAACACGAAGTGATTCTAGAATACCCGGCCTCTATTGTATTCTTGCAGTAGTGCCCTTTGAAGAACTAGGCATAACAGACGCTATTCCTATGCAAATTAAGTAGATGGTTATTCTAGAATCTAGCCAGTCTTGTTTATGATCAACAGGACATCTGTCTCAAAGACATGAAAATGAGAACAACAAAATCAATCTTTTCTTAAGACCGCAAATTTACCACCAGATCACCTGGACTCATCATGGCTTAACAAAACCCTGTTCATCAAATGTGATTTCAGGATGACTGAGTATTATTGGTACCTGCTTCTCCTTTAAAATGTCACTTTCTAGTTCCAATTTCCCTATTTTTAGCTTGTAAGATGCTATCACAGTTTGAATTACTGACAACACATTTAATTCAGCATTTAAGTCATTATTGCCGCATGAAAACAATCAGGTTTAAGGGGGGTGGCTCTTAACTACCAAACTGTTGCTATGGACCCCTTCAAATAATCATTTCTTGAGTCTCTTTAACTCTGCAGTTACCATTTTTTGTCAAGAGTGCTCTATTTAACATTTCTTCTACTGATTTGACTGACAACCATATTTGGTTAATCACATGGCCAAAACAGAAAATGCCTAACAACTCAGCGAGTTAACTACCGGTATGTTTTTCACAATTTTTTTAATGCAACAGTACAAGAACAATCTAACACAAAATCAGTGTAGCATGGATTTACGGCCCTCCTCTGATGATGCACTTTTCAATATATCAGTTCCATTTTTTGCCCAAATACAAATTCCAAGCTACAGTTTACAAATATTGATGGGACTGTTCCCATCCGATGAAAAAACCACCTCATCTTTTTGTTCTTTTCGAGACCGAGGACTGGGACTAGTTGCGCATACACCTTTATTAAAGGGATGTCAGATTTCCATCGAAAGAGTTACTTCAAAGAACCATCCATGCAACCTTTTTGTAGGGCTCTTTGACTAAACAGGTTCCTTAGCAACCATTGTCCTTCTGTAGTTAAGTGCCACCCCCTTAATAAAGGTGCCACAAATTTAACAATATAACTATCTTACTTCCAGCTAGGGGTTCACCAAGTATCTTTGACTTGAAGGAGTCACAATAAATCAAGGATAGAATTATCCCATAAACTAATTTAGTGATTACTTACTAATTGATCCCTTTTAGCAATGTCTTTTAAAATCTGCTATACCCTTATGATAAATAACTATATAATTAAGAACATTATTTTGTTTTCATTAAATAAACGTGATTTTTTTTCAAATAGTGTATCTTGAGAGTGTTCGCATATATATGCCAATGAAAATCGAAATAAATGCAGTGAACCTGAGGTAAGACGGAATTCCACCCGACGTACCTGTCGAGATAAAATTGAAAACAGGTGTTCTTGAAGAGAATTCAAAACATCTGATAATGCTAAACGATGACTCAAAGACATACCTCCTTCCACTAGTTCGCTGTACGCTGCAATTTGCTACTTGTATTGAATCGAAGCCTTCGAGATCGAGAATTTCGCTTAACCTCGTTGTAACATTTTCTGAGCTTCTATTACTCCAAAGGAACGTTGCTTCCCAGCAAACTAAAAGTGTTGCTTACAAAAAGCGTGAATAAAAGAAAATGCTGCCATCTAAACACCCTTTGCAAAATTTCTCCCGTCAATGAGGTTTAAAAAGTCGCCTTCACTGCTAGAAGGTGTAAATAGGAACGATGGAAGGTCATCGCTTCGAACGCCACCTTTGTTTACATCAGAGCGCTCGGTTGGGAAACTGGATGCTACGAGCTCTACGGATCTAGTGCCAAGTCATTGTCCTTCTTTTCATGGCGAGCGTGAAGTGTATGCAAGAGCCTGGTAACTCCCGGTTATTTTATCGGCCCCGAAAAGTACCGGGAAAGTTTACGGGTGCTTCGAGAAACACTCTTTCGGTCCCGATAAAGTTTCCCGGTAACGGTCCCGGTAAGTTAACGGGCCCGGTAATTACCGGGACTTTCGAGAAACAGGCCCCAGGCTGGCTGTCAAGTCGTTAACTTGAACAAGAAATTGGCCAAGGTAAAGGCTGCCTTAAGCCTTTTTTTTTTTTAAGCTAACCGAGGGAAACGTTTTAAAACTGCATTTTCGTTACTTCTCGGATACTAACCTTTAAAAGATTCTTCGCTTTTGCTATATCTCTTTTGGAAACTTTTTCTTCTATTTTTAATTCATCGTTTGCTGCCTTTTTCGCAACCTTCTTTGCCGGAGACGACGGAAACCAAAACTCGTCATGGGTCGCACTGGTGCTTGTGGCGGGTTTTGCCGTGATCTTGTCTTGAAGTTCTGGAATAAGAGGCTGAATTGCTGCATTTTCGACATAAGAATATTTTTTTCGCTTCTTTATTAGAAGGACAGGTTCGAGTTTTCTCATCAATCCAGAGCTTATGGAAGGACCAGCCTTCTGAGAGAGAAGGAAGAAAAATGCAAATTAGCAAAACAACCATGTTTTGTAAAAACTTTCTTCTTCATTTCTTACCCCTTTAGACGAAGTTTCTCTTGCAGCTCGCATTTTGGTCTTCTCCTTTTACGATCTTGGCTAAAATGGCATTCAACTGTAATCAAATTCTGAGTAACAGCGTGAAATAGTCTTAAATTTGTCAAAGTATTTGTTAAAGAAATTGCTTTATTATCTGAATTTCGGTTTATTTTCCCGCCATAACCTCGGCGGTCGCAAGTTGGCGGTCGCCAGCTGTTGAATCCGTGAGGAAACTAAGCACGAGTTCCTGTTGTCGTACTCACACCAATCCGATTGTGAGGAATATGGAATAGGTAACGCCCCGCGATTGAAGATGGAAAAAAAAAGAAATCTGCCTAACGGTAACGATCATCTCATAAATTAGAGATCTCGTATTCGAATTGAGGGAGAAAGCACATCATGAATTCTGTCGGGCTGTCGCTGTGCGGTTGGACATGGCCCTATGAACCGACCAATAATGTTGCATCAGTATTTAGAAGATATAACGAATGTTGTTCTTCCATTTCCTGATAGGGTAAACCAGTAGGAACACCGGATGCTGGTGCATTTTTCCGAGTCATTGAGCAGCACAAAGTCGTGAGCATGTTCACCGCACCAACTGCTGTCAGAATTATCAGAGCCGAGGTACAAGCGCTTATTCTAGTATCACGGAAGTTTGTTTCTATTATGTTCTATGAAATGAATTAATAAGACTAAATTGGCTTCCCTGGGTAGAGATTAAAAAGCTCACGTTTGGCGGGTAAGCACTTTGTCACATCAAATCATATACCAAATTTTTAGCCGCCCCGCCATAGAAGACGACTGAAATACAGGCACCACAGATTTCTTCAGAAACTAATATCGTTAGCTATTTGATGCCCAGCGACAGAGAGCTTTAACGTCACAGCCACTAAGCCAAAACTCCTTGATTCGCTCTGGCGACGGGCTTAAGACTCTCGAAATGACAACTTTCAGTTCTCCTCAAGATTGTCAGTTTGCCTCTATCAACTTACTACTTTGATACAATCACATTTTTGAGCTTCTATTTATTACCCACGGACGCAACTCTGCAGTTCCTTAGATACCAACCCCGTGGCTTATCCTAATAGTCTTTCTCTGACATTCTTGTGAGCGCAAAAAAACAAGTGTAAATGGAATTTAAGCAGACGCAAAAGCAAAAAAACGGGAAAGTTTTCGTTTGCTTATTGACGCTTTGCGTTTGCTTCTCGAATGTGTTTATTGAGAAAGCCACGGTCATACGGGCGATTTTTTTCAATTTTTTGCATGTCGACAGCGCGAGAGGGCGCTGGCCTCTCAAGGGATAAATTTTAGGGAGTTTGGAGACAAATTGAAAGCCGCGCGAATTGCACAATTCAAGAGACCTGGGCACCATTTCCTCCTTTAATCTCATTGGATAAATACTCTTGAGTCGCGTCGCAAGCGCGGGAAAAAAATCGCAGGGTGGCCTTAAGGCGGCTAAATACGAGATACAAAAACCCTCAACTTGGCGCGTCAACATTGTTTCGTTGCAAGTTTGGGTCGATGTTCCCGTTTTTCACTTTGCATGATCATCTTGTCGCGCAACAAAAACATTTGTTGCGGGTTGAAGAAAGTTGTTGCGAAAAGTGGAGCGCGGGTCTACTCTGAGCAACAAATTTTGGCTTTGTTGCTCGTTTTTCATCAAGCTCACAACTTGTCGCGCAACAAATGTGCTCGTGTACTAGCAAATCAACCAATCAGCGCACTGCATTTCTTCAACCCGCAACAAATGTTTTTGTTGCGGGTCAAGTTGATCATGCAAGGTGAGAAACGCGAAACATCGACCAAAACTTGCAACGAAACAATGTCGCGCGACAAGTTGAGGGTTTTTGTATCTCGTATTTCGCCGCCTTTACGGGCGCGAATCTCTGCGATTTTGTCGGGAACATTTTAATTCTGGCGTTTTTTTTATGTGTCGCGTCACCAGTTCGGGGGCGGCCACACGTGCGATTTGCATCTCGCGCTGGCGACGCGACAAAATTTGAAAAAAATCGCATCACCTGCGCTAGGAAAAAATCGCTCGTGTTGCCGCAGCTTAAAATTGATGGCTCAGAAGTTACCATAAGAAGATATAATCACGCAAGCGTGCACTCTCTTATCCTATACCGCTTGCACAAGCAATATGTTAATTGCGAAGATTTTTAATCAAATTAAGGCAGATCTAATCAAACATTGGATGAAAGGAAAAAAACCGGAATACCCGGAGAAAAGTTTCTCGGAGCAGAGAAGAAAACCAACAGTTTCTAAACAAATATGGCATCCAGTCCAGGAGCCGATCCTGGGACTCGCTGGTGGAAGGAAAACCTTAAAGAACAATGACCACAACCAGGTTTTCTGAGCCCACGAGACTGAGCACCCCCAGTGTTCTGAAGAGTTCTGGAATGTTCTATAAAACGTTACATAATTATTGTTGTTTTCCTGGAAAGTTCTAGATTGTGCTGATGTATATTTATAAGTGACAGATCATGGAACGTTCTAGAATCCTAAAAATAAGTATTAGTAATGCCATAATTAATTTGCTTAAAATAGACACAAGGAATATTCTAGACCACATAGTTAAAACCTATTTAAGAACCGTTGTTGTTAGCATTTGTTGTTAGTATTTGATGTTGGAGATTTTAGTAGTTCCGGAAATTCGTTCAGTTCAGATCAAGTTCAGTTTAATTCAGATCAAGTTTAAGTGTAAGTTCAACGCTTCCACAAGATCCAATAAAACTCTGCTAAACATTGGTAGCAGAGCGAGGTTCAACAAGATGAGTGGCTTACGAAATCAGAAGAACAAGTTGCGAAGTTTCATTTACGACATGAGAGATGAACTCATCAGTGGAATTGAGGACAAAAGTATTGACGAAAAGAAAGTGAAGCTGTTATACAACAAGATGTTAGACGCGTTCCAGGAGTTTAGAGAAATTTGTAATGATCTACATGAACAGTGGGAAGTGTACAAAGAAGTTGATAAACAAGCAAGATTGCAAGGTGAATTTACTCAAGTGAGTTCTCTTGTTCAGGAAACAACTCAATTGGTCATTGAATATGAGGAAGTTCTTCGAAATGAACAAGCACGTCAGCATGCACGTCACTATTATGATGAACCGAGGATCTTGAAAGAAAGAAAGCCCTCTCGAACTGGTTTGGATCAACAAATAGAAAAATTGATTTCACAGTTGGAGAATTCCATAGCAGATATTGGACAACAACAGAAGGATATTTACCAGAAGCTCACAACTACTAAGGGTTATCCGCCTGAAATGCCAATTCAGTTGAGTCAAACAGAGCCCTTACCTGAACAATCTGGAGGGATGACCCCAAACATTGACAGAAAAACACAGCCAGCCTTTGGTCAAGGGAGAAGATCAGAAGAATTCAAGAGTTCAACCCCGAAGGTATCAACTGCTGCCAATATCGAGACTGTTCCTTTAACGTTTGTGAGTGCAGAACAAGGAGCCCGTCAAACAAGTTCAGCTTCAAATGATGCAGATCCATTCCAAGGTCTAACAAGATTACCAATACCAAAGTTCAAGGGAGACAAGCGATCATTTGAGGCATGGTATGCTGGGTTCCATCAGATAATAGGGAGACACAACAAGGTACCACCAGAGCAAAAACTGCTGAGATTGTACAGTTGTCTTGAGGGAGAGGCGCTGTGCACTATTCAAAATCTGGGTTATTCTGCTGCTGCATATGATGTAGCTATAGCAAGACTAGTGCGAAAGTATGGCGGAAAGAGAAGAGAACTCACAATGAGGCTAGAAGAACTGGACAAGTTTCGTGGAGTACGCGAGGGAAATGCAAATGACCTTGAACATTTTGCAGAGTTATTAGATACACTCATTGTGAAGTTATGTGATGCTGGACAAGAGGGTGAATTAGGGGCAGGTTCACTGTATGTCTCACTCCTCCGAAAGCTAAATGAGCAGTTGATAGTGAAGTACCAGGATTGGTTAAGGGAGAAACATTTAGAGGGCAACGTTAAAAACTTGCACGACTTTGTCAATGATGAAGCTGAAAGCTGGATGCTTGCATTAGAGACAGTCAAAGGATTGGGACAACAGAAGACAAGAGCCCTCTCTGGAGGCCGCACATTGGCAGTCTCCCAAGTGTCAGTTAAGAATAAAAACGTTCCTGAAAGATGTAAGCTCTGCTCAAAGGAGCATGGTCTGTGGCAGTGTAGCCAATTTAAAGCCTTACCAGTGGAAAAAAGGTGGGACAAAGCAAGAGAATTACGTGTTTGTTTCTGCTGCTTATCAAGCTATCATAGAAGTACAACCTGCAGGAGAAGTAGGTCTTGTTCAATTCATGGATGTCGTTCCAACCACCATCACTTGCTACACAACCAAGCTCACAAGAGAGTTGCCATGGGCGTCTCAAAAGATCAGAACACCATGGAAGAACCAAAATCTGGAATAGTCCGTAACGACAGTTTCGCGCTCACAAGTAATTCCATGGAAGGGGAGCCTGGAGCAGAAACATTTGTGGCTTCGCTCTCTAAAAGCACAGAATATCTCCCATTGAGGACCGTCCCAGTCATTCTGAAGAATGGAAGTAAGTCAATGCGCGTTAATGCTTTGCTGGATGATGGAAGTACTAGAACTTATGTAAATGAGGATGTTGCAGATTGCCTAGGGTTGGAAGGTGAGCCAGTTTCATTGAATGTCCGACTCCTGAATGACACTACAGCCCAGCTTAGAAGCCGATCAGTTAAATTTGAGCTAGAGAGCTGCGATGGTCGTGTGAAAAAAGAGGTTGCAGCCCAGACAACAAAACGCGTTACTGGTAATATGCGCGCCATAAACTGGGTGGTGGAAAAGAAGAACTGGTCGCATCTGAAAGGAATAAGGTTTCCATCACTGGGCAGACGTCCCATTATTGACATGTTAATAGGGTTGGACCTGTCAGATTTACATTGCTCATTAAAGGAAGTTAAAGGCAACCCTGGTGAACCCATCGCAAGGTTAACTCCTCTTGGATGGACAAGTATTGGCTTATTCCAGGAAAATTCAGAAAATGAAGTTAATCACATGTCATTCTTCATTGGGGAGGAAAGACAACTAGACACTTTGATTAAGCAGATGTGGGAGATTGAGGAACCTCAATCATGCTCACTGGTTCGTCCTCAAGACAAAGAAGCTGAGAAAACTGTTCTGGCCACCCTCAAACAAACTTCCGAAGGATACGTGGTGGGACTGCCCTGGAAATCTGTTGCTCCATCCCTTGAAGACAACTACACCATGGCTTTAACTCGTTTAGAGAGTACAGAGCGTAAATTGGCAAAGCAGCCTGAGATAGCAGCAGCTTATCAAGAGGTAATCAATGGATATGAGAGGAAGGAATACATTTGTGAAGTTCAGTCTGAGAAGGAACAAGTAACTAAGGTCTGGTACCTTCCCCACTTTCCTGTTGTCAGACAAGACAAGAGTACAAGCAAAGTGAGACCTGTATTCGACGCATCGGCCAAGTATAAAGGGGTGTCACTAAATGATGTTCTCCACCAAGGGCCCAAATTGCAAAATGAGCTCATCAATGTTCTAGTCAGGTTTAGACGATCACCAATAGCTCTAGTATGCGACATTACAGAGATGTATCTTCAAATACATCTGCAGCCAGCTGACAGATCAGTTCATAGATTTCTGTGGCGAGACATGAACAAGAATGATCCACCCAAAGTGTACGAGTTTACTCGAGTCGTGTTTGGAGTCAATGCATCTCCTTATCTGGCTCAATTGGTGGCTCAGCACAATGCCAAGTTAAACTCCAATGAATTCCCCAGAGCAGCAGAAACTGTATGCGAAAGTACCTACATGGACGACAGCCTAGATTCTGTGGAAACAGTTGAAGAAGCTATCAGGCTGCACCATGATCTCACTACGCTTTGGAAGCGAGCTGGTATGACACCAAAGAAATGGCTCTCTAACAGTGAAGAAGTTCTGAAAGTGATACCAAAGGATCATTGTGTCGCAAATTTGGATCTTGAAGCACAAGTCTTGCCAGTCATTAAAACTCTAGGGATTTCCTGGGAGTCAAACTCAGATCAGTTTACTTTTGTGGTGCACCCATCACCAGATGGCTTTAACTGGACAAAGAGAAGTTTTTTGAGTCGGACATCAACATTTTTTGACCCCTTGGGACTAGTATCGCCATTTACCATCAGAGCTCGCATGATATTGCAAGCAATGTGGACTGCTGGCCTAACCTAGGATCAAAAGCTACCAGTTGATCTTGCCAAGGCAGCATCGACATGGTTTAGAGAGCTTCCAGATTTGTCTAAGGTCAAGGTACCAAGATCTCTGAAGAAGTCTGAACAAGTCATAGATTCACAACTACATATATTTACAGATGCATCACAGGAGGCATATGGTGCAGTAGCTTACCTGAGACACGAGTATCAGTCAGGAAGTACAACAGTTCGTTTTGTGATGTCAAAGGCAAAGGTTACACCGCTAAAATCCATTAGTGTTCCCCGACTGGAACTGATGGCAGCTATTGTTGGCTTACGAATCGCCGAAACAGTAGGGCAGACACTCAGTCTTCCAAAGGATAAGTGGGTCTTCTGGTCTGACAGTCTGGATGTTTTGCATTGGGTACGTGGACATTCCCGTCAGTTCAAGCCATTTGTCTCAAACAGGGTTGGGGAAATACAGACCAAAACTGATCCTGCGCAGTGGCGCTATGCACCAACCAAAGTTAATCCTGCCGACAAATTGAGTAGGGGAATGCCAGCAGATTCATTGGTCAACGACCAGACCTGGTGGAATGGTCCTGCGTATTTGCCAGAGCAAATGTGGCCCCAAGTGCCCCTGCCCAGTCTCTGTTCAGATGACGTGGAGAAGAAACTAAAGTACAGGGTCACACTTCTTAACTCTTCTGAAAGAGAAGTAGCCATGCCCAAATTGAAGTGGAAAGACACAAGACTTGATCCAGAGCGATTTTCAGACTGGTTTAAATTTCTTCGTGTTTTGGCCTACGTTGTTCGTTTTGTTCAAAACATCTCAAAGGTGGCAAAACTTCAAGGCCCCTTAACAGTAGAGGAGATCAATGATGTTGAGGTTATGGTTCTTCGTCAAGTACAACAGGAGTCCTACCCTGAGGAGTTCTCACGAGCTCGCAAAGGAGAAGCTTTACCTACAAGATCAAAGATTTTACCAATCTCTCCCATTTTAGGAAGTGATGGGCTATTACATGGAAACAGCCGTTTGCGATTGGCAGAACATATTTCCTGGGAAGCTCGACACCCTATTATCCTTCCAAGAAAGCATCAAGTAACGAAACTAATTGTTGAGCGCCTACATAAAGACAGCAATCACTCAGGGACAAATCAGGTTTTAGCAATGTTATCTGCTAGGTTTTGGATTCCTGGAGCTCGAGAAGAAATTCGTGATTGCGAAAGAGCATGCATGGTTTGCCGAAGAAGAAAAGTTCAGCCCGCTTCGCAGGTTATGGCTCCACTCCCTGCAGTGAGAGCAGAAATGTCACTTCGAGCATTCACCAACATTTCAGTTGATTTTGCTGGTCCTTTCCTAACAAAGCAAGGAAGAGGAAAAGCTAGATTCAAACGCTATCTATGTCTTTTTGCATGCATGAACACCAGAGCAGTGCACCTAGAGATGGCATATGGTTTGGACACAGATTCATTTCTCAACGCATTCTACAGAATGACCTCACGAAGAGGATTCCCAGTTCAAGTAATCTCCGATAATGGCACAAATTTCGTAGGAGCCGAAAAAGAATTGCGCGAGTTAGTGAACGCCCTTGACAAGACGAAAGTGCAAGAATCGACAGTGAACCGAGGTGTGGTTTGGAAATTTAATCCGCCATCAGCACCGCATTTCAATGGTGTGCATGAAATACTTATCAAAGCAGCCAAGCGAGCCATGTTTCATGTAATGAATAAGGCAGATCTAACAGACGAAGAGCTGATGACTGCGATTGTGGGTGCTGAAGGGCTGATGAACTCTCGACCTATTACTTACCAGAGTTCAAATGTGGATGATGCGGAGCCACTCACACCAAACCATTTTTTGTTTAACCAAGTTGGAGGTCAGTTTGCTCCAGAATCTGTAGATGTTGAGCAATTTAATCCCAGAGTGAGGTGGCGACATGTTCAAGAAATTGTTCGTCAGTTTTGGAAGAGGTGGTTGAGAGAATGGTTACCATCCTTGAGCCCAAGAAAGAAATGGGGAAAAGAAAAGCGTGACTTAGAAGTAGGCGATCTTGTATTGGTGTTGTCAACCGATACACCGCGTGGAAAATGGCCGTTGGGAAGGATAGTTCAAGTCTTTCCTGGACCTGATGGACACGTTCGCACAGCAGACGTTAGAGTGAAGGGTTCAATTCTACGAAGACCTATTGTAAAGCTTTGCCCACTTGAGTGTAAAGCATAATACATCAACATTTCTATTGTCTGTTTACAATGATCAGTTTCGGAAATTAATACTATTGTGCAGTTAGGAAAATGACCTTATAGGCCATTTTGGAAGGGGAGAAATGTTCTGAAGAGTTCTGGAATGTTCTATAAAACGTTACATAATTATTGTTGTTTTCCTGGAAAGTTCTAGATTGTGCTGATGTATATTTATAAGTGACAGATCATGGAACGTTCTAGAATCCTAAAAATAAGTATTAGTAATGCCATAATTAATTTGCTTAAAATAGACACAAGGAATATTCTAGACCACATAGTTAAAACCTATTTAAGAACCGTTGTTGTTAGCATTTGTTGTTAGTATTTGATGTTGGAGATTTTAGTAGTTCCGGAAATTCGTTCAGTTCAGATCAAGTTCAATTTAATTCAGATCAAGTTTAAGTGTAAGTTCAACGCTTCCACAAGATCCAATAAAACTCTGCTAAACACCCAGCAAACCATTGTTTTAAAGAAAACCGCCGGTCAGCAACCTGGTTCTGGTCCTTGCTGTCTAAGGTCTTCCCTGGTGGAAGGCAGTGCTGTCACCAAAGGGCCAATCCTCCCCACTCTCCCCCCCCCCCCCCCTCCACCTGGGTAAATTTTTCGTTGTAATTTGCGAGTTGTGAGTATTTTAAAGCTTTCTGAAAAGTGTAACGTTGATTTATTCTTGTTGCAGGATCCAAAGTGCGAACTTATTCAACAATACGACATGTCACAGTAAGTTTGAATTTGCTCAGTGAAAGTTCGAGAATCTAGATGCAGTACGTAGCGTAGCTACAGCCAGGAAGAGAAAGAAGATAGTTAGGAGGTATGTAAAAATGCAGACAAGAACAGTAATTACCACTTTAAAGTCAGCTATCTAGGTCTACTGGATTTTATTGCTACGGTCCAAATTGCGAACTTATCAAGTTAATTGTTCGATCGGTCACAGTAGACTGGTAAAAGACTATGAGGGTCTAGGCAGTATTGGAGCTTCAGCAAAGAAGCAGAAAAGAAAAACTAGATTAGATAAGGCAGGGATGGCGCAGTGGTGAGAGCACTCGCCTCCCACAAATGTGGCCCACTGCATGTTCGATTCCCGGCAGTCTCGGCTTCATATGTGGGTTGACTTTGTTGGTTCTCTACTCTGCTGCGAGAGCTTTTTCTCCGGGTACTCCGGTTTCCCCCTCGCCAAAAAAACCAACATTTGATTTGATTTAATTGCATCAGTGTTCTCAAGTAGTGCTCTGGTGCTAAATCCATTGACACTTGAGAAACTTGTCATTATCACCATCATTATTGTTATATCCTATAAGGCATTTACAGCAAGCGGTCAACATCCTTTTGCATTGGCAAG
>NC_090877.1:39195238-39210238 GCF_036669935.1 Montipora foliosa | reverse complement strand
GAGGTGGATTCAGTGGAGACATCTTTTGGCGTCCAACTGACTTCGTAGAAGGGAGGGAAGGGTGGAAAAAGCTTGGTTACATAAATGACTAGGAGGTGGTGGGAGAGGGGTGGGGGGGGGGGGGGAACAGTAACTCTACACATTATTTGTGCTTTTATGGGCAATCGCAACCAAAATAAGGTAACGTTTTATATTCAAATAACGGAATGACTCCAGGAACGACTTTAGTTTCCTCAAGCAGGTTTTCTAATATTGTCATTTCAATAGGCCATGTCCGAGTTCATGTCTGCCTCCTCTTCAAAGCGAGTCTAAGTGCGAAATTTTTGTGATGGTAATTAGTTCAACTTTACATATGAATGAAAACTAATTTTCATAAGAAAAACTTCGCACATAGACTCGCTTTGAAGAGAAGGCAGACATGAACTCGGAATGGCCTATTCTTTGGACGAGGAAATAAACTTTTTATGAATGTCAGTGATGAATAGTTTAGGTCGGCGTTACCAGAATGTAATAAAAGTTAACTGATCTTTATTGCTTTTTTGTACAGCTCATCTGCATATCGAAAATTGCACTAGATATTTCGAATTGCTTTTGCTTTGGCTCAAAAAATACACGCCGATCATCATATTCAGACGCCTTAAAAATGCCAAATTTTCTTTGATTTCCATTTCAGGGGATGATTCGCCTCGATTTCGTAATTGACGCGGCTTGTGTCGGTCTTGAAGACCCCATCAAGGGTCACGTGCCAGTTGGGTTTATAGTCCTTGACAAAAGTAAGTTGAAAGGCAACGGAAAATTCAGTTTATAGTTATAATCTTCCTGAAAGCACCTTTCCAAAGAACAATGCCGTTGACGTTGGCTCTTAGAGTGCTATCTACGTACAAACAAACACACCTAATTGACCACTCCCCAAGAGGCTTTTCAGAGCCAATGAAGTGTAATCAGTGAAACAACAGAACAGCAGAACAACAACTTTTAAGAATCCCAACTGGCTTGAGACAAACCAGGTGGTTATTTAAAAGTGCGGCAGAGAAGATGAACCAGGGACCACCAGGATCAAATTCTACGAGTGGTTAGAACGGGTCTCGAACCGTATTTTCCATATCTCATTTATTGATAGTGTGTCTCAACGAACGTTCCAAACAAACAAACAGAAACACTTTTTAAGAAGGAAAACATGTTAATTTAGATCATCTTCCCCAAATTGTCACACACTTTGTTGCTCAATTTTATTTTGTCCTTGCTTTTTACCTACAGCTGTTCCGATTTCTCGCGGGGAAGCGATTGAGCAAGTAGTCAAAAGCGTGCGAGAGTTTGTTGGCCCTGTTGCGTTTTTTAAAACTGCTGTTGTCGTGCCTGCACTTCCTAAGGTAATATAAAGTGATCTAAAGAAAGGCTTTCCCTACAATGCTTCGTTTTTTTTGGATGCAGTTTATATCCAACCTCACCAAACCATGCGCCCATTTTGAAGCCTCTAACCACGTAGTAGCTTTGTATGTCGTATTTGTAGCAGCAACAACTGGGGTAGGAATAAGAAAGAGAGCTGGGAAACAATTCGTATCCAAAACGCCATCTCTTTTACTCTCCTAGTCATTTTTTTCTGTTGGTTTTCTGCCGTGGCGTTACTTCTTCTATGAAATTATTTCGTATGAAAATGGTTTCCTTGAACGCATTGCACTCAGTTGGACTCGCTTTAAAAACGAGCTTGAAGGATTTTGGTATTGACTATTTTAACCATCCCATAATCCAATAGGTTTTTTTTGTTGGGGTGGGGGGGGGGGGGGGTTATTTACATAAAAACAAGACAAGTTAATTACCCTTGGGACTGAATCATGCTTCAGTGAACTGGATATCCATTGTCACGCAATGCAAATAACCCCCCCAAAATGAACTGTATTATGGGATTGGTGAAAAAAGCGAATAGGCTCGATTCCACGCAAAAAGTTCCAGAAAGAGCTCTCTTTTACTTCAGCTTTGGTGTACAAACCCCTGCACATTTATGGCAGAGGCCTCCAGACATGTCCGTTAACTAGATGCACGTTAGTTTTGGTAAGGGTTAACAAGTGTACTCTTGCTCTGCTCCCCAACTTTTACATCATTCGTGGCTTAACGGTAAAGCTAAACCACCGCATTAAGTCTAACCGGCTAAAAATAACGCTTTGAGCGACTTTCATATGACCTTGAAAAATCAACGTAAAAACAGAAAGTCAGCAAAAATGAAAAACACGAACGCGAATTTTCATTGGCTTAGCGAACGCGAATGCAAACAACGTCATCTCTCCAAGGAACCTTCTGGAAAGCGATCGGCATTTCGCTGTGACGTCATTTGAAATGCAGTTATGTGATTCGGCAATCGTACTGTTTACTGCCTACATTAGGGGTTTTCTTGGCGGGAACAAGGAGAAGCTTTGTTTTAATCTTGCCAAAGATTGGTCCGTGAAACAAATTGCGAACGCTTTTTCAAGGCCATACGAAAGTCGCTACCCCAACACATACCTCATTGTTGAAATAGGTTGCAAATGCTCAGGCTAATCGAGAAGGATATCAAAGTTTTTTATTTATGGACACAAGTGGTAGCTCCTACTTAAGGGTTTATGGGCTCCTATCACGGTACAGATAAGTTTCAAGCCTTTTCCCCCCGTTTTTTTAGACGCGCTCCGGCAAGACAGTCAGAGGTGTGCTAACCAAGATTCTTCACGGCAAACCTTATAGGGTAGGTACTTCTGACACCTTGCAGCTCTTTTTAACCCCCTAGTATACACTACACCAGTGAGTAGTGCTTTTCGCGGGTTCTGATTGCTTCACTTAGAGTTGAAAAGCAAAGCGTCATTCATGTCCTTGCAGCCGAAGAGAAAATGGCTTCCTTTGTAATGGTAATCGTATCGGTACGTCCGGTTCTGTTTTTTATTTCTACTTATATAGCATGTAGTCAGACAATTATTCAAGCTTAAACGGAAGAGGGTGCTGCACATTTGCTCGGTTATGGGTTAGAGTCCCGCTTTTTATTTCAGTATCTTTGCAACTGCTAGACGAATTCACCCTGAACTGACTTGCCCCAATTGACGAGTAAAATAATTGCGCTGATCATTCTCATGTGATTATCATTACAATAATTCACCTCAGTGAAGGTGAAAGTGGTTCATATGAGCCAGTTCGGAGTTTCAAAAAAAAAAGAAAAAGGAAAAAGACAAAAAAAAAAAACATGCACGCGTCAGGATAACGGATTCACTTCCGGTTGCCCGTCCGCACAGTGGTCATGCATTGAACAGACTAAATTCGTTCATTTGCAGATCACGCCAACAATGGAGAACCCTCATATTTTACAAGACATCGAAGAAATTGTGCGCGAGGAGGGGATCATTGAACGGACGCTTCCACACTGAAAACAAGAAAGCTTGCTGGGATTCACAATGGACGCCAAGAACTGAGGTCTTTACAGATTTAAGGCCGGCACACACTAGGCGACAAGTTGCTACGTGTGTACTACTTGCAAAACAAGTTGTTGCGACACGACGCCTGTTCGGTGAACACGCAGTGATCTCTTATGAGGGGGAATGTGAACTAGTTTTCTAATTCAATATGGCTGACCATATGACGCTCTCTCATTGGTTCATTTATATTTTGTCGCAGCGACTAGTTGCCGGAAGTGAACACACGGTGCGACAAGGCTGCTTTCGCTAATTTTGTCGCTGCGATTAGTCGCCCAGTTTGAATTCGTGCGACTGATCGCCGCAATAAAATTCTGCCGCAGCGACAATTATTTTCATAAAATTAACCGTGTCACACAAGGCGAATTGTTGCGGCGACTTATCGCCTAGTGTGTCCCGGCCTTTAGGCCTAGTGAACCGACACGTTTCCTTCTCTCCAGCGAAAACGCGTGGTTAGGCGTTCTCAATATTTTCTTAAGGTAAAACGCAGGAATACGAGAGCTGTTAAGCCGTGTTGATAAGAGAGATACTCGTTTCTTACATTTTAGATCGTTGAAAGTTTGACAGCCTACAATGATCCGCCTCGAACTTGACACGAAGATGCACTATAAAAGGCGTGGTACCCAAGGCATATGCAGATGATTTGTCAATCAAGTACAGAGCTCTGTGACAATTTGTGCAATAAAACACCCCAACGGCGATGTATTCGTAACATGTTGCCTTTGTATTTTTGAAATCCCCCCACCCCCAATCAGCTTCCGTCTCTGTGTTGCTGTTTGTTGGTGGCCATCTTGGATTATCAGTGGTGCTTGAAAGAACTCGAACAAAACCAGAGCCTCAGGAGATCCCTTTTATACATGCATCTTCGTGTTTAAGATTTGACAGCCTGATTTTTTCAAGACTAAACTCGTGGTATAAAATGTACCCAAGGTAACTTACTTTATTATAATTTACTGTAATTAGCGAAAAGAGAAAGATCCTGGGCTCACAAACTGGAAAATACCTTCACTTAACTATCTTTAATGTACATATATATTAATCATAATTTCCCGAAAATATATCAACTACATTTAGCCGGTCGGCAACCTCCTCCTTCCTCTTTACGTCCAATCCAATATTGAAGCTGGAACGGAATACGAAATAAAAGTTGTTATTTAGTGATTTAAGGACGTTCGCGCGAAAATTTTTCAACATTGATTTTTTTCTGAAACTTTTACCACTGTAAGATGATGAGTTAGTTATGTCAGAAATGTAAAAAAAATGGGGGGTCACCGACTTCGTTTTGGAGAGAACATGCCCGGAAAAACACCCAAAATGTGACAAAATCGGGCTTCGTTAGCGAATAAGGCCAGTATCTGTAAACCCAAATATATTGCAATTAAATCTTTGAAGTGAAATCTTCTCTGCCAAATATTGTTTAAGTGGACTTATTAAGTGAATTTAGTCAACTGGTGAGGTTCCTTAAAGATCAAGTTCGCATTTAGCGATCACAGTTTCACTCGCCTTGCAGCCGCAAGATGGCAAGATTTGATGTCCCGTGAGCAGAAATCTTGAAAATTTTTTAACTTCCCACATTGATTTTTTGTTCATTTTTGGAAAACGTGGAGATAATTGGAAAGAAAAATAGGGGTCACCGAACGTCCAAGACCGTTAAATCCAGGCAAAACTATAGCAATGGTCTTTTGCCCTATCATTTCTCATTTTATTACTTAGCGCGCCCTCTCGTGTATGACGTGGCGTGTGCATTTGCGTGCGCAGTAAGGATGCGCAGAAACAATTGGCGCGAACGTCCTTAAGTCTGATGTCAGTTTTGATCAAATGTGAGTCTACTGAATGTCGATTTTCAAATGACCCATCGACAGACCAAAAAGCAACAATTAATCAATTAAGGCAGATTTTCTCTTGACGTACAAGGATTCTTCAGACTTCCCAAGAGACAGGATGAAGCTTCGTGATGTCTATCCATACTAAATTTTTCAAGGAAGCGTATGATTGTGTAAAACTACGTATTGGAAGCACTGTGCCGTATCCAAATTCCCGGTAGATTTCATGAAAACTTTTCAGCAGATGTTATTAGCTCCATACACACCGTGAGTATTTGAATTGATTAAAATTGGCGTGGTCTCGTTCATTTTGTTCTTGCTTGCAAAGTACTTCCGGATGCGTTTTTGCTCAATGAAACCACTCTTGGGAAATTGCCTCTTTTTGAAACGCAAAGTCTGAAAGATGATGCCCAGAACAGCGAGGAGTACCCACACAACTGACAAGATGATGTCTAAGAGAGACAAAAGAATCAGGTCAACCAACATAAAGCCCCGTCTCCACGAGCAATTTTTATGTGACAATTTTTTGATCATGTAGATAGCACAACAAATAATTGTTGACAATGCGCAGTTAACTCGATCAGCAATGCCTTTGAACAGCAGAGAAAAATCGGAAACAAGGCGAGGTTGCCTAGTCGTTTTTCCAAAGGCGCTTACCTAAATTTGCCACATTTTATGTGACGAGTCGTCGACACAAGCAATTTTTCGTATGTGATAACTTTTATTTGTCACATAAAAGCTGACAAGCCAGCTTCTCAGCAGATACATTTGTCACAAAATTTGGGCAAATTTCCTCGTCTACACGAGCAAATATAAATTGTCACATAAAAATTTGCTCGTGTAGACGAGGCTTTAAGATGGCCGTTACAACACATATTGTTAACAGACCACTTCCGAGTTCATGTCTACCTCGTCTTCAAAGCGAGTCTACGTGTGAAGAACTTAAAGTGGTACTACGACCAAAAAAAACTTTTGTTTTTCCTTTGGATTTCAAAACTATGTTAACTAAACACTAACTCACCCAAGTTTTAAGTTATGATTTTAAAAAGACACCTGTTTATTTTAGCTGGAATTTTCTTATTTATTGGTCCGCCATTACTAACTTTAAAATCTTGAGAGAGCTGGGTCGAGGAGAAAATGACGTCAAACACTCACTAGTTTAAGAATGCAATGCGTGTGTACGCGGCCTAATCAATATGCAGCACGGGAGTTTCGGGCTTCCAGACTTTTCAATCCGTGTTTTGCATATATAATAAATTGCGTTTACACGCTGAAATTTTAAGCTAGTGAGTAAATGACGTCATTTTCTCTAGATGCAACCCTCTGAGGTCCAATCGGCCAGTTTTGAACGTGAGTAATGGCGGACCATGAAATCCAAAACTTACACTCAAAATAAACAGCCTTTGGATAAAACTCAAAGCTCAAAATTTTGCCAGTTAGGTGTTAAGCGAACACGCTTTCAAAATCTGAAGAAAAAAAGGAAATGATTTTTTGATCATAGTACCACTTGAATTTTTCTTATGAAAATTAGTTTTCATTAATATGCAGAGTATAACTAATTACCATCGCAAAAACTTCGCACTAGACTCGCTTTGAAGAGGAGGCAGACATGAATTTGGAAATGTCCTATTTACAACAATAAGTTGGATAACAATTACGCAAAATGAACATGAGCAACCTAATGTCTACGCGCGGCGCTGGAACCTAAGCTTTTCCACCGACAAAGCCCTTTGATTAACCACGTTTATTTCGAAACTGACCATTGTTAAACAAAGCTACTGACGCATTTATTCCGTGTTATCAAGTTGTATAATCACTGTCGAACAAAAATTGTTAGACACTAAATGGAAAAGGTCGATCAGTAAACTTCACGAGTGGGAAAGATACGTTTTGAAATCAAGGCTCAGGACAAATCACAGTTCATCACTAGTATATATATGTATATTTGTCCCACGTGAGCAACAGAGGCCAGAAGTGAGCAGGCAGTGGGTCTCAGTTATGGGCTAAAAATCGGTTTTTAATCCACAGCTCAGATGTATGTGGCTTCAACAGTGTCCATAAATTTTAGGAAATGAAGCAGCGAAGGATATAAATTGTAAAAAAAAAGTCCTGTGTGACTGCTTCATGCACGACCACCGAGAATTTTTTCGGGTAACCACTGATAAAACTATTGGACATTCTCGACTAAGGGTCACACGGTTTCGGAATGCAACCTGCCAGTTCGAGGTTCTCAGAACCCACGTGACTATGTCTCGTAAGACCCAAGCAACATTTCTGACCAATGACAACTGACACAAACAGCGGAACCACGGCAATAGCGCAATTGGCGGAAAAACACCTGCGAGTACGTCACGGTGGGTTGGGATTCTAATTGGTCGAGAAAGCAACCCGGACTGTGTTCAACAATCACACAGCGCATTGGAGTAAAACTAAAGCGAAGGCGAAATTAGTATCTCTTACCATTTTGCTGGAAAGGCCTCACGACAACTATGTGATCACTTCGAAACTGCGGTTTGGAGGCGTGAAGAATGACATCAGTGACAATGTAAGAGATGCTGGTGTGCAAAAAGAAATCAATTCCTGGAAGCGCAAAAGATACGTTATGTCAGTTCCTGATATGGTGACCAGAGATAGTGAGCCGGGCTGAATGAGATATCACTTACCCACTACAAAGGCGTAAGAAGATACGATTGAAGTATATGCGATGCAAAGCTGTGAGCAAAAAGGATCAAAAATTAATAAAGATTTGCATTACACTAACGAAAGTCAGCTTAAGGGTAAGGCACTTGGCCTCGCAGTACTAGATAAGGTCAGAATTAACCACAAGATAACATTTTTTTCATTGCGCGGACCCTTTTCCATTTTAGTGCTGACGCTCTACTAGATTTCCTGGGATTTGTTTAAGCCTTGTTGAACGGTAAAATCATTTTTCTCCAGGCCTGATAAAGGCACAGACTCCTCGTTGATGATTAGATGCGTAAACAGCCAAAAAGAATATTCCTTTGGGTTATTTCAGGATTTTCTCTCCAATCGCAAGGAATGTCTCGCGGTCAAAGTAAAGGCTTGCCTCGAAATCTACTTGCTTCCTGAGAGAACAGTGTCGACCGTAGGAATCTGCCGCTCTAACCAACTAATTACTACCGCCTGTATGCAGGTGGTTCAGAGGAACAGCAAGACCCGGACTGGACCACTGGCAAATATAGCACAATCAGATGTTTCATATGGAAAGAAAAGGGGAAATCTTACCGCACGAGGCCGGAAGATAAGAACAGCAGGAACAACTACAGTGCATGCACACAAGACAGCGCCATAATCAAATTCACTGGATTGAAATACGTCTAAAGCACCTAAGAAACGAAAACGTGATTACTGACCAGAAACACAGCAATGGACTGACCTTCATATGCATAATACATTTGGTTTGTGATCGAAATCAGTAATTGGGAAATCTTTGCTGACATCAATGGTTATACTCTGTCTTATTTACACGCAAATTTGCTCGTAGGCTTTAAGGGCCCACTCTGTTTCCAACTTTTGCAAGCCAATGACCCTTAATATGACGTCATCATACCGCGCCCATGGTCACGTGACCAATAAAAGAAAACTCTAAATTGGTCTCCGTGCTACGCAATTTGGGTATTTAATCGATGGTTTGATAATTTGTATTCGTTTTCTGCATCCAGCCAAGCATGGTTTTCTTTTTATTTTGAAAAATGTTCTTTGTAAAGACATAAACGATACTGAAATACCCATAACTTTTTCAAAAAAAATGATTTTAAAAAATCAATGCTTAGCTATATTCTGTATTTGGGGGTGAAACGTGCCATGTAAAAAAAATTAATTCAATTTAAAGACCGCCAGAAATTTAGCTTTTTCTAAAACCGGAAGTCAGTTCGTATACGCATGCGCACTTGATCTGAGAACGAGCGAGAGGACGTGCGAGGAAAAACCTTCGATGGAAACAACAATTCGCGCAGTGACGTTTGCTTGTGAGTGGGTTTTCTTGTCAGCTTATGATATGATGACGTCAGTTACCGGAAGTAACATTTCACTTCCTTAGCAACGAGCGAAAAATCCGTCTGTGGGCCCTTAAATGATGACAGAACTTGTTTAAGTAACTCATCTCCCATTCTTAACCCCTTGATTTCAAGAACTAACAAAATATCAGCCACAAATATTTAATTATAACCCGTACAATACACTTCTTTTCTTAAGCAAAACTCTTCAAAGTCCCCAAATATATAAACGTCATAACAATACTCAAATACCTCATAATACACCTCTTCTACCCCCCAAAATTTTGAATAGGCATTCTTTTCGATTTCTCTTGGGACATCTTCATGTCCAAGGAGAAATTGCAAACAACGATGAGAGGTGTATTATGGGATTTGTGCAAGTAGAGAATACCGGTAATTCTTGGTTTGCATCCACGTGATGAGACGGCCTTCTCGGTGTACAAAACAAAAGAAAATGGCTCCACAAATTTTGCTTAATAACAGAGTCAAATCCCCAAGATATTTTATTGCATTGTTGTCTACATCAACATGGCCGCCATGATATCAGATAAAAACCACCAATTCCCTCATCTAAACACATCTACAAAAATTCCCGCCTTTACCTGTATCGACATACACTTAAGCACTATCTCATATATCGGGCTCAAATTTTCAGGACTAATTAATAGTGAAAAACACTTTGAATATTCATTGCTGCTTTCATGGCTAACCTATCAAAAATGGTGAACGTTTGCTAATGCTCGAGGCAGAAATTGTGCAAATTGAAGATTCTGCAATGTGATAATGATGAGAATGAAAAAGAAAACTAAAAACGGAATTGTAAAGATAGCATTTCTAAGGTGAGTTTCTTTCTAATGGGCCTTAGGCTCGATTCACACGGTACCAGACGAATTTTCTACCAGTTGAAAATTCGTGCATTTAGGGGTTCCGTTCACACGGAAACACGCTAAACATACGATGATTTAGACGCCTCGGAGTTCCAAAATTTGAACGCCCAAATCGAGGACGAATTTTTCGCCGGTACGGTCGAAAATTTAACCGGCGCGCAGTGAACGCCTTGACCGTCTAAATTTTTGCACTGCAAAGGCATGGGTGTACGGATGAGTGGTAACTCAGCCACTATCGTTACCCTTTCTCTTTCTTGACGCCATTTTTGGATTTTGTAAAGTAGCGCTCTGCGCATGGTCAGATGCTAAAACAACTGACAAAGGTTGAACTTTAATCCGGTTCGTCAGTTCCGTGTGAACAGAGCGAAGATATTGCACGGTTCCGTGCGAACAAAATGGCCGGTGAAATTTTTCAACCGGTTGAAAATTCGTCCAGCACCATGTGAATCGGGTCTTAATAACACGGCCATGTTGAGTCCCGAGGGATTGAAACTTTTGTTTTTGCCCACCGAAACTCGTTCCCGAACATTTCAACTCGAGGCCCGCGGTACGAAATCTATGTCTACAGTCAATATAGCTGCCGCGCGAATAAAGGCCCACCGCATTTAGAAGTTCTACTACATGAAAGATCTTATGCATCAAATTGACACCCGGAAAATTACGAACCCCATCTCGGATTTTTCCGAGTTTCCATTTGATACATGAGATCATTATTTTAGAAGTTGTTAAGACTAATTGAAGTTGTTCCTTAAACACGAATACGCACTACAAAAAGGCGTGGGGTCTAAAGTTCGCCGCACACTTGAGGAAAGAGCTGAGCAAACTGCCTCGCGAGGCAGTTTGCTCAGCCGTTTCCTCACGTGTGCGGGGAAATTGTGGCGAGAAATTCGCCTCACGAGGCCGTGAGGACAAAATCAAACATGTTTGATATTTTTGGCCTCGCGAGACAAATTCCTCAATGTGTGCGGCCATGGTGAGAATCGAGCTGAGCTTGGTTTAATCAAGCATCCAATAAAAATACATGGCATACTCACGTGACTCCAGTGGTTCAAGATGGTGTCGGAGGAAGAAATTCCGACGTCACTGAAGTCACGTGAGAATGCCATGTATTTTTATTGGATGCTTCATTGACAAGGCTCAACTCGATTCTCACGATGGCCGCACACAATGAGGAATTTGCCTCGCGAGGCGAAAAATATCAAACATGTTTGATTTTTTCCTCACGGCCTCGCGAGGCCAATTTCTCACCAAAAGTTCCCCGCACACGGTGAGAAAACGGCTGAGCAAACCGCCTCGCGAGGCAGTTTGCTCAGCTCTTTCCTCACCGTGTGCGGCGGGCTTTAGACACATGCAAATGATTTATGAATCAACCATGGGACGCAACCGAGCGCTCTGTGATAATTTGTTCAATAAAAAAGCCCCTTATGGCAATGTGTCCGTAATATGTCATGAAATGTTATCTGTCGTTCTTTTTTTAATCACCAGTCCTTTTTTTTTTTCGCGCTAGAAATATCTTTTCGGGCTTCCGTCTCAGTGTTGCTGTTTGTTAATCAACATCGTGGATAATTAATCAGTAGTGCTTGAATGAATTCGAACATAAGCAGTGCGTGAAGCGCCCCCTTTTAACGTGCCTCTTCGCGTTTAACCCGTTGTGAAGCAACTAGCATGTACATCATGGCTATAAGATTATTTCCTCCAAATCTAGGTTTCACAGTTAATGTTAAAGAAAAGAATGTAATATACACAATTCCACTACTAGAACGGTTTTCAATAGCCCTTTTCACGGTTAGTTTTTCACATTTGCATGACAATATAATCTAGCATGTATGTGAGGCAATTTCGGGCTATTTTGTAGTTTTAACCCGAAATTGCCTCGCATCCACGTTAGATTACATTGTAATGCAAATAAGAAAAACTAACCGTGAAAAGGGCTTTGCCCATTGAGTGTCGCAAGAAATTAGCGAATTACTTTGGTTTTGCATAACTTCACTCAGTGATTGGTCCAAAGTTCTCGCGCCACTTTTTCAACCAATAAGAAGTAAAACCAAAACCAATCGTGGCTCGCGCGTGCACATTTTCCCGCGCTTTGTGTCGGCTACGTGTAATTATTTCGAGTTTTGATTGGTTTGCCGGATTGTCTTCGTCCTTTTTGATTGGCCAAAGTAATTACTTTGGTTTTGGGTTTTACGACACTCATTTGAAAACCGCTCTATCGTAGATAATTAGTCTTACCAAATGGTGTGAACATCAGCGTTGCTCCAACCAAGAACCCAAGAAATAATGAATTAATGAAGAGACACAGCCTTGTCCACTCTGTGAACCACCACAATGCAAATACCAACATTCCAAAACATGCACCCACTCCTACACTTGTCAGCATCAGTCCTGAAAAAGTCGTTAAATGCAACATGGTGTCTTCAGGTTGCACATGCATTCATATTAGGGAGCTTTAGCAAGGACGACAGCAACGGCAACGAGAACGTCGTCATCTCAAAATACGAATTCGCGTTCTTGCAATCACTTCGTGAATATTTCAACCTTTTTTTAATATGACAAGGGTGTGGTAGTTCCTCAACAATGACGCTGGTCAGAAAGGCACTTAATCCTTCATAAAACCTCAAATAGAGCGTTTTAACTCACGTGACCAGTAGCCATATTGGATTACTGAAACAAAAGAAAGTATTTGCACAAAAATAGAGATCAATTCCCGGAGGATTAGTTTGGCATACCATCATGGCCGCCATTTCTTTGTTTTGGAACACCAACATGGCCGCCGTGACGTCATATGAAAACGCTCTATTTGGTTATTTCACGTTGTTGTTTTGCCGACAAAAAAACGCGTGAAAAACGCACGTACAGCACGTGCAAAGCTATTGTTTTTGCCAACTAAATATGCAAATTCGTGACGTTCCCGCCGGTTTCCGTTGCTTAAGTTTTCTTTAGGGATTCAAAGCAAGGACAACGGCAACAGCGACGAAAACGTCGCTTCAAAATAAAACAGCGCTATCGCAACTATTTCGCGATTATTCCATCTTGCTCACCTTGTACAAAACGGGCGAAATATTGGTACGAATTAAGGGTTAAAATGCAGTAGAAGATGAACGGGACATATTTGTACGCTCGCGTTGTTGCCAAAACTGAAAATTTGGTCATTTCATGTTGTTAAATTGTAGAGTACGTCAAAGAAATGCTCTAAAATGTGTGCCACACATTCAGCACGGTCAACACTTATGGCCACCCGTCAAACCGAAATTGGACATTTCCTTACAATTACACGACGCAATATGCCATCTTTATATGAGAAGCTTATCCAGGTGATCTGGTGACGTAATTTGGAGCAATAGCAGGAGCCCATCTGGAGCGTGCAACTTCCATACAGCGTCTGTGAAACGGCGTTTTCACAAGTAGGTTTATTTGTAGACTAGCCCTTCCCGCGACAAAGGCAGTTCCGGTTCGGTGACCCTATGACGTCAGTTTAATTTCCTGTAATTGGTCATCGGGCTCCTGTGGGAGTCTCATTAGCGGGAAATTCAATCTAAAAATAACCTTACTTGTGAAAACGCCGTTGCACGAAAATAGGTAAGTTGCACGCTCCGGGTGATGGGCTCCTGGCAATAGGAAGAAAAGTTTTAACGCCGTATCCCATAACCGCGCGCCTTCTTAGGCGTTGTTTCCAAACTCCCTGCAGTATTTCCATCGCCAAAACTTAACAGATTATTCCGTGTCTACCACATTTCCTGTTACTGAATGAACATTGAAGTAGACCCGACGAGATCTAAACTCGCCTCTGCCATGGTGAATTCGAAAATAAGGCCGCGCGCGGTTGTGGGATACGGCGTTAAAATTTTTCTCCCCAGTCCTCCGAATTAAGTCACCAGAACTTGGATCGCTGTAAAAAGAATGAAAGCAGGCAGAATTAGAGATTTAGTTCAACAAGAAATAGCGTTTCTAAGCAAAGCCGCGCTGATCTAAAGTATTTAGGTCTAAAAACCACTTTGAAGACGGTTAGCTTTTACTTGTTTTGCTGGGTACTCTAAAAAATTCGATTTTTTAGGAGCTTGTCTCGTTAGTCTAGTGGATATTGGAACATGCAAGGAGAACCCACTCTTTGGCTCGCCTAATCTGAATGTTCTCTGCACATTGAAATGTTTGTTTCTTTGAAGTTGATTTGAAGTCTGAAGTAGATTGTACGTCGTGTAAGTTGAATAAAAAGGGAAATGTCAGTTTGAGGGAGGACAATGAGTGTTGACCATGTAGCACGACTGTATTTCCTCTTTTAACCAATAATATTCTTGTTTTGTGACGTCAGTTGCCGTTTCCGCAGCCGTTGCTTAAACGCCCTATTATCATTGGTCGAAAGGGGGAAAAAACTGGTAATCGAACTGCACGTGCGGCACGTTTTTAGCACATTTCTTTGCGATACTCTTCAAAGAAACGACGTGAAATCCTCAAATTAGGGACCTTAAGGACGTTCGCGCCAAAATCTTCCTGCGGTGAGATTTTCTTCATTTCTCGCCTAGAGTTAGATCATAAAGTACTTACTCCAAAAATGAAAAAAAAAAAATGGGGGTCACCGACTTTGTTTCGGAGAAAATGGCAGTGGAAAAATGCCTTAATTTCGAGAAATCGGTCATAATAGCGAGATGTAGGCTCATCTGCTCATCCATCGAAAATCATAAAAATAAACTGTTGGAGTGAAAGTTTCCGTGCATAGGTTTTTAGGAGTGAGATTTTAAGATAATTGTATGCCGCTAGGGATGTGGTAAACAGTACAGTTCATCCTCGACGAGCGTTTTCGTAAGCTCTATCCGTTGCAACCACTACCGGAATTCGATGGCACGAGGAA
>NC_090877.1:39172738-39192738 GCF_036669935.1 Montipora foliosa | reverse complement strand
AATTCTGAATCCTAGCAGTAAAGCGGGCCAAGATGTAGCTAAGTTACGAGGCCTAAGAATGCAAGCCAGGCTGCCGGTGACCCTGCTTTGATACAAACCTTTGTGCTTTTCTAATGTTAATGTGATTGTAGACTAATTACAATTTCAACAACATAATTTACATGATAAAAGCAGTGAGGTCTGTATCAGTACAAGGTCACCAGCAGCCTCGCAGCCATTCATAGGCTAGGTCACTGGGCAAACAACTGTTAAATGGCCACTGTCAACTGAACCAAGTTCGCCCAATAGTCATTGCGCACGAAAATAATTCAAATATCTGACATGTTTCCCGCGTGATTACTCTGAGTGCATTCAGTCAATCATATTACGTATTTGGACAAACCGTCATTTGAAAACAAAACCAAACGACTGCAATGACTTTTAGTCCATCTTTCAACAGTCTCCTATCGTTCGCCGATTATGCTTAGGATGTAGTGCTCCCTATTTTCAAGAAAAATTAGTTTTGAATAAGCCACTTCGGAAAATACCATACTACTCTTTGTTTGTCCCCCCAAAATTTTGCATAAGCACTGTTTCCAGTTTTCCCTGGGACTTACAATGGTCCCAAGAGAAAAAAAAAAAAAAAAAAACAATGCTTATGCAAAATTTGGGGGGACAAACAAAGAGTATTATGGAATTTTCCGAAGTGGCTAATATCAACCTTTGGCTTTTAACTCAAAGCACATGACCACGCTTCAAAGCTAAGCTGCTTTCAACGAAAACAGTTCAGATATTCATGAAGTAACCACAAGGCAGTCAATGAACAAAATTTCGTAATTTTACCTAAATGACTCATATCACTGTTCGAAGAAATAATAATGAACAGCACCACACCAAAATTCACCTGCCCACCTAAAAATAACGCTGAAAAAAATCCACACAAACAAGTAAAATGCAAACTATAAATAAATATAGCACAATATCTATGATTTCCGGCAGTCTTTTGCCCTCTGAGAGAAAGTTGCTTAAAACAAGATACTTGTGATAACTGCTCTGCTGCTCAGGGTCTTTAAAAGGCCTACCTTCAACCAGCAGGCTTTTCAACCGTTTGTTTTTGTATTGGAAAGTTCGCATTGTTTATCGTGACCATCTGATTGGATGAATTTCAGCTTTGGCGGGATTTTCATATATGAAAATTGTTCCACGGCGCGCAATGCCTGTAGGGTGAACGTAAGCCTATAGCAAAACTCAGGAGAAAGAGCTGCCTTTGTAATGACATCTGCAAATGGTTAGGCTCTCTAGTCTTCTCGGATAAGGACGAGAAACCGTAGACCCCGTGTCGCAGTCCTTCAATGTTCGTAACCCTGTGGGACATGAAAGAATCAACAAACTATTCGCAGAGTACGGCATGGAGCCCCAGTGTTGTGGTCTGTCCTCTGTGCTTGGCAGGGTAAATGCTTTGATATAGACCTTATTCATAAATGGCGGTCACATTTATAATTCTTTTGTCCACGTGCAAATTAGCCTACCAAGCCTCATTTTAGAGCAAGAATTCTTTTCAATTCACTCTATGGTATCGAGGCTTGGTAGGCTAATTTGCACTTCGACAAAAGAATTATAAATTGGCCGCCATTTATGAATACGGTCTATAGTGGCTACAGTAAACCAAGCTACTGTAAAATCCAAGAGTAAAGCCTAGTTTTCATGTCGGGAAAGTCCCAAACAATCGGGGATTTCGTAGTTTCACGACCGTCCCAGACTTTGCCGACACCTCGGAAAATTACCAGACGCTTGTCCCAATTCTCCGGATAGTGACTTTGGCGGGAAATGGAAAGTGCGCAAAATTGAAACTTGCAATTTAGAGGATTGGTAACGAGCTAAAACCATCGTCGACGTCTCCAACCGCACAAATTCGAGTTTTCATATATCGGGAGTGATCGCCGACGATCGCAAAAACTGGGGCAGGTTTTACCGATTCGCCCCCAACCATCCCAGATTATCGAGGATGTGTACGATTTATGGCTTTCACGATTCGTCGGCAAAATCTAGGACGGTCGGGAAACTGCGAAATCCCCGATCGTCTGGGATTTTCCTGACATATGAAAACTAGGCTTAAAAGAAAGTCATGACGAGGACGATGAAAATACATACATGCATGTAGAAAATGGCATTGCATTCTTTTAATTTCCAAAATAATCTTTTGTACTCACTAAATTGGAAGAGACGAAATCCAAAGAAGCAGAATATTGCACCTACAATACTTCCTATTACTGCAATTACAGCATCGATGACCACGACTAGGAAAATAGAAGTAAAAGTTGGTAAAGATAAATGATGTTGTTTTGTGTTTTGTGAAACTGCACAAATTTCACGCAGTCTTAATTTGCTGGCATTCCGATGCATATGGACAAGAAATGGCAAGTGTTGTCCACCAAGCCCAACAGATGCCCTTCGAAGATTAAACGACTCCCTCTCAGTCCCTGTTCACACGTATCCAGCTATTTATGAATCTGAAATTTTTTATCTGCGGATTAAACATTTTTCACGTCCACACGTAACGTATTAAAATCGAATTTGTCTGTCCACACGAATCCGGATTCGTTTTTGTATCCAGGACTCCTTAGTGACTATTGCCAACAGAGCATGCGCCATGAGGCGCGCGAGTTGGCCACAAGGGAAGCGATAGCATTTCGTTACAGCGGCAATGTTGAATACTTATATGGTTAAGACTGAATCTGAGTTTGTAACGTCATCGGATTTGAAAATATCCGGATTCGACAGTCCACACGATTCCAAATTCTTTGCGTATTCAGAAATTTCCACTCTGGAGAGCGGAATCAAAAAGTTGTGTGTAGACGGAAGTGTAGACGGAAGGCGAATACGCAAAGAAAACGTTGCGGATTAAAAAAATTTCTGTTCGGATACGTGTGAAAGGGGCCTCAAGGAGCTCTATCAATTTTTTTTTTTTCAAACTTTTATATGTAGTTAACAGGTGACAAAACAACAACCCATAAAAACAAAAAATGGGCACTACAATGTACTTAACTCACTTGTCTACATGTTGTCACTGCAATAAAATTTCTTGTCATGCTGAACGACATAGCAGAAGCGCTAAGAATGCAATACGAGTCAAGGGTATACATCTCTACTTTGCTATGAGATATTTTTCTAGGTAAGCAGTTTTCCCCTTGAAAATCATTTTTTTTATAGATCGTCACAACTTACATTTTTCTTCACATACATCGCAACCATAAGTCGCCACTGGCGAATATGCAGCTTCCTTGTTGTCATTTTGTGGGTCCTTCACTATCACATTATAAACAATACCCTGTCCAGATGGGTAGGTAAGAAACTTCAATACAGGAAGTGTTGGTGCTGTCAGAGTGCTGACCTGGAAATAAAAAAGACAACAACTTTGATCTAGTCGACAGTTAGTCTCCTTTGCAGCCGCTCGGGCCGACGTCACGCAACGCTCCTCGTCGAGGAGCGTTGCGTTACTTCGGCCCGATATATTAAAATTCAGTCCTAAACAAAAAGTATCATCTCGAGGCTCTGAGGTATAAACTCATACAGATCCCTATATTTATTCCCCAGAGCCTCGAGATGATGTCTTTTTATTGTAAAGGACTATTTGATTATTTGCAAACTGATGCAGTAATCATTTTCAAACATGACCATTGTTTACCAAGCTCAGTTTCAAGTTACACAATATTGATCAATTATAACAAATGAGATGTGGCTGTTATTCTAAATAATAAATTATGCTGAAATTGTAACATTTCCGTTCTGTCAGCGAATAGCTGTTAATAGCTGCTAAAGTTGTGTTAAAGGTCGCTTGCAACATGACTAAATACCACTTTGTTCAGAAAGGTTATCTCTTGAAACGATTAACTACGTAATTCATTTTTCCAACAATCGAATCAAATCTTGAGAGGATCATCAACACGAACGCTCGACAGCAAACCAAAACTTGTGAAAAAAAAAACAGAATTTCACAATTGGTCGCCAGCACCTGACTTGTTATTACAATGCTATTTCCATTGTTATTGTTGACTTTCTACATCCAGAGAAACTGATTAAAAACGATATTCAGAGAAGTTGGCCAACAGGTGTCTTGTACTTTTTGTTCTGTTTGATGTTCTTAACATAAAAATGAAGTTTTTGCATTAAACTAAACACCATTTGAAATTCACTCCACAATTTTCCATCTGGCAGCTGAAAAGTTTTATTTAGTTGCTAGTTGGCACCCATAATATAAAAGTTAATTTCCGACTTTGCTACAAGGATGAGAACTTGAATTATACTTTTACAAAGACGTTACATTATTGTAAGTCCTGTTAATATTATTTTGCTTGGTACACTTACTTCCTGACCATGATTTTTAATTCTAGCAGGATATGCCATTTTTTCAACTCCTTCAAAGAGGGACTCCTCAGATAGATCTCCCTCAGGCAGAAACATCACGTAAATATGATATTCAAGACGATAATGCTCAGGCTTTTTACCAGTTATTGTATTCCCGTCGCATGGGGGAGCAGTGTCACCTTTTCCTCCAGATCTTTAAAATAAACATTTGCAACATTAAAGGCATAACTCAGTTTTTGCGGTGTCTAGAACTTGCAGACTGCAGACTAACTCTAAATCACAGTTATCGAAAGGTAATTGTTTCAAACTGAGTGCTTAGACTTAAATACTCTTTATCAGTGCTATTTGAACTGGGTGCTTAGACTTAAATATTGTTCATCAGCACCATCGCTTTCAGCGGAGCTTGTTAATGGCAAATTCTTCCCGTTCTTAGCTTTTAGTTCTCGGTGTGCAACCTTGCTTTTAATATATTTTTAGATTTAAATTTTAGATTTAAATTCTAGATTTAAATTTTAAATAATTTTAGAATCTTTGTTCACTTGTAAATAGCCGTAATTCAGCCCTTGGCTGCAATGGTTTTATTTAATAAAGCTATCTATCTAAGCTATCTATCATTTGTAGGTAGTCTGCAGACTGCGGTCTGTTGTCACACTACCAGCTTTTTGCATAAAATAAATAATGTGGTTACCCGTACTTTTACTGTTTCCCTCCATATTGTTTACTTCGCGTTACGCCTTGATAGTTCCCCCTATAACAACCTTGATTGACAAGCTTGCACTTGACCCAAAAAAATATCCTCTCATTGACTGTTGCATGAAACTCCAAGAATTTTTTTCAGGGCCTCTGGTTTGTACATTTCAATAGTTTCATAAAATTATAACCTTTTTGAGAAGCCCAAGACTTCTGGACTTTGAGCAAATTATTTGTACTTTGTTGGGTGCTTTTGTTCTTAGCATTTTCCTTCGAACGTTGTTAATTTCTCCCAAAGTAAGCTGTCCGCCATTTTGTTTTGTTGTGCTTTTGCAACTTTCCAGTCAATTTAATTTCAACTTTGTGCATTCAATTTCCTCTTTCTGCATTGTTTGGGAGAGATTAAATTTCAGCATATGCATTGGCTTCGTTTTGGCTTCCATCAATCAAATTTCCGAACACAACTGGGAAGATTGACTCTGCCTCTGGAAAGTGAATGAACCTTATCAGAGTTGAGCCTGCAGGCACATTTTCTTTTGTTTAAAACTACATGTAAAAGAGGCTTAAAGGTAAATTCAATACAAAATGACCCCTTCGCCTCGTTTATGTGGCAAAACCGCTGATAACTCCAATAAGGGCTATTTGAGTTTTTCCTTAGTTTACAGCTCGAACACCATTATAATATCTTTTCAGAGGTTCTTCAGTAAAAAGTATTGTACAGATCCCGGCATCACTTCCCATCGGCATCAAGTTTGAATGTTCGAAGGTACCATTGAAACTGTTCAAAGAAGCTGATTGGTACGTTAGGTTACGTCAAAGATCAATAATATTGATTTCAGCATTCGTGGGTTCCAGTCAACTCTCTGGCATCGGAAGATTGCTTGATGGAAGCCAAAACGCAGTTTGGACGTTGGCACTTGAAGATGAATTCCGCAGAATTATGAAAATTGCAGCAATGGCTAAGTAGCTCCTATGAGTCTACTACTACCCCTGATTTACCACGGTTACCATACATGTACAACATCTCTTTCAGTATATGTTGCCCTTTTAAAGACGTTTGCACACATACCTTCCATAGTACACATTGGCAAATGCAAAAGTTATGTTGGTTTCAAGAGAGTTGGAAGAAATTGCAATGTTTGGATCGAATTCCATGCTACAGGTCAGACAACAAGCACCAGGAAATGGAGCTGAAAATGACAGAAAACAAACAAGACAATAAAAATGTTTGGTGACTTCCTGAGAGACAGATCATCAACTTTAGCAGTTCCAAAATGTAGGCCCATTTACCAGTTCCCAGATAGCTTGATGGCTCAGTGGCAGAGCTGCGTGCAGTGCAACAGTTATTTACGTCACATCAAGGGTTTGTGTCCCATTGCGGCTTGGATTGATTTTAGTCTTCTTTGAACTAGTTTCTACGCAGCCGTTATTTGTGTGGTCATACAACGCTCCTCTCCACACAAACAACGGCTGCTTTCTTTCGAACTACATTCCTTTCCCTTTGTTTGGACTGCGTGGCGTATGCACGTGATAATGAGGGGTTGCACCAATCGCGGCTCGCCTTTTGATTTGAAAATTGACGGTCTGTTATTTTCGCGCGTATCCTCAGATATTTCACCACCGGCGGGTCTAAAACACAGGTCACATTCCACAGGTCACTCATTGCAGGTCATTGTTTTACCTTTTTAAAAGTGACCCAAAACCCTCAATTTGGCTAACCCTAGGCCTAATTGGGGTTTTTAGGCCTAGGGTTAGCCAAATTGAGGGTTTTGGGTCACTTTTAAAGAGGTAAAACAATGACCTGCAACGAGTGACCTGTGGAATGTGACCTGTGTTTTAGACCCGCCCATGTAAAACTCCAAAGAAACTGATAGACGGTCGCTCAAGGTGCTTCACTTGTCTTCAGTAGCCTCTGCAAATGACAAAATAGAAATTTTTTGGAGACGTTCTGTAGATCTTGTTGAAATTATTAGATCTGCGATCGGTGTGGATGAGCGTATTGACTGCTCGAAGAGGAGCGACCTGTTTTTGTGGAGTTACATGCTACCAGCGATTAGTGAGGTTTCAACGTGCATCATGTAAGCTGGAAAATATGAAGAAAGAAATAGAAGAGGACTTCAATGCCAGAGAAAATCTAAAGGAAAAGCGACTACGGCGATTGAACGAGAGAACAGAACAGTTATGAAGCTGAGATTGGCGAAAATCAAGCAGAGGGGAAACAACAACAACGATGTCGATTTCATCGCAAACGAGTGGAATACTGAATGGCTTGATAAATCAGGGATTTTCCAACTCCGTTGTTAGACTAAAAAATACAGTTTTCTTTTTCAAAACTACGCTTTTGATTGAAAGCGCCTGATGCCTATGTAACTGTAACCTGCGATCAGGTGTACTTTTCTTTAGACTGGGCGCAAAGGTACCTTTTCCGCCCAATCTAAAGAAAAAGTACCCCTGATCGCAGGTTATTTTAACTGTGAAATTTAAACTTTGAAACTCCAAGATGGTGGTGTCGCCGACAGAAGTGAAGTTAAGACGTGCGCTCTGATTGGCTTATTCGCTTTAGCGTGAAGGGTTTCAGGATATGAGAACCAAGCTCTGATTGGTCAGGTAAAGGAAAGGAATGTAGTTCGAAACAGAGCAGCCGTTGTTTGTGTGTGAGGAGCGTTGCGTGACCACACAAATGACGGCTGCGTAGAAGACTATATTTGAACCTGCTTAAATTGCTTCTGATCATCAACTGTCACTTAGTATCTTCAGTTTAAATGAATGCCTTTCAAAAGTATCTTCTACCAAAACTATTAAGTGTTTTTACTAACAATCTACTAGTAGTAGATCTCATTAAGTGCCAACGTGACAGTCAACACGATACATACATAGTTTGCAGATTTGTATCAGAGTGCCATTTTTTGGAACCCAATAATAGTTGAGTCCTGTATCATGGATTGAGACAAGATGGAGACAATTACGCAGCTCCCCGTATTGTGAGAAGAAAGCGGCTCCTTTGTTCAGTCATGCGATTTTTTAAAGTACTTTTACGTGCTATTTCATCAACGATTTCGAGACGATTTGACTAAAAACGTACTGTGAATTATGAAACTAGCAAGGAGGTTTTCCTGTAATCATAGTCATATCATATCATTTCATCAACCATTCTGCACCAAGAAATAGCCAGCAATTCACACTGAAATCGTCGCTAGTTTTCAACTAAATCCTCTTGAATGGTTTCATGGTCAGCTTTGGTGCAGTTTTGCATTTAACGGCCTTACTACCCATCGAATTCTGTACGAGTTATGTTCCTAAATTTCGTATTTTACGAGCACACGGATTGCTTTCAGGTTCTGAAAATTGGCTGTTGTCTTCGACAACTTCCATTCCAACCGCTCTGCAAATATAAATGCTACACGGCCAACGTTTGCAAAAACGTAATCCTTACTTGTACTTGTACATGTTAATTGCCGTGACTTTAACTTCTTCAGTTCCCACGGCATGCTCCCGTCTAACGTTGTAGCTCAGTCGATAGAGCAGCGGTGATTTAACCCGAAGGTCGTGGGTTCAATTCCCACCCCGATCAGAGTATTTCTCTGTCCTTGTGTGGGCCCATTTCCATTAGTAGGGCTAACGCTCACATGGTTCATATGGGGTAGAAACATAGCACTTCACACTACACTCAGATCAGTTAAATTTGACGAATACAGTTTATTTCCTTGATCCTGAAACATATGGATTCCGATACAGTATGGTGTCCTTGGTCAGCGAATTTTCCGAACATGATGTTATATTCCCTCGTTAACTAAAGTATCACCAAAAACAAATCTGTCCAATAATTTCTTGATTATTCTTCTTTCACATGACGAAATTTAGGCTTTCCTACTATTGTGATTGTATGGAATTCAAGTTTGATGACAGGTGTGTTAATTTGTCTTTCTAGAAAGTCTCTACTATTGTGGCTCCGTAACTTACATGGTCACGTTTACTTGGCTTGTGTAAAGACAAAACGCAACGGAAACACGTGTCTTTTTGCAGAACAGATTTACAGATAAACTAATTTCTGCGGTTGGGAACGAATTTGCTGCAGAGTTTTAAACTTTTGTTTTATCGGCTTTTTAAAAATATCAACAATTTTCGCATAGGGGTAATATTATCGCAAGAAACGAAAAAGCTATCTTCATGGGAAATTTCACTTCGAGGCGTTTTGATTCAGGTAAGATATTTAAGAATATCCTTTTTTTCTCGCGGACCACGGATACCATACTGTAGTTCTCGGGCATTTTATTAATTCATCCTGCGTAAATATACAGTATCTTTTGCAAGCGAACAAAAAGCTTAAATAAGTTCAGCCCAAACTTTTCGTCAACAACAAGCGCTGCCAAAGTTTTGTTCAATAACGAATCTTTTGCCGTTCGTGGGCGAACGGGTTTTTCAAAAATAGGGGGTCTTCTTCGCGGCAAGCGTTCCCTCAAACACCTTGCCCCAACTTTCGCGTGGCAAGTTTGCGGAAAATCGTTTCGAAGCTCTTCTGTCGAACGGGAACGCTTGCAACGCAGGCTACCGCGCCTCTTCAGCTACTACGTTTTGTTTTCCCATTTCAGACCACGTGATGTTACTTTAGAGAACAGTTTCTTTGAAATGTCGTCTTACGCACGTAGAATTTCCTCGAGAACATCACATGGTCTGCAATGGGAAAACGTGCAAGCTAAAGATGGAGATTTGTGTTTGATTCTTTTCGTAAAGGAAGACTTCATTGTTCAACGACAACAAGGTGATACCAAGAACATCTGGTTATTTCTCAACTATGTAAACACAGCTATCGAGAGCTTTGAACCCCGTCTTTTACATTTAAGCACCTTTCACCTTTAAATGTGTTACAAGTATACCTTATTGGTTTTGAATATAACCAACAGAATGATGAAATAATGCTAAACAAACTAAAAGCGCAATAGTTTGCTTTAGGTGAACAAAGTTGTCACTGTCCACGGCAATCTCACAGCGTGTTCCTTTGCTAATACGAGTGGACCTGTGAACTTGGTGGAATGACAAGCAAACGTCTCTTCGTATTCATTTTTAACACACATAGCACAGTCCAATGAACAATGGCTTTGTAACACATGCTGACAGCAACGAGTATTAATCCTGTCGGAACGATCGAAGAAAAGTCGAATATCTCAACGCAATATGTTGCGGCATTACTTCGGTAAGTGAAACATCGCAAAATTGATATTGATCATTGCCATATCGATTTGGATTTAACTGAATGAGTGACATGTGATATTGGTTGTTGACTTATCGACTACTCTAGTTTACATTTGAGGGAGTGATATTTTTGCATATTCTGACCCCTAACGTTAGGATACGCTTTATCCATGACTAAAAATGGTCATAGTACAAAATAGATACCGGAAATGGAAAGAGCGTGATGAAATTTACGTTTACGTTTTATAAAATGTCAGTGGCCTCAAAATTGATATTCTTACTGGGTAATTTCATCATGCACTTTCCATTTCTGGCATTTCCATTTCTTCCATTTTTTATGATTGACAAGGTCGTATGACACGTTCATGCAAAGGGCCTATTTGTTGCTGCTTGAGGCTAAATGAAATTTCCCCAATATTGTCATAGGTAGATGTAGAGACCTCAAAACTCAAATCGTAACTGTCCGCACACTACCACAGGTGGTATTTCCAGACAACTAATGACACAGATTATTTTCATCACACCCAATGGTTATTGCCAATCGCCCCCAAAAAAACATGAAAGTTGACAACAACTGCCTCGAAAATTGTTAAATGAAAATGGCCAAACCCGGAGTTCTTTTGCCTGTTGAAGATCAGCTTATTATAATATTACTTAAGATCAGGTCAGGGTGGCCAATAACTTGATAAACTATTAAAAGCACTCATTTTTCCTAGTCTCTAAAAATACACACACCTGATGGATCACAGTAATGTAACAGTTATAAGAAAGACTACAGACATTGAGACTGCAATGATTTCTGGACATAAATTATTATAATAAAACTGGCATAAAAAGTGACCAGATGCATCACAAATTTGGAAGGTTGTGTATTGCAAATCTTACCTTTAGGATGTGAAAAAGTTTTTGAGTGCACACAGGTTTTCATTTCCGAACCCCAGTACTTATGATTTTCTTCACACATGAAAAGTCTTTTTTTCTCAAATCAGGTTATGCGTAAATTTGACCATTGTTAGTCAACTGAGAAAAACATACATACATGTATAACTAAAGTAATGTTAACTTAAGCCTTTCCGAGAAAAAAACAATTTATGTTGTACTTATTTCGCTTGGGATGCGAAAAACGTATGACACCAAGTTGATTTACATGTACAGCTGTATGACGTGAATTGTATGCATTGGTGATGTAAATTTGGTGGAATTCAAATATATTTTGCTACATCACTATGTTTGAAGCAAATTTGTTCACTTACGGTACAAGAATCCAGAAACTCTTGCTAAAAATAAACTTTAAGTTCTTCTTGGACTCACCTCCATCTTCGTATGGCACAGCGATGACATCTGTTTCATAACTACTTTGATTATTATTTGATCTCAAGTAGAAATGACAGCCTATATCTGGAATAGGTAGAGGATAGAGTACTGCAACATCCAATCCTATTACAAAGGATCCATATTCATATCTTACACTTGTAGACAATGTTACATTGTTTTTCTGCGAATGTGCTTGAAATATAGCAAATCTCCATGTTCTCTGAGCTTTCTGGAAAGTCAAATCCAAGGTAACAGAGGGTTGAAGTGTCATCTTTTCACCTCTGTTTGGACCAACCACAAAGTTATCTGACATATTGTAAAGAGAAACAACATAAAATCGTCAGATAATGAAGAGTAACGAAGAAAACAATGAGATCGATTATATAACCAATGTAACACATAGACATTTTCTTCCTGACAACTAGAAGCAAACTGCGTGAATTCCTCCTACAGAATATTTCACACTATAGCATTGATCAGGAAAATCTTACCCTTTCAGCCCCGATAGTGCCAAATGGCACTTATAGATTTTACTCTGTCTAACGCCAGACGATTTTACTCGTCAATGGGGAACCCCTCGGGGCTTAAAGGGTTAAGCTAACAGCGTGAAAAAACTATGTCCCCGTTTAACCCTTTCAGCCCCGATAGTGCCAAATGGCACTTATAGATTTTACTCTGTCTAACGCCAGACGATTTTACTCGTCAATGGGGAACCCCTCGGGGCTTAAAGGGTTAAGCGGCATTCACATTCTACAGAAAGGCATTACACCAGCTAGGCTACGCAAGTCCGGCAGTCCGGCAGGTTATTTTTAAGCACACAGGTCACTTCTCACATCCCATAGGAAGACAGCAGCATAGTCTGGTGGCATTACACACTGTACTGTAAGCCTCCGCTCTGGTTCTGGGCATGTTTTACTTTAGGTTATTTTTGTCCAAAAACAAAATGGGATTGTGTGGTTCCAGAAAATATCCATACCCCACCATGGAGGGAATTGGAAATTCCGAGGGGGTGGGGGTTCAGAGGTCAAGGAAATTCCAGAAGGGAAGTGGGTCGGACGAAAAAATCACTTTCCAAGGGGTTAAATTTCGAACTCATTATGAAATTGCTACTTACCGATCTGGTAGATCATTTTTGAAAAAACATATAAGTTTAACTAAGTATGATTATTTTTTCATCTAAATCTGGTTTTCACTCTTCCAAAAGCATTATGTACGCGAATTGAAAGGAATTGGGCCCCTGTAAGGCCAATCTCGTACCCAGAGTCCTCGGGCTTCTTGACCAGCGGGTGAGCGCCCGGAGAGACTCTGGGATAATCGATTTGAACTATATTTTTGATTGGCCGATTGCGTAGCAAGGCAGTCCGACAGGAAGTCGGTAAAGTAATTCGGAAGCCCCAGAATTTGGAGGGACATTCAAAATCTAAAACTAGTTTCAGTGCTGTTTGATTTTTTCTACCTCAGAAATATATAAATCACAAAAATAACATAACGACGAGGTTTGAACTATGTCTTATACCGCACGGGAATTTTCTCACGCTGGTAAAAAGTGATTACTGTTGCTGTTGCAAAAGTACCGTGGGAGACATTACATCAGTCTCTTTGAGGCGAAATCCGTGGAATAAGGTCTTGTCGAAGCCATTCAGAATTACGGAAACATCAAATTGTAGAAGAAGAGGACATTTGTGTCGTTTCCACAAAAAAACTTGTCGATCGTGTTGCTTGCACGATGGCATTCTCATTGCATTCTGAACGATGGAATGTACGCTGAAACACCAAAAATACAGTCACCGACAGTGTCAGAGGTTTCATCTTCACTTGCTCTTACAGCAAGCCAATGATCATTTCTCCAGTTTCTTTGTGTGTAAGGCTAAAATTCTTGTTTCTCGAACACTTTCAACCCGCCATTTCTACTGTTAACGGTTTTCTCTTTTCTGCTTCCGTTTAAACTCAAATATACGTCACAAGACCGGAACCCACGTTTTCTGGGAAAATGGAGTCGATTATCCCAGAGTCTCTCCGGGCGTTCACCCGCTGGCCAAAAAGCCCGAGGACTCTGGGTACGAGATTGCTGTAAGGCCAACAAAAACTTGATTTGTCGCGTATGTAATATTGACCAGCTGTACTCGTTACCAGTCTCCATAGAGACATGGCCGCATGACAGGTGTGGTTACTAGCTACGTTTCATCTCTGTGTCGTGTCAGCTGATTAAAAAACAGTACAACAGTGAAAGTTTTGCTTCAAGAAGCAGAAGGTATAAGATGTAACGATTTCAGAATCTAGAGTTTTTATTCTCCTTTTTGTTTCCACTTAACCCATTGACTCCCAGGGGTTCCCTATTGACGAGTAAAATCGTGTGTTGTTAGACAGAGTAAAATACTAAGTCTGGCCGGTTTGGACGTCAAAGGGTTAATTTTGTAATTGAAAGTTTGATTCACGCTGAAATGGCTTTAATTCCTCCAACATTATAGCAGTGGAGATGGCTACTCGCAGTTTGGAAAAAAAATTGATCATTAAGCTTGCACATCAAGATAAACTGACAGATACAAAGTTGTATCTTTCATTTTAGGGATAAGCAATTTTGTGTAGTTTGCTTTGTAGGTAGTTTACTGTGTTCCAATTCGAGACCGCTCAGTAAAAATAAAATAAAACCATTGCGGAATGGAAAACAGCGTCGTTCTTTACTTCGATAATATTTTTTTGTGAAAATAGACTTTTCCAGAGGGGTTGGGGGGTCTTTCTTACTTTGTGGAAATTCCGGAGGGGTGGAGGGTCATCAGTTCCTTTGAAATATGGAAAATCCAGGGAGGCAGGGGGTTTTAAGTGAAATTCCCTCCGTGGTGGGGTATGGATATTTTCTGGAACCACACATTCATCATATACATGCACCACACTCTCAATGTATAAGTTAAAACCAGATGCATTCACATAAATGGAACGGAAGAGAAGAAACATAATTTAAGTGTCTAGTCGTTCTCCCGTTGGAACACTAATTGGGGACACTGTAAACTGAAATAATTTAACAATTAATGCAAATAAAGTCAAATGTTGGTTTTTGAGGAGAGGGGAAACCGGAGTACCCTGAAAAAACCTCTCCGGGACTACTCCATACAACCACAGGAACAAAAGACCCTTGTTACGACAGCCAGTGAGACTCTGGTTGGCACATTAATGACAATACTGTAAGTGATATCAACGATATCTTCGCTATATGATCTGTCATGTAATCATAAACTCCAAAAAGCACATGGAAACGAAAACTTTGGTGCCCATTGTTGACTTTGTGTACCCCAAAAATACACTTGTAGCTAAATACAGGAATTGCACCGAGCAGCAGTCTGGGTAAAAACATTGGTTTGGTGTTGGGACTCTCATTCTCACACGTTCAAATTTGTAATATCTGTACAAGTGAATGACTGGAACTAAGGTCGGTGCAATTCCTGTATTTAGCCGCAAATAAAAATACTGATCCCATGGCAGTCAATTCACATGCATGCATTGCTCAGATGTTTAGTTATGTCATGGTCAAAATATAAAGATGAAGGGGAATGCTAAGGTACATTGAGCAAGGCTGCTGCCTAAGAAAATTTTAAAGGGGCCCTCAGAGCTAAACGCTGAGAACTTAGGAGCCCAACATATGAAGTTAAAGGTGTTGCTGTGAAAAATTAAGGCGCCCAGAGCTATTCTTTGGGAGCCCCAGGCTACCGGGCTCCTGTTAGGCAACAGCCTTGTTGAGTATGCAATTATAAGGTTAATGGTATCACGCGTGAGAAGGATAACAAATCCTCGATTTTTGTCACCTTTTTTTGTAAGTTCTGATGGAAAGATTTAATGCCATCAAAAAAGCCGTTTTATAGCCTAACACGCAATAAAATTTAATAAGAGATTTCGCCATTTTGTCTGTACTACAAGAAAATAAGATCTGACTCACTACTAACTTAATTACATAAACAGCTGGGCTAAGCTATGTGCGCTGCCTACAACAAGAGTGCACAAATAAAACCTGAGCTGAAGGCAGACAAGATATCGTCCCCGAAATGAGTTCTACAGGCTCTAAGGATAAAAGACTATGGCAAAAAGTAAAATTTGATCCACGAAATCGCACGTAAAATAGCATGCATTTGCATATCATGACGCAATTATATTACACTTCCTCGAAACACCCATCAAACTCATAGAAAGACACATACCAGCAGCATTTTGCTCGATGATCCACAACGCTTGCAACAAAAACACCGCAAGAGCCTTTCTTTCTTGTAGCATTAAGGAATCCTTTCAGTTTAAGGCCACGCAGTTTAAGGCCACACAATCATATGCATATCACAAGAATGCCATGACCTCCATCTTCCATTTTGTTTTCATTCTAATGCACCGATGCACTCTGGGGGAAAACCAACAAGACCCGTGGACGCTCATTTTCCTGCTCTCTGATTGGCTTCCAACGGGAGGGACAAATTTTCAAACTGTTCATCATCGGGAGCACGTTGGTTCGAACAATTCATCACTTTGTTGAAAGTTACCATTACGAATGCGCAACAATGTCCTCAAAAAAACGTGAGTAATTTCGCCTAACTAATCGGTCAGTTCTTTGTTAATGCAGAAATCACAGAGATGCGGGTAACTCGAATGTTCGCTCAATTCACTCTGTCCGACGCGAACCACGCGAAACCCACTTTCGTTCACTTCGGCACTGCGGCTCGCGTCGCAAACGTATAAATGCTTCTTTGTGGACGGATATTCTTCAATCGCTCCTTTTTAAATGTGTTTCTCATACGTTAAGTACCTGTAACACTTCGGAGGGATTGCAGAATACCCGTCCCAACGTCAGACCTGACTAATTCTTTCGAGTGTTTTTGACTTACAAGTAAGCTTGTGCAATTTTATGTTATTCCATCGACCGGTCTTACAACTCGACATAGCTTCAAACGGATCTTTCTAACATAACTTAAGCGTTTAGCCATGTGGGGTTAAGATAATGTTTTGATTACTTATTGCATGAAAAAATTCAAGTATTATTTAAAGAGCCTTTGTGACTGTCCAGTTAAATTAAACGAACAGCCATTAATTGGCGACTATTAGATACATGTATTTATGATCAGCTGTTGAGTTATTTGTGATCCAAGCTTGAAAAACATGCGCTGACGCTCTTGACTTAGACTTGAATAATCAGGCAACATTTTAATATTAAAATATTACTGTTATTATATATAATTATAATAATTGTTATTATTATTTTATTATCAATTAAGATCATTATTTATTATGTGTATTATTATAAATTATGGCAAGCAATAACGCTTTGCACTAATGACGTCATGAAATTATAGACCCCTAAGTGACTCAGACAAACAAAGTTCAGTCTGTATGAGTCACAAGGGAAATGAGGCATAATATTTGCTTCATTCTCCTTGGGTTTAATCGACGTCGACCATGATCTTGGCACTGCGAGAGAGAACCAGAACAATACACAATTGAGCAGCTAGAACGGTCTTTAAAGTGACATTTTTAAACGAGTGATGGGCTGTAATAGGTCGTGTAGACAGTGGAAGTGACCATGTGCTTCATCCTAGCATCGATAATGGCCATTGGTCCGCAGCGAAAATACAAAAAAAGGTTTGATGTTGGAAGGAAATAGTACCATAGTGCAAGTTCTGTTCCCTATTCTACTCCGTTGACGGGCATGTTGGAGAAGTGTTGATGGGCCTACGCTACTCCTGCTGTTTGCAAATGGTTGTCTGTTTTGCTCTGACTAACATACATGTATCTTTCATGGATTTTCTTTGCGATATACTACTGGGGGCGTATTAAATAGATCTCGTAGATGTGGGTAATTTTGTATCAGGTGCCATTTCCTCGTGAGCGGAGTGGTATTTTGTGACAAAATTCAGAATTGTGTTACATGAGGTTAAACGAAGTTTAACCAAGTAAACAACTAGGAGTAACTGCAGCCTATTGGTCAGTGGTTTTAGTATACTTGCGCACGCGTGGAATACCTCGTGCTTCGGGCTGTATCGCTTATTTATCAGTGTGGCGGGAAGTAGGAGCATTGTGTGTGGAGCATTTACCTGGGTTTTTGTTCCCTCCCTCCCCACCCTCTGCTTTCTACTGTGTATCAGTATGACAGGTGCCTGTTCTTCTCGGGGGCATGGGGGCTCATGGCTGGGTTGTCAGGTTTGCCAGCCATTGGTGCAGTCTCCATCTTGGAGCTGGCTGCCAATAGTGGAAGCTCCAGGATGTTTCGGGCACCCAATCTCCAAAGAGCGACAATGTTGTTTAATGTATGTTTTCATCTCCCAGTGCATGACCTCTTTTTGTTCGAGAATTTCAGTTCAGAGAGATGCCTTTCAACACTGCTCTCTGGGTATCCTCTATTTTTTAGGTATACTTCAAGGTATCCTTTTTTTTTTTTTTTTTTTTTTTTCAAAACTAGAATGGGAAAAATTTGTTATTGAAAGCGGTAATGCTTTCCCTTTTATAAACCATCTTGTTACTCCTAGGGGACATCAGGAAATTCTGCTGTGGGATCTTTTGTAGGGCACAAAATGATGTGTTTTTCACAGTTAAGAATTTCCGGGTTCAATCGATTGGCCAAGGCTTACATTTCTCGATGTTTTAGGATGGTTTTGGCAGCGGTATGAAGATTTTTTCTCCTAACTCCTGCAACTCTTTGAGAGATTTCGGCAATTTATGGTCCTTTATGTGGATACTGTGAGTCTGATTTACATCAACAGGGTTTAGTACTTACCATTCTACCTCCTTTTTAGAAACCAACTCCCCACAGATTTATCAAGTTTTCTTCTTTTTTTCCTTCACTATCTCTTACCTCACTCATACATTTCCTTTCAGTAGATCGAAATGTTTGTCTGAGTCTACGCGGGGGGCTCATGTGACAAAGTCTATTTTTAGTAATAGTGCAAAGCGCTATTGTCAAGCTAAATGGAGCACTCTGATTGGCTGGTTTTTGGTTGGGATTCCTGTGATTTCGTTGGAAACTCAAATTATTCAAATGTTACTCAGATAAAGATGTTGCAGCTGGACTGTAGCTTAATCATATGTACTTATTGTTCTCTACACAACTTAATAATTTGGTACTTCTCATTGCACTCTCATCTAGTTTTTTTTTTTCAGGAAATTCCAGTTGTTCTCTCAATGACAGTCTCACCAACATGCAGTGGTTGTGCAGTCTGGATTCAAACCCATTACAGGACACTGAGAAATGGGAAGATGCTCCTTATGATCAGGAGGCAGTGCACATGAATCCATACCCTAAACCACCATTTTCCTATGCTACGCTGATACTTCGTGCAATCAACAGCACATTTGAGAAACGTATGACTCTTCAAGACATATACAGGTGGATTGAGGATAACTTCCCCTATTACAAGCATTGCAAAAAAGCTTGGAAGGTGAGGTTCTTTCCTAGGGTATTAGTGTTCAAAGATTGACGGCAAGATTTTTGCAGACTCTTGGTTTCAAAATTTACAGCATTTATTTAAAACTGTCACACAAAATGTTTTTAAAGGAATGAAATACGTAAATGTGTGTATTTGCGGGTTCTACTGTAGATGTGAGGGAGAAGTCATCCTCTCACTTAGCTGGACGACTTACATGTAAGCAGTATTATCTCCAATTATAGACACCTGAAAAATTCAGGTGGCAACCAACTGAGCTATGAAGCCAAGTAGTTGGGAGCAGAATTTGTTGGACTCATGTGTTGCTGTGAAAGGACTTGATGCATGTATTTGAAGGGCGGGTTATAGAGGCACATGGTTTGAATTCCCTTGGAGCCACCTTAATTTCTCAGGTGTCTACAATTAGAGGTAATTGCTTAAATTGTCCTGCAAAGTGTGAGGATCATTTCTCCCTTTCAAAAATGTTTTTCTTTTTGCAGAACTCTATTCGTCACAACCTGTCCCTTCACAGCTTTTTTCTAAAAGCTAAGAGGCCGCCAAATCTTCCTGGCAAAGGCAGTTTCTGGTCTATATCCCCTGAGGGTAAAGAAAATATATTGAAAGAAATTATGAGGGACCAACAGCATAATTACCAACAGAAGTGTTCTTTTGATTCTTCTACTGCTAAAGGATTTCGGCGAATTTTGCCTAAGCCACCTAATGGTACAGTTTTTGCCAACCCTTTTCCCACCAATGCAGCTACAGGTAGTTTGCAACTTATGACAGATGGAAGCATTAATAAATTACCCCACAGCATACCAGTTGTGGTTTTACCACCAAATGTCTATACCAACATTGCTAACAAAATAGCGGCTCAAGCTGCTGCAGGAAATATGGATGCAGTGGGTGTGAATCCGATGTTTTTTCCTGTAGCAACAGATTCATCAGCTGTTGAGAGACCCACTGCAGACCAACACGGATACACAGGAAAACTTGAACAAACAACCTGCGGTGGTCTCTCAGCAAGCCCTACAGAGGAAGGGCATTGCTCAGAGAATACAGTATCTCAGGACA
>NC_090877.1:39160238-39167738 GCF_036669935.1 Montipora foliosa | reverse complement strand
CGGAACAAACCCGGTGGTTCTTGAGCAAATATAGTCTACTCGGGCAACTTAATCTTGACGTAAATCGTTTCAATTATGCAGTGGGAAAGCGACGTTAATTGCAACACAGAACACCTCTTCTTGTTCGTAACATGGAATGCTCAATGGCTTTCAACCTCATAGAAATTTGTCTTTATTTCTGCGAACTGTCGGTTGCCTACTGAGCTAAGTACAAAAACGAATTTATGGGTAATCTTGGCTTTTAAGGGGCGGTATTGTCGTCATTAATCAGCGTGAAAGGTTTCCTCTTATTAAAATGTAGCTGTGGTTAATCAAAGGCTTTATCTTCGATCTGTGTATTCTCTTGACTCAAAAACAGTTGTGGCCTTGTCGATGGCCCGCGCGAGTAAGTTGCTTTTCGATAATGACCAAATATCTCGAGGAAGAAATTCGTATGCAGTTTTACACAACCACCGAAGACGACGATTGTTCTGAAGCGACAATGCAGACACTTTTTATACCAAAAGAAAACCACAATTCAGTCGACAGAGAACGTGAAAAATCGGGAGACATCGATGAAAATTTTCCAAAGAAAGAAAACCTGGAAATTCCCGCTGTTTTCTTATTTCCCTGTTCACGAAAGTCGAGCATTCCAGCGGAGCAAAATCTCGAAGGCGGAAACTCTAGCGAATTTCTTTTTTCTACGCCGATTTTAGATGTCTCGAATGGAATCTCCTGCAGTTTGCCGGATGGAAAAAAACAAGAACCGCTGTCCCTTTCTTCAACTTCTTCACCTGAGAACGACGTGTCGTTTAAGGGCAGCCCTTCGAAACGTGAGCGCGCTAGTCGCTGCTACACAAGCGATAATCAACATGGAAACGAAAATTTTTGTGTCCATAACGGTGTGGGGCAAAGACTAAGCAGCGATTATGGCGAATTGTTGACTGTGGGAACTTTCGAATATCTGACGGATACATTAATAGGGCCTTCGGTGTCAACCGGTGCTTTATCAACAGCGGAGCTAAATACCACAACGACAAGACAGCAAGCAATTTCTGTCACATCTACTCAGAATTTACACCAGAGCGTATCACCTTGCTGTTTAAGGAGTCCGTCAAGTAAGCTATGTTGTCTTTTGGGTGCAAGCTACACTGCTTTATCGACCCCCACCTCTGAGTGCTATTCAAGCCGATTTTCAAGAGAGCAAAGTTTTGAAGACAATGGCTGTAACGAACACGGGCGCCCTTTTCAGAAGGAACTCCTCTGTTCAGAAGACACCGATGGACGCGGTTTTCCTATACTGGTCTGCAAAAGTGCTGTGACGAAATCTTCAGATCTGGTTGTCGACGAGCAGCCAGCGTTTAACAGTCCAACACAAAAAAATGGATCACAGCATTACTCGACACCCGATTTAAGGCTGAAGAGAGCTCATACATTACCGTCTGATTGGGAAAAACCTCACTTTCCACAATATTCAGTGGCGGATGGCAAGTCAAATCCCAACTTACAAACCACCGGATCGTCAATGTTTCTGCATCCTGATATTGCACGAGTTTCTTCAGCATCCGAAGGAAGCGCAGCGTCTTCATCTCGTTCACTCTCATCCCAAACGTCTACATACAGGAAAAGAAACTGTCACGGCGCAAAACGTCCAAGGCTGCGACGTCAACAAATCTCTATTCATAGTTCGGGATCATCCGCTTTCGGCGCCTCGTCTGACAAAAGTGAAAAGTCAACTTTAAAAAGTTTTCTCTCATTACTCTCTCCGTCCAAGTTACTCGCCAAGCTCAGTTCACCTCGGCAAAGTGTCGGGAGCGCGGACGATAGAACGCATAGGAGAAAGCGAGAGAATATCGCTTACCCAGACGACGACATACTTGTGACCTTGAACGTAAGCGGGAGACGATTCCAAATCCAAGACTACTTTCTTTCAATTCATCCAAGTACCTTGCTGGGCGGCAGAGCAAGGAGTCTCTTTTACGACAGAGCTAAGAACGAATTCTTCTTTGACCGCGATCCCGACTGCTTTCGGTACATTTGGGATTTTTATCACTCTGGAAAACTTCATTGTCCGCGCGAGGAATGCGTCCAATTGTTTTTGGACGAGATTACTTTCTTTGGCCTCGATGTCAGCATGCTATGCAACTGTTGTTGGCACGAGACCTTTGAAGTTGCATATGAAAGGTTAACAAAAAGACGCGACGAAAAAAGAGCCGCGGATAAAGAGGCGGCTGGGGAAATCCACGCACTTTCACCAGGCGCCAGCCTCAGGGAAAAGATATGGAAAACTCTGGAAGAGCCCTCTTACTCTTTCGTTGCGAAGATGTTTTATCTCGTTAGCGTTTTTGTAATCGCTGTAAGTGTGGTTGCAAACACAACAGAGACTATCGCATGCAAAGGCGCTCTTCGGATCTGTCAGGAAGAAAACCAACAAACGTACTTTTATATCGACTCGTGCTGCGTGGGTTTTTTCACCATTGAGTACCTCTTGCGCTTTATTTTTTGTCCCAGCCGCCTCAGGTTTGTTATACACTATATGAGTATCGTAGACGTGCTAGCTATTCTGCCCTACTACATCGATTTGTTGTTGGAGTATCTGGCTGTGGGTGTCAGCTCAGGAATGGACGCACTAGTGGTGTTACGTGTCTTGAGGATTCTCCGAGTGTTTAAGTTATTACGTCACTCTAAACGGCTTAAGAAACTGACTCAAACCGTGAGAGACTCGGCCACAGAATTGGGACTGATCAGTTTTGTGTACCTCGTGTTGGTTATTTTATTTTCCAGCATTATCTATTTCGCGGAATTATCGGATGAGTCGCAGTTCACCAGCATTCCACAAGCTATGTGGTACGCAGTGATTACATCAACTACCGCTGGGTAAGAAAAGTGATTAAATTAGCCAAGGGGGCCAAAACCGCAAGTCCACATTAAAGCTGGTGCGCCAACACAGGAATTAAAAAGACTTGAAACGACATTGTTTCCATGAGATTAAAAAAAAAAAAACATGCCACACGATTATCCTTTCAATTACATTTTCAACCTCGGATCTTGCGTTTCTAGCTTTCTGATTTGTTCACTCAATCTTGCGTCAAGTGTTGCCTTGCTGGAAATTTGGCTTAAAGTTTAATAAAACAATTATTCCATTCGCGCGTTGGATATGAGACTGTTTATAGCGCGCCGAGTTGGATATTTACCATGGTCATATTCAACGCGCGCTCAAGAATAATTCTTTTATTAAACTTTCATAATTTCTGCTTTGTGAAGCTAGCAGTCAAAGAGAAGACTCAAAATAACCTCTTTTCTTTCCGTGTTGTTGGACTGGTTTATAACGTATGGACTCACGTGGTTATGAGCTTCAATATTGTAAGAAAAGATTACTTGCGCTTAGGATCTGCTTCCCTAGCAATTTTGCTCCAGTTGGTCTTCAGGTTACCGTAGAGGACGTGAACATGAATACTGTTTATGAAAGACAAATATATGAACTGCGGAGCAGAAACAGTGTTTCAACTGCTTAAGTAACTTTCGTAAATGCGATGATTTAAAAATCTTAAAATGTTTCTTCATATGGAAACAACAACATGTTCGCCAGTGACGTCATGTGCATACTTTATCGTTACGTCATTACTACCATGTTGATGGACGAAAAAAAGCAGATGTCGAATGAACTTCTTTCGTTTGTCTACTAGCACTTGTACATAATGTCATCGTTTTCTGGATTAAGAATCGCCTATTGTCTTCGGTTGTTCCGAGTTCAACTGTTTGACCGTTACAATCTGTATAATTACGTTTGTTGACGACATTTTTTCTTCAGGCAATTCGTGCGCAATCGCGTACAAGTTAGCAGATATATGATATCTAATATTGTTAGCCTGTTTTTCTTCCTCGTGAGCGATGAAGTGTGCTTTAACCTTTGCGAACTTCCTGTTAAAACTAAATGGTGAAAGCTTAAGCTCAAAGATCAGATAAATGTCATTTAATGTTATGAATTGCCCAAATTTTCTGCATTGTTCTTAATTATTAACTTCACGAAAACAGCTTTAGTAGACTGTAATAGGCCTTGAAATTTCGCCCCATTTTTACATCCAATAAAAGGTAGAAGCAGTATTGGTTATCGCGCCTTTGTGTTGAGGCACCGGCTGCATACATCAGATTTGCCTTATCATTGGCTCGTTTTATTAACTGGATTTGTTGTGATTGGCCAAGGATATCACCTTGGTTTTGGCCTCACGTTAACCAATCTTTCTCTCTCTCTTTAAGTTATGGTGATATCATTCCAGTGACGCTAGCTGGTCGTTTGGTGGGAAGTGCTTGCTGTCTATTTGGGGTTTTGGTAATTGCTTTGCCTGTGCCAATACTACAGATAAAGGTTAGTAAATGTCCCGGAATTCTCCTCAAACAGCCTGAAGGAGTTTCTGTTACGGAGTTACGATTTCTCTTCCTTATCGCCTTCGGGTATCCGGAAGACGTGCTGAGAAGTTGGGTCACACGTTCACTTTTCACGAACAGTAATATGGGCACGCCTACTTTACAGTTCAGTATTGTTAGATCCCACGAAACCAGACGTCTTTCCAGCTACTCGCAATTCTTGCATGAGAAATAGGCCCGGGTGGCTCGAAACATGGTTAACGCTAACCAGTGTTAAATACCATAGAAACCTAAAGATTTTGATAAATCTTAACCAACTGTTAGCGCTAACAAGGGGTCGAGCCACCGGACCCAGAACGCTAGAAACACAATATCCGGGAATATTTTAACGTGTTGCCGCCATTTTCCTTTAAGGACAAAAGGTATGCCGGAGTCGATAGTGAGCTCATATTATGGCCAAGCAATTTTGTCTAGGGTCAACTCAGTTAACTCTACCAGGGTCTTTAATGTATGATTTTGTTAAATAAAAACCAAGTCAACTATCATGGAGAATATTGACTATATAGTTCTATTTCACTAACTCCAAAATCATGTCTCATGGCCTTCAATTCACTGAAATCACTTTTTACTCCCAAAATTTTACTTTTCTTCATTTCACGGTTCACGAAAATACATTTCACAAACTGGCCCATCTCTTGATGTGAAAACTGTGAAACAGTGAGATCAATATACAGGGGCACCCAACGAATCTGTTCCTGACATTATCTGTTCCCCAGAGGAATCTTGCTGGCTGGCAAAATACAGGTATTTCGATGAGCTGGCTGGGAAATTTTGTTATTAATAGAGGTTTTGCCTGGGAATTACTGACTTTTTCTAGCATTTCAACCCGAGCTGCATGGCTGTAGAAACTCTGAAGACTGAGGACGACTAAAAAAAAAAAAAAAAAAAAAAAAAAAAAAAAAAAAAAAAAAAAAACCCCTTCCCTCTCCCAGAGAGTAGTCACAAACATACGACGGCTGGTCAGAGTGATTGCGCTTGCGGAAAAAACCTGTTTTGTCCCGGTTTTGTCGCTTTTGTTCCGTCGTTTTGGATCGAGGGATTTGAAAGCGCGCGGAATTCCTGGCTGGGAAACCAACAAATTTTATCTAGCTGGCTGGGAAATTTCTTGTGTGTCTTGCTGGGAAAAAGGAACAGATAATGTTTTCCCAGCAACACTGAAAAACACCTGAAAATGCCTTAATAACATTTATTTTCATTAACTGGGGTATGATAATACATTTTACAACAAATTGATCGTTGGGTGCCCTGAATATAAATGTTACTTAACATTGTACAATGGTTACAAAATCTTTCGCTTTAGAAGAATGGGGTTTCTAAGAAGATTATAAATTTCCCTATCAAGATTCTTCCCGGGACCGTGAACAGAATGAGCGCTGAAAATGAAAGTAAGGTGCTATTTTGTTGAAGATGTTGTTAATCTGCCAGGAAGTGATAGTTAACTTTGTGTTTCATTCTAGCGTGAGATTCGACGCTGTTTCTCGTCCCAGATATTCCATTCCATTTGCTTCACCGGCATTCATTGGCCGTTTTTACCGAGGCAGCGGGGAGGGAGGGAGGGAGGGAAGGAGGCACAAGATTCAGTGAGGGAGGAGAGACAGAAAGAAATGGCCGGGATTACCGACAATTTCTCTCCCATTCGCTAACTATTTCTTTGTTATTTTATTTCAGTGAAGAGTGTTGTCAATGAAGTTACCTACCTCAAACAATTTGTCTCAAATGGCACACTTTTGACTGATTCTTGAGTTACATGCGGGAGGGAAAAAAACAGACGCTATTATAAAAACGAAGACCAGAGAGTTGGATAAAGAAAGTGAAATTGGGAAAATTTGACTACGCATTGCTGTTGAACTTCATCAGGACGTTTAGCCAACTAGAACAGAATGCCACAATAACATTGTTTCAACTGAATCTAAATTTGGACTGTTGCAAGTCAGGTCTCACGATTATTCCACCTTGGTTATCGTGTGTAAGGTGGGTAGAGAATCCTGACTTGATCGTGTGAACGATCTGTAAGAAAAGATCGGGAAAGAAAGATTTGCTAACATATGCATGCTCCCCCTAAATTTAATCATTTAACGTTGTAAGGGATTAAGCAACGACGACCTTGACTACAATCCTGGCCAAAACGTTTGAGGACGCACCCCTTTTCCATCGTAATTTTGGAGATAATTTGCAAGTCACCTACAATTTCCAATCACAAAAACAACCTTAATCAAGTTAATCAAGTCAAAGATCTTTAAATGCCTAGAGACACCACAGGCAGAACAAGCTCAGTGTGAGGGAATGTAAGGATTTGTATGGGAATCTCGATAAACTGCCTGAGCAGATAATTTTACGAAAAAAGTATCAGTTAAAAAGCCTAACCTTATTGCCATTGTGGGTTGCTTTCTTCCTGTGAGGTTTTTTTTTTGATTCGACACGAATTTGAACCATTACTAGTTCCTCTGTTGTCATCGGTCATAATAGAATACCAAGACTGAACACTGACTTCTCAGAGCCCACCAAATGGAGTCGAATATTGCTGGATAAAATGTTCCCATGGTTACACGTCCACCGTGGAATTCAAGGGCAAAGGTTTTTCTTTCATTGCATTCCACTAGCCGCGCAATCGAAGCCCTGCCAGCGACTTCAGGCGGCTGTTAGTGTCTCAAATGAAACGATAAAGCCTGGTTGCCATTACCGCGCACCGGTGGCTCAGTTGGTTGAGCACCGGGCTGCCATGTGGGAGGTCGTGAGTTCGACTCCGGCCGGACCAACACTCAGGGGAGAAAGTGCTGCCTTTGCAATTACATCCACAAATTGTTAGACTTTCAAATCTTCTCGGATAAGGACGATAAGCCGGAGGTCCTGTTTCACAAATAACTTCCATGTTCATTAGTTCCCCGTGGGACGTTAAAGAACACTATTCGAGAAGTGTAGGGGATGAAGTTCCTGGTGTTGTGGCTGTCCTCTGTGTGTATATGGGTGGGTGGGTATAACAGGTCCACATCAGCTGAATAGCTGCCAAAACTTCAACCTGCTCAAACAAATAAATAAATAACAAAATAACAATAATATGATCGGTCTGCAACACGATCGTCGATAAGTCTGCATCAC
>NC_090877.1:39132738-39147738 GCF_036669935.1 Montipora foliosa | reverse complement strand
CACGTAGCCGACACAAAGCGCGGGAAAATGTGCACGCGCGAGCCATGATTGGGTTTGGTTTTACTTCTGATTGGTTGAAAAAATGGCGCGAGAACTTTGAACCAATCACTGAGTGAAGCAATGCAAAGCCAAAGGAATTCGCTAATTACTTTCGACACTCAATTGAAAACCGCTCTATACGTATAATCTATTACAAAATTCTTTTACAACATTCTCGAATCTGATTGGTTCTGCGCGCGCCTGTGGTTGTCCAATTACAGGTATCCAATACCTGTAATTGGACACCTACGCCATTCGCGCGTCAATCACGTGCACTTGGATGGGGTCTTCCTTTCTGTTTTCCCACTGTTTGCAAACCAGATACCATTCCATAGTTTCGTACCAATACTAGACAATGAAAATAATTGTAGGTTTGTTCTAAACATTTTACGTGGAAGTTCAACGTTACAATTACGTATTAATACGAAAAGAAAATATGAGGCCGTTTAGACTTCAGTTTTCAGGACTTTAATTTATAACTATATATGTGTGTATGTGCTCGTGAGTATGTATATTATGTAAGGTTTATGCAAGATAGAAGATAGTGTGAAAATAGTGTGTATTAAAGTTCCTACAAGTCATTTTGTGTAAGTTATCATGCAACTGAGAGTAATCTAAAAGAAGTATTATGTAGTCCGTAGGTCTCATGTAGGGTTTTTGTGATGTATGTTTGTATCTAAATAAGCAAATAAGTGAAGTGTTGTATGTAAGTATTTTGTGAAAGAAAATTAAATTTAAGAAAAAAAAAAAGAAACAAACAAGGCCAAGAATACACAAAAAAGATTTCAAATCATTCTGTTTATCAAATAGAGGCAAAGCTACAACTTCTACAAATAACGAAAATGAGGTTATATTTCCTAGAAGTGCTGCATTTACAAGAGAAAAAACGAACATTTTTTTAATAGTAGACCACATCTACCAGCACTGACTCAGTGTAGCTTTTTCTTAAGAAAACTTAAGAAAACTTGCAAAATGGAATTTAAAAACCTAAATGGGCCAACATCACTGAAAACACCATTTACGCTAACTAGAATGTTTCACTGCACTGAAATCGACAAATGTTATTTCACATTGGTATGAAGGGATTAATTCAGAACATTTATTCTAGAAAAGAGAAAAGAGCAACTTTCGTATGACCTTCAAAAAGTGTTCGCAATTTTTTTTCACAGCCCAATGTTTGGCAAGATTAAACAAAGCTTCTCCTTATTCCGGCCAAGGAAACTCCTAATATGGGCAGTAAACAGTTCGATTGCCCAGTCACATTACTGCACATCAAATAACGTCAAAACGAAACGACATTGTTTACATCCGCGTTCGCCAAGCCGATGAAAACTGATTCGCGCTCGTTTGTTTTTGTTCAAAAAGCCAATTAAATGCATGTTTTGCATTTTTGTTTATGTTCTGTTTTTACGTTTAGTTTTCAAGGTCATGTGAAAGTCGCCCAAACAGAGAATGGTTATCTCACCTTTTTCTGTATTACAGGAACAGGTAAAGCGATCATCAAGACACCAACAATACAACCAACACTTCCTATTAGTTTACCGATAACGGTGTGCGGTACCATGTCGCCGTATCTGAAGAGAACGAACAAATTGTCAGATTACTGCCATCAGTCGATAAATCAATCAAGCAATCGATCGATCAAACTATGAATGATCCATTCAATAAGTCATTCGGACAATGAGATAGTCAATTAGTACGGCAGGCAGCAAATTAGGCCCATTTTTAGCTTCGCCCTGTTTTTCGTTTCGTCAACTCCACAGTACGTACCACGCGAAACTAACATAGAGCCTGATCGCAGGTTATATTTAATAGGTGATTTTTTATCTGGCTTTCTCTTTGTCAGTCAATTATTATTTTCAATAAATTCATCATTACTTGTAGACATGTATTCCCTTCGGCCTGTCAGTCAGTCAGTCAATAGGATAGTACGCTCACTCTCATTGGTCCACAGATGTGTTTAGATGACAGTATGGAAACACGGCTGTGACATCACACGAAGTTTGGTTGGTTATGTATTGTCAGACGCGCGTTTTGATTGTCTGGTAGGAAATATGAGCGTGTATCAAGAAAAGCTGTTTCAATCAAGAGATTAAAAAACCAGCATTTTCCTTCATTTGTCGAATTATCTTTGAGGAAATATTTTATAAAAGCGATGGAGGACTCTTTTCCGTGTTTCCATAGCCTCATCTAAACACTCGGGGGAGTTGGGAGAATTCTCGACCGTTATGCAAACCCTCGACTGCGTATCGGGTTTGCATAATTGTCTCAATTCTCCCAACTCCCCCGAGTGTTTAGATGAGGCTATGGAAACACGAAAAACGTCCTCTATTGCTTAAATCTGTTAGTCCATTAGTCTGTCTGTCAATTTTAAAACCAATCATTATATTTTCAATGAATCATCATAATTATCATAATTCAGTGAGCTTGTCGTAATTATCATAATTCAGTCGGCTTGTCAGTTAGTCAATCGGTTCGTATTTGATAGATGATTTGTCGTCTGCCTATCAGCGTATTGGTCTGTCACTCCATTTTAGCATTAATCATATTCAATAAATCCTTCAAAACCTCATTAATAATTCTTGAGGTTAACCGCCTATCAAACATCGATAAAACGTCACGTGCACGAGTTAAAACCACAGGCAGACAACCCTAAGAATGCGAGAGCGCTTGACGTCACCTTATTTTGAGACAGTTGTAACGGCCGATTCAACTGATCGAGGAAAATATACCATAAATCGCGATGTTTCTTTTCGAAAATTCATTTTATGGACGGCCAGATAAATAAAGTTCACTCACCCACTATTTTCTGCGTTGTCCTGAGTGATTTGATGGGTTTTTGAAACGCTTCGATTTCCCCTTCAGATCCGACGCGTCGTCACATACAATTAAAAGACAAGGCTTGCAGCTTCCAAATTTTACCCACTTCCAAAGGTCGCTCGCCTCCTAGCCTTGGGTACGTAAAAAGTCGATAATTTTGCTACAATAGCATCGTGCCAAAAATCATTACATTTACACGGCTCTGCAACTTCAAAATCCTGCTCGATGTTCAAGCTTCGGTCGTTCATCGGCCGTCAAAATACACGCAAGATTTGCTCAGCCGTCGGGCTGATAAATCGGGCCAACGAATCGTACCGTGTAAACCGGCCTTAAGGGTTGTCTGCCGATAAAACACTCCTCATTAGAATTCGTTATATAAAGAATAGCAATGAGGCCCGGCTTGTTTTTCCTCAGTATGTGCTAATATCTTCCCTTCACATTTTGAACCTTTGATTGGACTCCCAAGGAACATGCTTTCTGTGAAATGTTTATGAAGCCGTTAAAAAAAAGGTTGCGAACCGTGTTTGATTTTTAACAGTACATCGTACCTCAGTCAGCAGTCCCTTTGGCTTGTCAGTCAGTCAATCAGTGAGTCAGTCGATCCGTACTTAATAAATAGAGAGCTTTAGATTCTAGTACGAGAACGACTACGAGTACGAGATTTTCTCATATGAACAGTGAGCGCGCGCAAACCATCGTCATTTTGGCGGGAAAAACTTGATGCCGTCGTCATTTTAGTACGAGGTTTTGCAAAAATGTCGTCGAATCAAAACAAGTCAACAACACGGCAGCAGTTTTGGCTTTTTTTGATGAGCAAAAGGGCTCAGTTACCAGCAATAAGAATAACTGAGCAACCTATACTGCTAACAAAGAGTAAGATTAAGCGTACGGGTTATAAATTTCCTTAGTATTTTCGCAAAAAACGGGCAGTCAAAACTCGTACTCGTTCTCGTCCTCGTCGTATAATCTAAAGGTCCCTATTGATTTGTTATACATACCCAGTTGTGGTCATGGTAATGACAGAATACCACATGGTGGCTGGAATGCTTTCAAACGGGTTTGTACCGTTCGATTTGAGATAACTTGGTTGCTCCGCATAGAACAAAATGCTTGAGAATAACACCACCCCGAGCGAGAAACTAAATAGGATAAAACCCAGTTCAGAAGCTGAACGTCTAATCGCAAATAGAAGACTTCTTAACCGGGTGGAGTGTCGAGTAAACTTGAAAACCCGAAACACCCGTAATACTCTCAGCAATACTAGCGTATTGAGGCTGTCCACTGAAGTTTGGAGTAAGTGCTCCAACGTTAGCCCAACATAGTAAGGTAATATTGACAACAGGTCGATGATGCTCATGAACTCTTTCACGTATTGGCAACGACTGGGCGCGGTTATAAATCGCAGAAGATATTCAAAAGTAAATATTGCAACACAGATACTTTCAAGTACAAAATAAAGGAAAACTCTTTCGTTCATGAATGCATTGATTTCATCACACGAATCATTCTCTTTGCCCTTCTGGGACAGATTCCTTCCACAAGTGTGATGTTTACAGAGATATTTATCATCACAAGGCGGAGGCGTTGATTCGGCAACAGTGCAAACGATACTTAATGCAATCATAAGCCCCGAAAAATAGTACCACGCCCTTCCAAGAGACGTCTCGCTTGGGTTTTCGAGTGTGTTCCATATTTTTCTAAGGGGCCAGCACCTGTCATCTGCCACTAATTTCACGTGTGGATCCTCCAACTTGAAAATTTTGTCCATCCTTATTTTTTTGGGTTGTCTGTAATCGTCCCAACAGCAGTTTGAAACGGCGTTGATAGAAATACGAAAGAATGACAGCTCGTCGCGAAAATCGTCAGCGCAGTATTCATTTGAGAAGTGTAACCTTCCAAGTCTGTGAAAAAATAAGGATTTAAAAAACTCGTGTTACAACATGCTGTAACAGTCAGTTTTGCTTGAATATGTCGATGTGGTTTTCGATTCAGTGTCGTAAGGCTAAAAGGCATGATTGTAAATACGTTAGCCAATGACAACGGCTGCAGTAAATCAAATGAACCAATCAGAGCTCGAAGCACATACAAGCAGCCAATTCTAAAAGCGGGAAAATTTGCTTTTATCCATGCGCAACATTTTGAACCAATCACAAAGCCCAAAGAAATCGCGTTATGACTTTTCCACTCTCAGTTCATAAGCGCTCTACGTATAGTGGTGTGAAAACCCACAGTTACTACTATGGTTAATTAGAAAACAGGCGAAAATAGTAAAATCAGGCCTTAAGGTGATTCCTCAGAAAAAAAAAGTGGTCGAACGATTTTCTTGACACTTTCCCTGAATGTTCCCTACTAATCCCTGTTTTGAGAACTAAAATAAAAAAGTTATGTCACCATGTTTGCTTAAGAGATATAATGGGCCAATATTACCTCATTGATGTCTGTACTGATACTAATCACGCGCGTTATTACTTCGGCTCAGGGTACATTTTGCGGTAGCTAAACGAGAGGGTTTTAAAAGTAACATTTGAAAAAACAACTGATAGGTAGAAAGTTTAGAGCATATGGGACACTGTCTTTGTATAGTTCATGGAAAAATCACTCAACTTAAAACGACGTCGACTCGAAACGTTCCTCGAGTCGTTGTTTTTAAGATCATAATTTACATCCCTGAGTAAGGGGCTTTGTGTACGTTTTTAGCTACATCTTTTTTTTCCTTCCGATAAATTTTTTTAAAAATTTTTTTTGTTTTAAAGGGGATAAGTTGTACGCAAAAATTATTAAAATAAAACATATAGGTCACCGTCCTCGTTTAAGAGTAAAACACCATCGTAGCTGTCTATCTCGATTATCGTAGATCGAAACAACAAAATTCGCCATGTTCTCGGAAAGCGCGCGCTTATTCGCAAAGAATTATGGTCATTCACAACTTCTCTCACGTGTTTAGAGAACTGTTTCAGCGTGTATAATCGACTAACGCATATTTCCAATGTTACAAATTTGACCAATTTATAGTTATTGACACACCGTATGCCAAGTTCGGGATGCGCAGTGCAATACTGAGGAATCACCTTAACATCCCAAAGTAAAAGCATGCCGCGCCAAACGTGACAAAGAAAAAAGAAAAAAAATCGTTATTGGCTGTAGTTGTACTTCGGATTGGCTGAAGAAGGAGCGAGAAATTTTTACGTTTAAATTAATCCTTGAAGATGACAAAATATTTACCTTAGAATCAACACGATTTGCGTTGTTTCCGCCCTCTCCAAAATCCGGCCATAAATATTCCTCTAGATTCCATACTTTTTGTTTTTATCTTAAATTAAGTCAGTGTCAAAAATAGGCTCATTGTCATAAAATGAAACTGGGTTTAAAAGAATGTGATTGACATATGTCATTGACATTAAAAGAAATGACAGGTGCTTCACGCGAAAGAGGTTGGCAATATATTGTTGTTTATAAATGAAAGAAATGTTTCTCTTGTACGATTCTATTTGATATGGAATTGTTTTCAGTCTCCCGACTTTGAGGAGCAATTGTGATCGGCTATTAAATCAACCAATCGATTGATCGATTTCTTTACCCACGTAACGTCCTAGGAGCTAAAAAGTTTTTATTCCAAAAACGCAGGTGCATCTGAAAGGTCCACTGAAGAATTAACAAAATATTAAACGTAACTAAAATTACAATCTATAACTCCATCATTATTTACATAAATAAAAAAGCAATTGTTAAATTTACAAAAAGAAGAGTTTGTCATCATATATTTAATCAGTATAATTACGAAGGTGGTTATTGAAAATTCTCTGCGCTGATTGGTTACCCTTAAGGTGACTATTACGCGATAATCATCTAAGTGTTTTTTGTCAAAACGGCCGCAAGCCGTCTTGTCGAGGTGACCATATTTTTCAAGTAATCACCTACGTAATTTCGCGTTTTTGCTTGCGTTAACTAGAAAACATGAAAAAACCTGGAATTTCAATAGAAACTGTTATATACGGCATACAGTTGAATATTTTAGTTTTAGTTTTACTATTATCTGTTTTTACGGACCAAACTAAATTCAATATTAATTGGCTTCAATATTAATTGGCTTCAATTATAATTGTGAGGCAATTTGTCTATCCCGCTCCCCCCAACTGAGAGGGAGCCTGTTTAACTGTAAAACGTTTTTTAGTCTGGTGACATTTGTATGCATTTTACATCTATATGCAATTACATTTATACTTCTTTGCCTCGATTAAAATATTTGTGTTTAACCCATGAAAGGAGTTACTTGGGGGTGTGAAATATATAGGTATTGTTGGTCGTATTTGAAGCTATTTAGCAATACCGAGTTACAGGCTTTTAAGTGACAAGCGTGATGATATTCGCTCATAAAATTACACGAGTATTTTTAAGCGTCGAGGAACAAATGTCTCGGAACACTGACAAAATAACCATAGCCTACCTGTAGTAGTTAAGTATGTGTCGAAACATCTGGGGGTCTCGGTCAAAAACATAAGTCTTCGTTCCTGGATCGTAGAACAGTTCTTTCTCCGGACTGCCAAGCAGTGTGCCGGGATGATTGTCAAAGTTATGTTCCCAAGTCTCGAATAACGTACCACCAACCTTAAAGAAAATTCGCTTGCGCGGTCGTTGAAAAGAAGTACTATCCAGTGACCAAATCGAGTCATTTCTCTCTTCTTCCTTTTTCTTGATCATATTTAAAGTGCTGGCAGAGTGAGAGAATCTTCGTGCTCCTGAACATCAACCTGTGGGATGAACAGATGTCAACCACCAATTTATAATGGCTTTGTTGACTCCAGCCGGCTTGTTTTTATTTCAACGAATGTTTAAAGCCATACTTAGCTTTCCGTTAATTTGCAATTTACGACACATATCAATTATTCAAGTCACGGACCGCCCTAACAGTTCCGACATGCAGATCCAGCGATGTTATCGCTCATGGCATTGATATATTTTCCGTCTGAATTTAGCTTTATGGCCTCCAACCTGCTTTTTGTCTCCTGATTTCTCGGCTACTTAACAGATTATCTTAGCAGTTTGAGGTTGTAGATGATATTCCATGCCTATAAAAGTTATAAACAACATATAATTCGTTCGAGAATAATCGACAGGATTTCAAACACGTTTTTAAGATTATAGTATAAGGTAAATAATATTTGCTGTCTTAAAAAGTAACATCATAACTCTTAAGGGTTGACTTTGGCAGAGAAAGCTAGAGTTGCTCTGAACTACAGAAAATACAAGTAGACTGAAATTTTGAACAAAATCGAATGCAGCGGAAATGACTCGGTCGCTTTGGTCTCAAAACATAAACGAAACTGGCCACCAAATCGTACCGAATCTCAGCTGGAAGCTTTTTACGACTTCCCTTGTCGGGTCCTCTTCCTGATTTGAAGCTTGCTTAAACTAAACTGCTTTAAGGGGGAACTGGTGACAGTGCCATCTGTTAAAATGTATTCATAAAGAGAACAATTATTAATACTTCCGCAACATCTGCCAATTTAAAACGGTTGCAGTCGTGTTTTAAAAATGGGACGGCAATCGCTATACAGTAAGATAATTTATTAAAGGTAACTTAACATTACAAAAATAAGTAAAATGTCTGTTGGATGCATGTTTTAATTCTCGTTTTTCGTGACTTCGGTACTTTGCAAATGTATTCATGTTTACGTGCAACAAATTACCGCACCACACAGCGGCACCAACCAACATAATAGTCATTTAGTAGTTGATGAAGAGTTTGCGGCTTCTATCAAACAAGGGGACTGCAAAATCGCTTATAGTTTGAGCCTTAAATATTTATTCCTGCTCTTTCGTAACATTAAAGGTAGCTCCCCAGGAAATTTTCTTTATAATTATCGAATACGGAATTTGATATGATAACTAGTAAGCACGTTTCCCAGTTCATCAGTGAAGATCAAGATAAAATAATGCATTGGATTGGTTAATAATAAGCTAGAAATTTTCAAATAGAAATAACCCAGCATGCTTGGTGTTATTCTCAAGCTACTGTAGGCATGATAGGTGGTTTTCACGTGACGTCATAGCCGTGACGTCATGTTGGTGGACGAAACTTGTTTCCATATCTCGAAGTGGCCTTGGACGTGAGGGGCCTGGGGTGGCGGTAGGGGGTAGGTGATCTGGTGACGTAGCTCGGAGGACTGGGGAGAAAAAATTTAACGCCGTATCCCACAACCGCGCACGGCCTTATTTTCGAATTTAATATGGCAGAAGCGTGGTAAGATCTCGCCGGGTCTACTTGAATATTCATTCAGTAACAGGAAATGTGGTAGACACGGAATGATGTGTTGCATTGATATGGCGTTAAATTTTTTCTTCCCAGTCCTCCAAATTACGTCACCAGATCACCTGGAAACCTTCACAAAAATGCTAACCTTAGGCCTAAATAATATGCTTTAGATAATGTTTAGGCCTAAGGTTAGCATTTTTGTGTGGGTTTGGGTTGTTCCAGGCCCCTCACGTCCAAGGGCACTTTTAGATATGGAAACAAGTCTTTACCGAAAACAAAAGATCTCTCATTAGCTGTTTTTGTTCGTCCACCAGCAATTGTGCATTACATCACTGTTATCTGCGTGTCTCTAGAGTTCGGTTGCAGCCACCTATAAAGCTAGCCGAATACAATCAAAGAGGTTAGAGGTTGTGAATCCAACCAATGCAAACAATCTTCGTATAAAGCTTTCAAAGATGTAATATTGTCAATGTAAGTAGATACAGTTGGATTTTTCTAAAATGATCATCTTTTTAAAGTGCAGTTCCTGCAAAATGTATGCTTTGTTGTTATTGACGTTATTATAAAATAGTGTGGTATTCTAAAGCCCGCTTTAGCACACTACAAGCAATGTAGCCGGGCCGGCAATGTAGATTTTTAAGTTGTGTAAACAGAACAAATAGGCGGCATATTAGGCACCTGTTCCAGGAATTATAGGGCCGGTGCTGAGCACATCTCAGGGGCTGTGCTCGGCACTACAAATGTTGGTACCGTACCGCTAATTTGGTGTGCCGTGCCAAGTTTTGTGCTTGTGTAAAAGGCTTTTAATTAGGTTCGACTACAAACTGAGTTGTTCTGCAGTGCGGTGTCGTGTAGTAAGACAATCGCGTTGTTGATGTGAAGAGACGTCCTTAAGTATGTGAGTTGTTTGTCCTGTTGGATCTTTTACCTTAATTAACTCAGTTGTTAACTGAAATTCAGCCAGAGTATGTTCTTCAAATTGTCTGATTGGATTATCGCGTTGCTTGCACCTGTCTGTTTTGCTAAACAGAAATCATTTGTGTATTTTTTAATTATTTGAAAGGGAGATGAAAATTAAAATTCCGCCTGGCTAATATAGATGGTTTGTAGCTAATCTCTGAAGACACAGGTAACAATGCTACAATGTAGAATTGCTGGCGGACGAACAAAAGGAGCCAATGAGAGATCTTTTGTTTTCGTCCTCCAACATGCCGGCGATGGCGTAACGTGAAAACCTTGACATATTCAAATGTGGCAATCTCGATCACGTGTTGTTTATGTCGTACGCACGCGAATTCGTTCGCTTGTAGCTGCTTAAACTCCCCTATAGCTTTTACAGCTTCAGCGAAGTGAAACGCAATCTACAGGAAAAAAGAATTAAGCTGAAACGAAGACATAGTAATTAGATTAGAGACTTTAATTTTTTTTTTTTTGAAATCATTAGCATAGGGTGAGGTTCCAAGGGTATTTCTTGCAGGCGGTAAAACAAAAAAACTACAGTAGATATTTTAAAAAGTCCTCTTGCCAATAGAGGATTGAAAGCAGCTGCCTTCTTCCAAGGCACTGAACTTTTTCCTACGTGCTTTTTCCTACATATTAAGAATAACTCGTTTAGTATACACCACGTAAATGAATAGTGCTTTCCGAGCATTCTCATTGGGTAGCTTGGCTCGGAGGTGAATAGCAAAGGATATCCGGAGTTTTGAGAAGCCAGTCAGCTCATGCACGCGTTCAACGCTATCCACTGTTTTAGCATATACTAATAAATACTATTCACCTCCACTTCTGTGAATAATAATAATAATGCTAAGTATCCGTTTCGTTTTCTGACGTAGATATATAGTTGCACGTAGCATCCGAAGCAAAGGTCAGGCCAGGTGTTACAAAGAGCTCAAGACCAACGACAGACACATCGAAGACTTGTGGTAAGTAGGTGGTTTACACCTTATATTGTCACCTTTATGTTAAATGACACAAACTGACACAGCAAATCTCACACAAGCTCGTTTTCTTCATCACCCAGCATTTGCGCATTTCACCATTACCGCCTACAAAAGAAGCCTAAAGATGTTTTCTTTTTCACGTTGTTGGAAGGAAACGGTATAATCGATTTAACTGAAAAATAATATATTTACATTACGAAAATCAACTGACTATTAAGCTGGTAAATTCCAGCTTGAAGATCGCTTCCGTTGCTGTAGTTACATTATCTGCTAAAGAATCGGAATTGATCCTATTTTCTAGCTTACAAAACCAACTGCTGGCAAAGAGGGCTTTTCGATCCACTCATATACTACAAGAGTTTTCAAAATAGAAGAGTAGAAACTAATTTATTTTATAAGAAAGAAAATTCCCATTAATACTTCTTTGAAGATTTGGATATAGTTTTCGTGCACAGTGTATATGTGAAAAAAATCCTTACTTTGTTTAATTGATGGCCGAACTTTTCTTAAATTATCATAAACTAAAGGAATATTGCTAATCAATGAAAACGAATGAAAAACCGAAAGATATCTATAAGCGATCGTGAAAAAATTACCCGGAAAGTGAGGCTAATTGCTTATTTGCCAAAAATAGAGGTCTTATTGGTTTAATCAATTTCATAGTTGTGCTCTGAATTTCCGGCAATTTATAGTTCGCAAAATGGAGCTCAGAAAGCCAAAAGTTTACTTTGCAATTGGTCAGTCGACTTCGTGAACAAGACTATGTTTAATAAACTGTAGCCACGAAACGGCAATTAGTCTTACTTGCCTCGCAGGTATTACACACAATTATTGCATGGAATGACAAACAAAATTATGCATATGCATTGTGTCTGCTTCACAAAGATATTCCGAAGAAAATTGCCTGCTTTCAAATACTTTTTCTTGCGAAAAAAACGAAAGGTTTATGCACAGCTTTGTTGAAACATGAAAATGAGGTACAAAAAAACGAAGAAGTCCACAAAATGACTCGTGAGTTGATATGAAAGCGAATACTGCGGAATTTACCTTTCTGGTTTCGAGCAGCCGCGACACAAATATAAAAATAGGTTTCTTCAGGCAGCGGCTGTCATATTTGGTCCAGAGGTGTTATGAAGGTCAGTTCGAACGTTAACTGAGAATAAAGCTTTTGAAATCACTCGTGGAAAAAATTGGTCATGATTCTTGTCGTCAGAAATGTCTTGTTGAATATGCAATCTTCATGATACCGTAGGGAAAAAAACACCAGACTTTCATCACGTACGGACTAATTTGATTGGTTAAGACGATTTCGATCGATTCATGTGGATTGCTGTTGTGAACCAGAACGCGTCAGGTTTACTAAAAAAAATGACAAACACAATGAAAGGAAATGTTTTCTTTCAGTGGATTGATGTAAAAGTTTTTTTCAAAACAATAATATTTGATAGGCACTCTCGTTAGTTATTATGGCTATTTTTATTGATTTGAGCGAAATGTGTATGTAATAATTTTGGTTAGTATTTCAAATCCTAAAATCTTAGTGAGAATAAATTAACATTGGTAATAAAAAAACTCATATCGATATCAGAAGCGAATTAAATTTCGAGTAATAAGGAAATGTTTTCTTTCATCAATAAAAAAACGTAATCCGTCCTATGTCTTTCTTATCAGTTTTAATTAGTTGCAAAAAAAAAACCTATTTCTTCTCTCGGTTTTGTCAGCTACAATAAAAACAATACCATTAAATTTTTTGATAAGAGCTGCCCAAAATGTCCGTGAAGGTTAGAAACTTAATGAGCTATGCTGAGAAGTTTTTATCGTGGCCGGCATGGAAACAAAACGCCTGCAAACTTAATAAGTTGCAGACAAACTCAATAGAGAACAAGCAGACGCAAAGTTAATTAATGGCACCCGAAGTTTATTGAGAGGCGTGTCAGAAATAGAGTTGACATACATTAGCATTAATTACGTATTACGTGTGGCGGGAAGAAGGTCACCGGAAAAAGAAGGACTTTCTAGCCTGAGTGTTAATCGATCGTCGGATTAACCTGCGATAAGGCGTACTTTTCTTTAGGACGCGACAAGGTACGCCTGATACAATTTCTTATCGAGTCGACTGCCGCCCACCTGTCAAAATTGATCTCATCTTGCGTATGCTGTGTCATGCTGTAAGTGTGAGCCAATCAAAAATTTCACCGGAAATTACCTGCACGTTGCGGTTCAAGGAAAGACGACGAAAACAAAATAGGACTCTAGCTGGAATGTGTGCGAAGTCAGGCTTTATCCCTACAATCAAAGCTACTAGTATTTCAGCAAATACCTCTTGACATTTGTTGCAGTTTTCATGTTTAATTAAGGACTGTGCCTACTATTGTTATCGCACATACGTTCTGCGCATCTCAAGATACTCGGATTTCCTATCGGTGATGCTTCCTAATACAGGAATATTTTTTGCGCGATTTAAAATTATGCAGAGAAAGTAGATCTTAGTAAGTACTATTGGTGTCCAAAAAGAAAATTGGGGGCATTTCATAGATAATTAAGCTTCAATTTGAGAAAGAACGCCATACATGGCTCTGTATTTTAAAGCTTTTTACAAATATTGTTCTTGAATTATCTTTGAAAAATGCGTGGTTACCCCTAATTGTCTTTTTCGATTTTAATAACACTTGTTAAGATCTACATTTCCCGCATAATCATAAACCTGATAAACCGGGGCAAAAATACCTTTGAATTAGTCGGTACCGTCGTTAAACCATCAAGGAACAAAGAATTTCGAGATAAAATCACAGAAAAAGCCGAATCCTTCATGTTATCATGCGCAATAACAGTACAATAAACTGTATTTAAACTCGAATATTTAAGTCAAAGATGCCAATAAAAGATGCAAATTTCTCCGAGGAAAATGGATTTTAAGAAATTATAGTTTTTCAGGAGCAGCTACGCAGCTACTATTTTGTAAGTGTCACTTAAAGCCATTGTTCAGCGCTTCCGTAAACATTGTCTAATTTCTTTGCCAAGCTCGGCTGATTCCACGATTGTGGCAGCACTAAGTCCGATTCGGCTCTTTTTTGATTCACAACTTATTGCTTCCGAATATATTCCAAAGGACTTTCCACAACTTCAAACATTTTCGAGTCGGTGGAAGTGGAACGATGCATTTTTTCTAGAATGTTCGGGACTTTAAATCCCGTAGGAAGTACAACTGCAATGTCTTCTTTCAGACAAACCATTCTTTGGATGCATTCTCTCTGCTCTTCCTTTAAATATTTTTGAAAAAAATCTGAAGTCGAAGCAACAGCAGCTGTAAACAGATCATAAACATCTCTCGGTGGCTACAGTATGATCAGATGTTAACTGATTTTACTTTAGTATGATTTGCATTTCTGTAACCAATCGGAGCGAGGCTCCAAGAGCTCTTTTGTTTCTCGGCCAATCAGACAAAAAAGCCAAATTTTGGCTTTTTCACATGCGATCCGTGCAGGAAATGTATCATGCCCTTCGTCTCCAGGATGATAAGTAGGGAGGGAGGTCATGATTGCAGGTTTTCGCCGGATCGCTTCGAGTGTTCAGTTTTCAGAGTATTGAGTATTAGATTTCAACCATGCTTAAGGCCTGAAACCGTCGAGTGAAGTGGTAATTCGTATGGAATATTGTAAAGAGATCATTAACCAGGAAATGGATTAAATACACATATAACGAAAACATTACAAGGCGTACAAACGTTTTAAAGTTTGTTTGTATGCAAGTTTTAAAAAACTGGCATACAAATTATTAATGGCGAACACGGATACACGGACATAAAAAAGAAATACAAATTTAAAGGAATGATACCAAACACAATAAACTGCTCGAAAACGTAATAAAATGACATACTTTAATAAAATTGAAACAAATACATGTATGATAAAATTGTTTCTCACTTAACAATATAAACAAGTTACA
>NC_090877.1:39127738-39130238 GCF_036669935.1 Montipora foliosa | reverse complement strand
ACTGATCTCGGAAGTAAAAGATTTTCCAAATACACCGATCAGCTGGACGAAGTTTGCCAGCTGTGAAACTTTTGAGGCCTCAAAAATTGTTGCAAACGAAAGGAGAAACTCGTTCGCAGGGGACTTTCTCCACGCGTCCCCAACTATGAAGGGACTTCGGAAAAACGTTCCTTACCTTTATTTAACTGTAACAATTCAGTTCAACGAATCAAAACGTCTGGCAAACTGGCCAATTTTAATGAACAGAAGAGGACTAAAACGAAATGGGGTAAAAGCCATGAGATTTTGCGGTATTGCGCAAACAAAGCTCATTCGTAAATTCTGAAAAAACTTGCTTGTAAAATACCGACTGGATCGAATATTAATGTAAACAAAAAAAATTAGTTTTGATAATGTGGGTTTTTGGCAAAGTATTTTATTTATTTATTGTTTCTCTCTTTATTTACCTGATAATTCATTGCATTATACCTTGAAGTACTCGAATAATACGAATCTGATTCCGTAAACATATCATGGAAATATGTTATTTTTGCGACTTGTTGAAGCAAAACCTAACACGGTCTTAGATCTAATGCAAAGCAACTCACTAAATTCAATAACATTCAACAAAGAGAAAAATACAATAAAAGCGATCAACTACACGTTTTTTAGGTACAATGTTTTGCTTGTGTTTCACAACAATTTGATTCAGTTTCCAGCTGCATGATGAAATAATATCTTATCTTTAATGTCGCTTTTTTAGATCAATTTGATGTCTAGATCTGGCACAACACCGTGCACGCAGGTGATCCTATTATCACATTCTCTATATCTGGCAAACTTTGTGTTTAGAGGCGTTCGTTTTACTCTTAATTGGGGTTGGAAAAGCTACTCAACAAAGTTAACTAAAAGGATAGCACGTTCTCTGACTAATAGTGACAAAATAGAAGGAAAGACAAACCTCGAGTCGAAGATTGGGTCGTGAGATCAGGTAAGACTTCAGTTTCTCTGGGAAAGAGCCATCAGATATTTTAGATAGTTAACTCGACTCGTCAGCTGAAACCTGTCTCTTTAAATATCGTTGAGGACAGGAGCATAATTTGGACTTGAAGCTGTTAAAAAGAAAGCTTATGTTTTTCGGTGGTTTCAATTATATAAACTTCGTTAGCAACAAGGAAGTTGTAACTATTGGGGAGAAAACCACCGGTTCTCTGTGGAAATACCGCAGATTTACATATTAAGACGGTAAGAAGGACAGAATATATTTTGTTGTGCATTTCTTCTGTTCTTTTCTTTTAAATTGTACCGTCGCTCCTATCTTGTACCCAAAGGGTCCAAGAAGAGTAGTTGGCGCTCGCTTAGTGAAATGAACTTTGCGTGAAAAATCAGCTTAAAAGTGCTTGAAATAAATTGACTACGCGTGCTGTCTTGGTGCAGCAAGCGGTATCAAGGCGAAATGTTTGATATTATTGTATTATGCATGGTTTATAGTCCACTTCTCTTTCGTAGTTTGAATGGAAATATTGCTGCTTTTGTTTACCTTCTTTCTTGCTTTAATAAAATAGTATTCTTTCTATTTACTGATCCTGGCTTTGCTTTGTAAACATTGATAGTACTCCTCATGAAAATTGTAACGATTTCAAATGCACTGTCTTTGTTTCGGTTTAGTAACGGAGCAATAATTTAGGAACAACCATAATTTCAAGCTACATTCTAGCAATTGTTGTATAGGAGATATAAGTAAATTTCCCGCTCGCTTTTATTTACCACAAGTGAATCCGAAATACTTACAAAATTCGAGTGCTCCTTCACAGATTCGAACTTATGAACACCTGCAATCTTGGACAAAACTCTTGGGAAAAATTCTATTTTAAGCATCATTTGGCACCCACTGACAAAATATATAAGTTCTTCCCCCCTTCCTATATTAATGTTGATAATGTGATGCAAAATACTGTGCAAGCCTTTGGAGGAGGAAAAGTAGGAAGAATTTAATCTTTATTACACAAACAATTAGAGCGTCACATTTTCCCAACGAGTTTTGTCCATGATTGTGGCTCGGGTTGTTCGAAGACTGGATAAAAGGGGAATCGAAGGTGCTGTGCCACTCAGTTAATTAAACTTGGTTCAGATCACATGCGTCCTGCACGCTGCTTCGACGGAAAGAACTTGCAAATGAATTACGGTATGCAGTGGAACAGTATGCAGTGCTCGTTTTAATCTAAACATTTTGCTAGAACACTTTATTGTGCTATTGGTCTTCCAAATCATTTGCCGTGACCTGCGATTGGAAAATGTCAAAACATTTGAAGCTCCACTTGCTCATTTCATAAACAGTGTGTAATGCATTATCAATATGGACGACGTATGTCACCTGAGACTAGTATAATGAACTCGCACGTTCGTTTTTTTTTTCCGAAATCAGTACCATTTGAAAATTCAATACTTAAAGGTAATCCCTGAGTAAGTTGGTGTCAAATCTGTTGGAAAGGTTAGTCGGTTTCATGCTCTGGAAACGGCG
>NC_090877.1:39110238-39120238 GCF_036669935.1 Montipora foliosa | reverse complement strand
ATTATTTTTTTCTGAAAAACGTTTCCTTTAATGGATTTAATCTTCTTTGGAGACAAAGCTGGATTAACCGTTCTCTTCCGTTGTATAATTCGTTTATATATATATATATATATATATATGTTCAAACAAGGCTTGGAGCTTGCGATTCCATTTTCATTCGTTCCATTCTTGAACTGTGGCTAAAATTGTAATTTCAAATTCACGCTCGTCTTCGAAGTAAACCACACAAAAACGCAAATGGGCATGATTTTTAAACATGGCAACAGTTTAAATACGCGCGGAGCAGGATGGACAAAGACGGCCTTATCTGGTTTTTACAACGAGGTAAAACCGAACTTAGAGGAACTCTTTCCTTTCATTGTGTTCATTTCCTTTCGGGCTTAAGAGCTGGCTTACATTATTTACAATGCCGGGAGAGATGTCTTTGTCCTTGTCAAAATTGTGAAGACTTTTATGTAAACGAAGATGAGAAACTAAGATCAGTTACCCTAAGAGCACAAAAACTGTCATTCAAGAATCTTAGTGACCAAACCGTGATAGCCACATCTCCAACGCACCCAGTTTTAAAATTCATTCCCCAAATCAGGAGCAAATTAGTGCTTATTAAACTGAAGAAACAGAGAATTATATAGAATTATTCTTGAACCGAAGAAGTTTTTCTATTGAATACGAAGAAAAGCTGGCAATTGTTTTGCAAAGCAATGGAAATTGATTCCATCTTTATGAAAGTATAAAGTTTCATGAAAGGGATTTTGATGCCGTGTTAATTCTTGTGACCACGATGTTGGCTTTAATGGGCGCGATATCTATGTAATATCTAATATCTGTCTTATTGTGGTTTTAGCCAATTAGAATGAACTTAACGACCATAACATATGCAGCACATTTTCCATATGACACCCAGGAACATAAACAATTAAGTGTCCAAACTCGTTTCACTGACAGTGGTTGCCAAGGCCAGAGTCATTTTTCTCGACTAGAATCTTTTGAATCGTTCGAGTCCATGTAGATTAAAAGCGACCACAAAGACAATTGACCGAAGACAGCCGGCACTTCGTTTCTCGCAGGTGCGTTTCTTTCAGGTTGTTAAACCTGAATGACTTACTCAACGTGAGCAATAATACGGCTTCAACGCTAACAGAAACACACAAAAAAACGCGACATGTAAGATATTGTTGTTCCAACACTCGAACGCAACTTGCTTGTGAGTATTGATGTTCTTACTTTGTGATTTTAGATCAGAAACAAAGATGGCTAACGACTCATTTGCTCATTTTGAGAAGTCTCTTCGACGTTGCAAAGATCTACACGCTCTCTTCGACTTCCCTGCACTAAACGCCTTGAAGCATAATAGCACGGAGAGGAAATACGCAGCGAAAGCCTTGTTAGGAAACTTCTCGGCTTGTAATGCGCGGAATACGCCACAACCTACAGATTCATGGACGGCTGACCAACCGCACCCTGTCCTCATTTCATATTTCGTTATTGTGGCCGTGTTTGGACTGGCCATAAACTTAAGCGTAATCGGTACTATCTGCCGAGTGCGCCGGCTATGGACCATCACCAACGCGTTTGTCATAAGCCTGGCAATGGCGGATTTCCTAATGGCCAGTGTGCTCATACCACTCAACATCTACGTAAAATACACCTATGATCCAAATCTTGGCGTCGCTAAAGATACAATCATCACTCTGTTAGGGGTTGCTTCGCTTTTAAACCTGGCCGCTGTCACGTTCGAGCGCTTCATGTCCATTTCTTATCCGTTGACGTACGACGCTTACCTGAATCGTTGTCGCGCTACCTTCATCATCACAGTCGTGTGGTTCGTGTCCATTTTTCAAGCGTTTTTTCGATTAGCGTTTAAGGATGAAGAAGCTGATCGAATCTACGAGATCATTCAGTTTTCGTTAGCAGTTGCCTTCCCATTTCTGTGTATTCTAATAGTAAATATCAAAATATATTACGTGGCTCGACAACATGTACGCCAAATTAACGCATCCACTCCTGAAGGCCCCAGCCGCGTATTCAACAAAAAGCTAAAAATCGTGAAAATCATCACCCTTCTTGTGGGCACATTCACCGTGACCTGGATCCCCTACTGGATCCAAAATATTTTCGAACATCATAACCCTGATGCTAACAACCTCAAGGTGGCTGAGAAGGTGACCGAAGCCGTGGTGTGTTCGACCGCCTTGTTAAATCCATTGCTATACGGTTTACTGCGCAAAGATGTTCGTGAAGCGATATTGAGAGGTCTGAGATGCCAGAATGTGAATCAAACAGAGACGCAGAGCTTTTCTCACAGCCTGCGAACAGAGCACACGCCTGCATTGACTTCTAAATAAACACTGAGAAATCACTCCAAGCATCTTATTACTTGAAGTTCAAAATGTGCCTCGAGTGTTTCTTTTTGTGTTCAAGGGACTTATAAAGAAGTCCATGGCCAGTGGACTTGAGCGATGTGCTAACAATAATCAGTGTATATAAGACGACTCAGTTTACATCAAGGGCCTGTGTGGGCCACTGCATGTGGGTATAAGTTACTTTGACTGACAAAACTCTTGTATTGTCATGAGCAGAAAGTCTTGTTCGAAAGTTAATGAAAAACTGTTTCTAATTTCGTAGATTGAAGATATTTTTTAAAGCCAATGCATGAAAAAATCTTAGGGTCCTTTTTGGTGGGTTCGAAGTACACTGAATCATAATCCCAAATGTTACGATTTTGAATGGGAAATTTACATTCAGTGCATTGCGTTAGAAAATGATGACTCTACATTGATAGTCGGCGTGTGGATGCGATTTCGGACTCTATTATTCAAACTTTAACTTAAATATGACACAAAATGCGCTCGTTAATCTTATCTTTGAGCTATAGTCTGACTTAGATTTACCAAAATATAACATAATATTATTGACTTATTCTTTCCATTACGACACAAATGTAGGTCGTTTATCACTTGTTCATTTTATATTTAACTCGCTGAATATGTAATTGGTTTTGAATGCCAAGATATTAAGGCTGCTTTCGATTGACCGTATTCCGGAAGAGGAATACATGGAATAGAAGTTAGAAATCCTTCGTTCTTACGGAGATTCGCAATAAAATTGTCAAACACCTGATAAAATGCTATTTTAAACAAATGCTTATTATCCTTGTTGCCTCAAAACGCCAGACAAACCGTTTTAAGTCATCGCTCCAAGTATTCTTTTTCCGGAATAGGGTCAATCGATCGCACTCTATGATTCCAACGTCATTTAGGCATTGCTTTACTCAGTGAAATATGGCCTCTACTAAAATGGGTACCCGTCAAGGAAAGTTTTGCCGTGTTTTCAAACAATGCCGAAGTGCTCTAAAATTCAGTTTGTTATCAGGAAATAGATGTAAATTGCATACGCTTAGAAGATTAAAAACTATATTAAGACGCTATCATCATCTTTTGTGATCTTATTTCACCGCTATCCTTTTTGTCATCAGATGTACTACTTTACATTGGTAGACTTTATTAATTCTTTTTTGGCGGTGTCTTGGATTCAGAAGGTCCGTCGAAATCTACAAAGTTCTATTTGCTTGGAACTTAAATGCCCCTTCTTTCTTCAAACTCCTTAACTCATTAAAACTAAGTTTATACATCAGTTCAACAAATGCTTGGCGAGCAGCCTTCTTGTCTATGAAGCCAGCTGTTCACTCAATTGAAGAGCAGTTTAGACTACCCGGCTCCTTCAAAACCTACTTTTTTCGTTCAGTTCTGTATTTCTACACGTTTAATAACCTCAGAGTCATTGCCGCCTAATGCTAAAAGTACTTGAGTGGAAAGATTACATGACAACACACAGTAAAAACCAATCTGGATAGAATTCAGTGACGTGCATCTTAAATTAAGTAGGTCTAAGTGGAGATATCTGGTTCCAAATTGAAGTTCTCTAGAACAATATAGTAAGGGGGGCATTGATTACGGTATTTTTAGACAGGTTTTTCAGATTTTGTGCCAAGAAAATTCAGTTTTTCGGTTTTCGGCAAAAAGACAAGTGGTTTTGGGTTTTCCTACTTGGTCTACAGTTGCGCTTTCATCAGCGACAGCATTCTCCGACCTTGCTCTATTTATCGAATTAGCTTCCTGACGCAGACTTAAGTTCGTATGCCTGACGTATTAGGGACCTTTAGATTGGAGAACAAGAACGACTACGAATACGAGTTTTCCGTGCTGATCATGCGTGTAAGGTTTGGAGGCCGACATTTTTCGAAGTGCGCATGCTCAGAACGGAAAACTGGTATTCGTGGAGTATTCGCGAGGTATTCGTAGTAGTTCTCGTCCTCCGATCCAATGATCCCTATTACCAATTAAGCAGTTCGAGAACGCTTTTTAAAACTTGGTTTTGCCTGCGATTTCCGGTTTTCGGTTATGATCAAAATGTACAGGGGTTGTTCGGTTTTCAGCGATGTTTTGTGCGGATTTTTGGATTTTTTAAATACCCCAATGGCCCCCTCATATGAGAATGCTGCATATGTAACATTAATAATCTTAAAGCATACCTGTTAATTCGAAGAAAAAAGCCATGGCACAGGAGAAAAGCAAAACCATTTGAACCATTTAACCGATTCTTGTTGTTGGTTTAATAGAGCTTGGCACTTAAAAATTGTAAATAAAATAAAAAAACAAATAAAGAAAATTAGCTCTTCTTTGTTAAGCCAGGAATCAATCAGTTCAATCGAGAAGAAGACTGAAAAATCAGCTGGACTAGAGTGAAATTTCGTTGCTTTTAAATTTGGCCATGAGAGATTTATTGCTGAAATTTTCACGACTGAAACTCTGTAGACCTTTGACCTTGAAGGCAGTAAGCCATTTTTAGCTTCCAGTTAAAATGTCTAGGACTGGCTGCTTAAAGCAAAAGAAAAAATTAAAAATTTGTCTCTTTTGCGGGTCATTTTTTTGGTGAGAAATATATATTTAACGTGGCGCGAGAATGATAACAGTGACCTGAGCTTTGACTGGTTAAGATTGTCTAAGAAGTATTTTCGCAAATTAAAACCCAACTTAAATTCTGTTCGTTAAATTGAACTGAGAATTACACATTAGAAAGATAGACACATCACAAGTAATCTTGACTTTGTGCTTACGTGTATGTCTTTTCCATGTCCGATGTCCGCTTAAATAATTGCTTTTCCATGACTGATATCATATTTCTAAGAAAGCGAATTCCAACCATCTGAACAGAAATGTCAATTTTGTTATCACCAAAATTAGCACTGTCTTTCTTCTATCTGAAACCTCCAGAACATAATTTTTTTATTCCCAGTAAACGCTTTTCTATGCAACCATTTATCTGACGAACAAGACGTGTTTCAACACACGAGCGGGGAAGCGTGAGAGACAACGTGAATCGCGTTCCCTTCCAGCCTTTTCGCAACCCTCAATTTCGTCGCAGCTGTCTTGAGTTTAATTTAATCGATATTCGGATGTTTTACTCTGCAGCTACTACTAAAATTCGTTTCTTGGTGTTTTTGTTGTCACTAAAAATCCCTTTTTCTCTAAATTAAGATAGAAAAGGTTCGAGATACGAAATGTTTGTTCTGTTCGCAGGAAAAACTGGTTCGCGTTATTTAAATCATGCAACCTTCGATTCCGGCGCAAACTTATCATGGGGAAATTGGTCATGTTTCGAGCGTCAGAGCTTATCGTTAAATCAACAAAGAAGCGTTGTGTGGGGGTTGTCACTTTCGATTTCCTGGATTAATATGTTTACAATATAGAGCATTTAATTTCTCCTGATGAATGAGGCTGTCTTTTGCGGTTAATTCAAACGATCAACGACTTGCTAGTCTTAAATAAATTAATGAGGTAAATTTTTGTTAATATAATTCGAACAAACCAGATGGCACATAGCAAAGCCACTTAGAGTTTCGTTTGAGGATCCAGGCTTTTCTTTAAATTTTAACAGTTTATCAGTTGCCTGAAAAGAAACTGAAATGCCAAAAAGTTAGTTGAAAAGAATATAGAATCTATTCAGAAACCTAAACAACAAAAATTATGCTTTGATTGTATAAGATTATTACAAACAATAGACTCCACAATGACCATGAACAGTACTCCCTTATAAGGGCTTAATGGGGATGTGCGGCCAGCCAGGGTATGTTTTTCGGGATTTTTGTCTTAAACAGGGTATCGAATTTATCATTTTTTGTCTTAATCAGGGGATCGATTTATCAATTTTTGTCTTAAACTGGATATCTTTTCTCGGACGATAAACAGCAAAATTTTTACAAGCCCTTTTAATTAATATTGATTTCCGTTGACTTTGGCATTGATACCAGGCACATTAAACAGTCATAAACAGGGTATCAAAAATCGGAATTCTGTCTTAAACAGGGTCAGAGTATGAGGGGCCTCGCCGCACCTCCCCACCCAGGGATATATCGAGTCCCCCCTCCCCCCCCCTCCGGGGAACAGAGAAATGACTATATGTGAATTGAATTGTGCTTATGCCGTGTTTCGTGTTCACATGGCATAAGGCGAACGCAAGGACAAGAAGAAAAAATTTGATTCTTGTGCTTCCACTTATGTTTATGCTTGCTTCGAGGCTAGGGTTGTCCACATTATGCCGGCATAATTTTGAGCATAATCGTGAGGCATGAGCATAGAGCATTACGCAAGCATATTAGCAAGAACAATTACTGGAAATATGTCAAAATATCGAAAAATCTCGAAATTGGGATTCCTGATAGTCCTGTGGAGAATGATACGTCACAATCGACTGCCCCAGACTTCACCACAGTAAACGGACGTGTGGCCAAGTGGGGCGACTGGGAGTCTGGGACTTGTATTTTTATGGAAAAATGAATGATCAGGGAGAAAATTTTTGAGCATAATAGTAACATTTTTTGAGCGTAAAGAATTAGCATAATAGTGGAAATTGTGAGCATAATGTGGACAACCCTATTCGAGGCCGTTCTCACGATGAAATGAGACGTTTTCTTGCGCTTGTCCAAGCACGCGTTCTTGACGGAACCCCAAATGTGCGAAACTATCGAAGGCAGCTTCAATTCAATGACTGTAGTTTCTCTTCTTCTGAGAAAAACGTAAATCTATTACTATTGTCTATGTCTGATCGAACGTTGACCCGAAAGTCTCGCTTTCGCGCGCTCTGAAACGAACACAGCTTCAACGTGGGTTCAACTGTAATGACAGCTATTTGCATAAAATTCATGTGTGTAATTTGCCGGGCAGGACTGGACGAAATCAGGAACTTTTACTCCCCACTGCGCGCTTTTCGCGATTGGTTTTGCACCTTACGTTTTGTTTCATGAATAAATGACATGGAGAAAAAGGGTTAATTAATTAATGACTAAAACACCACACGAGTACACACGAGTAACACGGATACGTACGAATACTTAACAACTATTCACCGAAGTGGAGGTGGGTATTGGTAGATATTTACCGAGCCGCCAAATATATATTAAAACAGTATGATAATGTAGCACAAAAATATGATTTTAAGTCAGTTTATTTCAGCAACGATTACGCGATTACGCGCGAGTTGCTCGGAGGTGAATAGCAAAGGATATTCGAAGTACCCAATCAGAGCGCACCTTCAACCCTATCCAGTGTTTTAGTAGATACTTAACACAATTATTACATAGTTGACACACCAGAAATCTACCCCTTGCAGTCGAGAGACCGACCATACAATAAAATAATACAATACAATACATACTTAATTGGCCACTCCCCATAGGCGCTTTTCATGCAGGGCCAATGAAACCCAGAAAGAAACGACGGAACAAAACAACAAGAATTGTTAAGAATCCCAATTGGCTGGAGGCAAACCAGATGGCTATATATTATAAGTGAAAAAAAAAAGAACAAAAAAGCAAGGTGATACACGATGACATCAACCCGGTGTAGCCAACACGTTACGCATGCGCACAACCATTTCACCCAGTCTGATGGACCTTATTCACGATGGCCGCCATGTTGGATTTGCTATTATCATGCAAATTAGCTACACACTTCTTAGGGGGCAAACAACACAAGTTCGAGAGGTTATAACGAACACCTTAGCACCTTAGCCACACAGATGATTTGTTTCACGTTCATTGAATGTTTATCACATAAGCAGTAAAATACAATCATTACACAAGTTACTTCGACGTTTTTTAGTGAAAAATGAGCAGATAACGAAGTAGAAAGTCAAAATGTCAAAGGCAATCAAAAGATATAAAAATTTTATAAAAGGTACTTAATTCTAAATACTAAAATGGACTTTTTGCAATGTTATTTTCCAATGTTATTGCCAATTTTCCGCAATTTGCTTTTTTTTCAATGGTTGCCCCCCAGCATAACGCATGGCTAATTTGCATGACAGTATGAAAACCAACATGGCGGCTATCGTGAATAAGGCCTATTGGCAACCATGGACATTTTTTTTGTGAAAAACACGAACAGGAGCAGGAGACATGCGAACCACGTTATCACGGGACTGATCACCTAGAGCAGAAAGAAGATAAGAATCAATTTGATCACGATGAGTATCAACAAGAGAAAATGAGGGGACAGAGAGGGAGGCTCAGGGCGTTGGCCGGGATATGTTATGTCCACGAAAGTTATTTTAAGACGAGCGGAAATCTGTCTTCCGAGACGTCCGCATGCAGTCTTGCCTCGCTCTCAGGTTCTTAGTGAAAAGAGAAAATGACGGCGCACGTGGAAGGCTGATGAATATTTATTTTCTTTCAAACATCGGACCGAGGTTGCCTGCATGCGGACGTCTCGGAAGACTTCCGCTCGTCTAAAAATAACTTTCGTGGACATGACATATCCCAAGGGCTGGGCCGGGAGCCTTCCTCTCTGTCCCCTCATTTTCTCTTGGTATCAACTGGAGAACTTGAAACAGGAACAGAGGACAGAGAAGAGGAACACGAAGCAACTGAGGTAACAGGTTCACAGAGATAACAGAGGAAACAGCAGGCGATGCAGGGACAGCAGGAAGATCAGGAATGGCAACATCAGCGACAGCAACAGGATGAGCCGGGGCAAGAGAAGCCGCTGAGGCAACAGCCTTCTCATCCCTGGACATCACCTCTTCCTCCTCCTCTCCCTCGGAGCTCTCACAAGAGGCCTCATCGGGGGGAGGAATATAATGAGGACTGCTGTCATCCTCAGCGACTGGAACACTGGAAGTCACGCTTGCACTCCCGGGCCATGTGACCAGCCTGATCACAGAGCCGGCACAAACCAGAGAGGCGGCAAGCAGAGCCACGGTTCCGGGTTTACGACATACGACGCTGTAGACAGGCTAGCGAGCATACCAAACACGCCAGTTGTTGTCACAGATTGACACGAAGTACGGACGCGATTTCCATTATGAACTGAAGAGCAGGAAAATTGGCGAAAGTGTTCCGCTGGACCAACAATACATCTCCATAGCATTCAAAAAAGGCTTTCACATCGTCATCCGAAATCTCTGAGGGCAAATCTCGAACAAAAACATAATGGAAACTAGAATCCGCACGGACAACACGAAATTCCACGTCACCACAAACAACGCCGGATAAAATCAATTCATTACACGAAACCTGATCTTTGAAAGTTAAACGAACACGACCGTTCCCCAAAAATGTTGTAAGCATTATGAACTGAAGGCCAACTTGCATCCATCTACTGTGGTGACACCGCAGAGGAACCATGGCAACGATAAATTGCTTCTGGAAACTGCAAAACAACGCTATTCGAATACCGAAGAGGAGACGATATTGCACACTCAGTTTAGGGTTGGGCCCACGCCGTTCCCTCCCGGTAGGTACTTAGTTCAGGGCCCAAAAAATAGCAATGCAAAAGAACCAATTGGTCACTACCACAAGCGCAATAACGGAAATAACCAGAAGAGATAGGTGTGTTAAACACCTCCCTATGGTTGCCAATTGAGTGGGTGAAATGGTTGTGCGCATGCGTTGTCTACACAGGGCTGCTGTTATGGTATTTATAAGTTAAGCTGGGAAGTTGAA
>NC_090877.1:39090238-39105238 GCF_036669935.1 Montipora foliosa | reverse complement strand
TAAGCGATTTTCCGAATTTAATGACCAACCGGTTGAGAATGGCGCTTACCATTTACTACACAGCATTCTATCCCGCATATTTTACTCGATCTTTTCAGAAGTGGCCTGGAAACGGAAGGATTGTGGCAAATGGTAAGAGCATTTCGCGAATTCTGTTCCGAACGGAAAAAGAGGACTACCTCTGGAGGTTGTCCACAATTTTCGAAAGGTTTTCCGGAAAATTGCCTTTCCATTTGACCTCAGATTTTTTGGCTAAATGGTAAACACCCAAAATGCTTGGGCCTTCCTCGTTCCCAGGATCTTTTCGGAGGGGCAGTACTAGTTGTCCGCCATTTTGAATCACCCCGCCGCAAAGACCCTGGAAACGAGGTTTTGTGACGATGAAAAGGGAGTTTAAGAAACCACGACGGCTACGGGGACGAAAACGTCACTTCAAAATATACGTTTGAGCTATTCTAAGTATTTCGGGATTATTCAATTTTGTTTATATTATGCAATATGTGCGAAGTGTCCTAAAACTGGATTGGTACGGACGGATTTGAAGTAAAGAGCGAGACTGAAAGATTCGCAGTAGTTTGTCCACGTTGTCGTCAAAACCTCAAATTTGGTAATTTCACGTAGTAGTTTTGACGAGTACGGAAGAGAAATGTTTAAAAATGCGTGCCGCACGTGCAGCACGATCATTTTGGTTTTTTCAACCAATAATATTACTGCTTTTTGGCGTTGTCGTTACCGTAGCAGTTGTCGTTTCTTAAACTCCCTTTTAAAATTTGGTTATCAACGGTTTGAAATTCGCGCGGGCGATGTGCTCTTTCCTCTTTCTTTTCGTTTTCGGACGACCAAGGTTTTATACGGCGATTCCTTGACATTTGTGCAAGTGAAATGGCAGTAAGAATCGACGAAATCCGAAAGAAAGGGCAACGACCATTCAGGCCATAACGTCGGGAACCAGCCCTTGTTGTTTTACAGTAGTTCGCCACAAACACACACGCCAGTGTCATGAATGTTGAAATTATGGTCGGTCTTCGGAATGTTCTATGCCTATTTCAAGTCCACGATTCCCATTAATTCCAAGGCGACCAGAGAAACCTAGCAAGAATAGACTTCGCTAGCTGCTTGACATGAAACCGTTGAATATCTAGACTCATAAAGCTGTATGTACTGGATTCTGATCAGGGAGTTCAGAGACGGTGTTCGAGAAAGAATTCCGACCAACGCCAGCATCACTAATCGATAAAAAATTCATGACAGAAATAGAGGCCTGATTCATTGAAATGAGATTCGCATCATACATTCCTCCCTCTGCAAGGACAGTCTTTACTTTTGCAGACGTACTCCCTTAGTAATTTCAGGTCACGTTATTAATTTAAGGCCATTTAAAACAATACCAATAATAAGGAAAGGAGTATGAATGATATGTGACAGCTGAAGTCTAATATACTCAGCCCCTTATTTGCCACTTATTTTTATATGCCTCGTTCTTCAAACAATACTGTTCCTAGAATACATTTGTGGCCCGGGTATGCTATTTAACAATTATTCCTCGAGCCCGAATGGGCTCTGAGTCAATAGCCCATGAGGCCGAAGGCCGAATGGGCTATTGACTCAGAGGCCATTCGGGCTCGAGGAATAATTGTTTGAGTAAAATCCAACTAGTTGGTCATAAAAAAAATCGAGACAAAGCATCTTTCGCTAGTTAAAGCTAGACTTTAATTGTTGTTTTGGTTTTCAAAGCCGGCGCTTTTTGCTACTAGTGGGCTATAACAAATAGCCTACTAGTAGCTCAACCAATCAGAATGCAGCATTGATGATAGACCACTAGTTGGATTTTACCAAAGTTACATATATCTTTTCACAAGCGATGTGGTGTGCAGTGGCAAGGTTTGGTGGAATACAAATTTCCTGACATGGACACCGTATGCCTTCACTGTTGTCTCATGTCCAAGCAATGTCACACGTTTAGTATCTGAAGCCTTTTGTACCAAGCTTTTCAACAAACCTTGCCACTGCACACCACATTGCTTGTGCAAGGATATACTGTAACTATTTCATATGACATGATATAAAAGGTATTTCACTTGTTACAGTGTACTTGTCACTTGTTTTTCTTATGACATGGTATACCTTCATTGGTGTCTCATGACCAAACAATGTCACATGTTTAGTATCTAAAGCCTTTTATACCAAGCCATAAAAATAATTGTAACAAATCAGAATACAGGGAAGACAGTGAAATAATAACTGGATATGCAGCCTTATTCCACCAAACCTTGCTACTGCACACCACATTGCTTGTGCAAGGATAGACGTAACTATGACAATTGGTATACAAAGCTTCTCACATGTTATTTGTCACTTGTATTTTGTTTGCATGTACATGTACAGGTGTATGCGAGCCTTTACAAAAAAAATCAAATTGTCTTGTTGGGTATTCTATGGTAAAGTACTCAATGCATTACTAGCATTTCTCATGGAAGATTATACAGCTACTATACATGTACATGTTGAGAGCTGGCTATCTAAATAACGATTCAATGTGGGATCGGCTAAAAACTAGAACCCTTAAGGGGTTCAGTCTCGCACTATCTAACTGCATTGAACCCCCACTGAATGCTGTATCTTTCACGTTACGAACGCGTACGTTTAACGAGAACTCGTGCGCGCTTTAAGTGGGATTATAAGAGTGACTTGGTACAGAAAGATATTGTAGGACAGACGGATAGGGGTGCAAAAAATAAACTATCCGCCATCTGCCGACGTGAAATTAAAATTGACAAAATCTACACTTTGACTTGACATTATGATCAAGTAAATTATTGATATCTTTTTTTCAACGATGGGGTTTTATTACTTTGCTGTTATTCTACAATTACAAATGCTCGTGAAGTGACCAAACAAGTTCCGCTTTGCTTTGCCCAAGTTTTCGTTTCTTTGTTTTTCGTTTAAAAGTTTCTTCGGAAGTCTTTGTTAAAAGTTTGCTTACACATACACTTGAAATGGTAGATTGTATTGCGTGATTCAGTCATCTAATAAAATGGAATTTTATTGTTTTCGTGAAAATAAACTGAGTCATTTTTGTCAGTCCAATGTTATCTACACAAGGTAATTTAAAGCACTCATCCGAAAGCCAGAGAATGACATTATGAAGAATTTGGTGAAAAGAATGTTCCACAACGCAAGTTTTCTTGTTTCCGGTGTTCTTTTGCAGCGGAAACAACCGCCTTCGCGTCGCAAAGGCTTTTATCTTCTACCTTTTCTTTTTCGGGGGTTAAATTTGGTGAGCTTCATTCGTGGGAAACTGAGTTTGTGTTTATTTTGGTAAGGCAACTTACAATGTCTCGTGTAACCATGAACTTTTTTAATTTCAGTAATGTTTATGCAAAATAATTATATTGTGCAGCGGCGCTTTGTTCCCTCGTAGTTCAAGGGCCCAAAAACTCAAGGAAACGACATTTAAACTCAGTGTTCCCATTGAATAATCCCTTATCAAAATTTTTGGTTTTCAGAGAAACACAAACTGTTTCCGTCTTGTTGAAATTGGAGGGGCGGACTTCGAAAAATACAACACCAGCAAAGGCACGCGAAGCGACGAATTGTCGTTCAAACCTGTGTTTTCATCGGGTTCTGGATGAGTGGATTAGTTTAGCGTTTAAATGATGATCCAAATCGTTTAACTGTCTATGCTGTTATTTTATTATACGGAAGAGGAAACTGTTTCAACGCTTTCTCCGAAGCGTTAAACGCTAACAGTTCTTTAAAAAACGATTTTGCAAAAGCGTTAAACGGAAGCTAAGTTCAGAAAAACGAAAGGGAAAATCGTTTATACCTTAGCATTGGTGTTTAAAACGGTTTGAAACGAATACGAAACGGTTTTCGCCGTTAAACGAAAAATCGTTAGTGTACGTTTTCCCTTTCCCGGTCACATATATATGTGTGTGTGTGTGTGGCCGCCTTGTTTTGCTTTTCAGGCCAATCGAAATTATCAATCTTCTTAAGCCCTTGGGGTTTTCAAAGTTGTAAATTACAAGTTTTCAGTTTTAGTAGACGATGATATGCTGCTTCTTCAAATGGATTATTAGAGCTCGTTCGCTAACTCTTTCAAATTTACAACAACAACAAAAACAAAAAAATAATAACTTTGGTTGAATTTCCAACGGCTATCAACTGTCAACTGAAGCCCTGTAAAGTTCTCCTTTGGAAGTGTAATAAAGAAAGTGTAAAACATTACCTCATGCTTTTTCTTCCTTGTAATGCAGAACGCCTCCTTAGCTTTGGTGCTTTCTTGAATCAACTCGCGTTATGCAAAGTAGTCATTTGCTACTGGGTTGCCATTGGCAATCCAGTTAGAAAATACCTTTTTTTTTTCTCTTCCCTGTCGGGAAATGTCTTTCCTGACACTCCCTTGGTAAGAAGTATATTTGTGGGTAGAGTTACGTGCGCGTATTTTTGGTAGGTTTCAGGGGCATTCGTTGGACACAGTATAATATTTAGTTTGCCTGCAAGACGTCGAAAGTCATCGTAACGCGAATAGCGTTTAAGTGGATCTTTAAACAAAATGCACCCTTATGGAGCTCAAGAACGGAAAGTCCATTCTATAAACAAGACAGGCGGTGAAAAATAAATATCTAGAATCTTAAAAGAGCTGAGTAAGGGTCTCAAAGTAGCTCCAAAATGATTCTGACTTTTCGCGTAAAAGAATAATCTAAGTCAAGGATGACTGCCAAGGTTGCATGTCCCATTAAAACTAGGGTAAATTTACAAATTCATTCACCCATGTCGTGCGTAATTTTATTCTTTGTTGAAGCGTCGAGATCTATTTCAACTTGTACCACCTTGTTAAGAACGATATTCTGACCTTTTGCCAGAGAGAAAGTACGCAGTCCACAAGGCCGAGTGAAACTCGGTGAACAGGGTATCATAATCCGACTGGATGGAGGACAGTTCGAATTTGTACCCCGTCATGATAGAACTTTTCATCAAAAGCGAAAATTAAGGTCATTTTAACGAATTCTTTTCCTTTTATCACCATCCCAATAGTGCAGACAAAATAGTTTCTTTAATGGTCGCGTTTCATCAGGGTTTGAAAGTTATTTGATCACACACAATTTGCAAAGTATCTTCAATTTCGACGGTGAAGATATATGCTTGGTGAACAATCGCTGCCTGAGTCACGCAAAGCGCAGGATCGAGACTCCCACGTTCATATCAAAATATGAATACTTGTAATAGTTACAACTCAAACAACAAAGGTTTTAGGCTATTAAGAATACTAGTTTGAAGAAAGGATTTATGACAAGTTATTAGTTAATTTTCTTTCTCCTGTGTTGGTTTACGTGTTTCGTAACTCCACATCTACATCTAATTTTACCATTGATAGATTTCCACATTTTTTTTTTTCATTTTCCGCTGACGATTCAATGTGGGATCGGCTAAAAACTAGAACCCTTAAGGGGTTCAGTCTCGCACTATCTAACTGCATTGAACCCCCACTGAATGCTGTATCTTTCACGTTACGAACGCGTACGTTTAACGCGCGCGCTTTAACTGGGATTATAAGAGTGACTTAGTCCTGAAAGATATTGTAGGACAGACGGATAGGGGTGCAAAAAATAAACTATCCGCCATCTGCCGACGTGAAATTAAAATTGACAACATCTACACTTTGACTTGACATTATTATCAAGTAAATTATTGATATCTTTTTTCAACGATGGGGTTATATTACTTTGCTGTTATTCTACAATTACAAATGCTCGTGAAGTGACCAAACAAGTTCCGCTTTGCTTTGCCCAAGTTTTCGTTTCTTTGTTTTTCGTTTGAAAGTTTCTTCCCGAGTCTTTGTGAAAACTTCGCTCACACATACGCTTTTAATGGTAGATGGGTTGCGTGATTCATTAAAATGGTATTTTATTGTTTTCTTGAAAATAAACTGAACCACTTTTGTCAGTCCATGGTTATCTACACAAGGTAATTTAAAGCACGAAACCAAAAGTCATACTAATGGCATTATGAAGAATTTTGTGAAAAGAATGTTCCACAATGCGTTTTCTTGTTTCCGGTGTTCTTTCGCAGCGGAAACAACCGCCTTCGCGTCGGAAAAGCACTATCTTCTACCTTTTTTTTTTTTTTCGTGGGTTAAATTTGGTGAGCTTCATTCGTGGAAAACTGAGCTTGTGGTTATCTTGTAACCACGAACGTTTTTTAATTTCAGTGATGTTTCTGCAAAATAATTATATTGCGCGGTGGCGCTTTGTTCCCTCGTAGTTCAAGGGCCCAAAATCTCAAGAAAACGGTATATTTAAACTCAGTCTTCACCTTTGTGCAAAGAGAAAACAACTACCACGATACAGTCAAATTTACGGCTGAAATATCAGACTCAGAAATTACATTCTTAGACACGAAAGTGTACAAAGGCGAGAGATTCAATAGAGATCCACCCTTGATGTGCAAACACATTATAAACGGACAGAGACCTTTCAATACACGAATTTCTATTCGTGTCATCCACCAAGCGTTAAGAAAGGATTCATAAAAGGAGAAAGGCTACGCCTCTTAAGAACAAATTCATCAGTCTTGACGTTTAATAATAACATGCAGAGTTTCAGAACACGTCTAAAGAATAGAGGATACCAAAAAAAATTTTCAGAAAAAATCCTATCTGAACTTAACTTCACGTATAGAGAGAGGTCACTTGAGAATAAAGACAACAGCACACAAAAGAAAATATTGCCTTTCGTTACACAATACCACCCGGCTTTGCCTAACCTCAAGAACATATTTATGGGAAATGACACCTTATTCAAAACCAACCGCACCATAGAGAAGTATTCAAGGAGCCACCCATACTATCATATCGCAAAGGAAAGTCGTTAAAAGACACCTTAGTCAGAGCTAAACTTTGAAGGCATAGATTTTAGAATCGCTTGCGAATGGCAGGAGTCGCACAGGCCCGTCAACACTTTTTTAACATTGAAAATTAAACTAGTGAGTAAATGACCTCACTTTGCCCTAGATACAACTCTCTGAGGTCTAATCAGTCACGTTCTTTTTTCTTAGGAGCAAATACCCGTTTCCTTTTGTCAATCTGGCTTTTTACATAATATTTCACCGATCTCCAGTCTTTCTGCTTAAGGGTATCACTGGCTGTAAAAATGCATCAATTTTTCCTGGAACATGTCTCTCCCTTATCCAGTGGGAGAGATACTTAAATACAGCTTCCTTTTCATCTGTTGACCATTTTGTTTAAGTAGTAATTTACGTTAATCCATGTTTTTAGATATGATCTCATGGTATGTGTTTGTAAAAGCCAAAAAGACCAAATAAAAATGAACCTGGCGGTTGGTAACGAAAAAAGAAACACAGTAGTAAAATGGGTTTTTATGCTTCTAGCCTGCGTAGCAAGCGTTCCTGTTCGACAGAAGAGCTCCGAAACGACTTTCCGGAAACTGGCCGCGCGAAAGTTGGGGAAAGAGACTGAGGGAACGCTTGCAAGACCCCCAATTTCGGAAAAACGCCCACACTTTAACCGTTGACTTAACACACGCTGATTGACGTCTTATTAACAAATTAGCCAATAACAGATAACCATGTTAACACAATCAAATGAAACCATGTTGTCTCGCAGTGATGAGCGCAAATTTCTATTGCGTCGAGAAGCCTGAAAAATTTTTAGGGCTTCAACGGGATATAAACCCGCGATCTCGCGATACCGGTGCGATGCTCTAACCAACTGAGCTATGAAGCCACTGACGTTGGGAGCTGGTCACTTCTGAGTTCACAACTTCCCGTGATAAGTAATTATGAGTGAAAGATATATATGAAATTCATCATATATTGCACTGAACCCGCGATCTCGCAATGCCGGTGCGATGCAAAAAAAAAATAATAAATAAATAAATAAATAAATTTTCAGGCTTCTCGACGCAATAGAAATTTGCGCTCCTCACTGCGAGACAACATGGTTTCATTTGATTTCATACCCGCAGTGCAATATATGATGAATTACATATATATCTTTCACTCATGTTAACACAAGTTGACTTCCGTCAAAACAAACCAAGGCGCCGAGGAATCGAAACACACCCAAGCGATCAAGGCAGAATTTGCCAGTGTGATTTTAAAGTTAAATTTGTAACAGCAGCTTCTCAGCCGGGTACGACTGGTTAAGTTTCTTCTGAGAATTTGTTTAAACCCTCGAAAACAAAAGAAACTTACGGACAAATTCTAGCTGATATTTGCAGAGCGGTTGGAAAGAAGCTGTCGAAAACAACAGCCAATTTTCAGACTGTGACGTGTAAGCAACCCGTGCGCTCGTAAAATACGAAATTTAGGAACATAACTTGTACAGAGTTCTAGGAGTAGTAAGGCAAAACAAAAACTGACAATGAAACCATTTAAGAGGTTTTAGTTTAAAACTAGTGACGATTTCAGTGCAACTTGCTGGATATTTCTTGGTGAAGAATGGTTGACGAGTCGAAATGAATCGTACTAAATCTCTTGGAAATTACAGATAAACGTCCTCGCTAGTTTGATATTCCACAGTAAGTTTTTGGTTAAATCGTCACGAAATAGTAGATGAAATAGTAAGTAAAAGTGCTTGAAAAAATTGCATGACTGTACAGAGGAGTCGCTTTTTTTTTCTCACAACAAGAGAACATTTAACTGGGGAGCCGCGTAATTGTCTTCACCTTATCTAAGTCCATGAAATAGGACTCAAGCTTACACTAGGCAAGGTAAGCAGAGAATTTGACGAATACAGTTTATTTCCTTGATCCCGAAACATATGGATTCTGATAGTTCACAGTCATTTTATTAATGCATTCTGCATAAATATAAAGTATAATTTACAAGCGAACGAAAAGCTTACTTCAGTCCAGTCCAAACTTTTCGTCAAGAATAAGTGCTGCCAAAGTTTTGTTAAATAACAAATCTTTGGCTTAACTGCAGAATACCCCGCCACTCGAAGTTGTACCCTTTAAAATCCGGATACTTGGCTGCGCAGTTTGTGCACGCTCTTTCTTTTTTATGTTTTTAGAACAAGAAATAGACACATTACGGGGCTATGGGGCTACGGAGATACAGGGCTACATGGCTACGTGGCTACGGGGATACGTGGCTACGTGGCTATGTGGCTACGCGGCTACACGGCTCCGGAGCTGCACAGTTCAATGTATATTACCTCGTTCTTCAATGATCTATGAGCCGAAGTGAACAAGAACGGGCTAAACTTCAGAATACCCGGCGACTGAAATATCTCATTAAATCCTGCTACCGTAGTCCCGCAGTCGACATAATAAACATAATATTTTTATATAAACATCACGAAATATGACGCTTGCATCGAACGCGTTGGTGTTGACCTTGTTGGTCCTTGCTACCGCAGTCCCGTAGTCGCCAAAATGAATAAGCACTAGTTTACTGATTTTGCGGTTCGGTCAACTACAATTTTCACGAGATCATGTGAAGAATAAAGCACTCGTTTACTGATTAAGCCTAAGCGCTCGTTGCAGTGATTAGGCCTAAGAACTCTCTTAAAATTTTAGCTTTCATTTTGCGGTTCGGTTAACTACACTTTTCATCGACTGCGGACCGCGGTACCACTCCATTTCAACGCTTAGTTCATTGTTCATCGACTGCGGGACTGCGGACCGCACTAGCACTTCATTTTAACACTTAGTTCACTCCTTATTCGTCGACTGCCGGACTGCGGACCACGGTAGCACTTCATCTCGACACTTAGTTCATTGCTTATTCATCGACTGCAGGACTGCGGACCGCGGTAGCACTTCACTTCAACGCTTAGTAAATACATATTGACTTCCTAGCCGACTTCGGATTTCGCATTTAAATCACAGGCTGTCATTCCCATAGAATTTACCTCAACCACTTACTTGATCGTGTATGATGCTTTGAAATGGAGAAATCACGATGATACTCGAAAAGCCTGTTCTCCGTCTTTTTTTTATTTCGAACTCCGCACATCATGCCAAACATGACCCTGAATTCTGTTAGCAAAACGGCCATTACATCCATACAGTTAAAGAGATAGCGCATTGACAGTTCTTGTTCCCTTTTGAATATAAAACCGAGAGCCAATTCGCTCAGCTTCAACACACGATTCAAACCCTTCCACATCTTCCGCCATTGTCTTTGTCACGCTGGAACTAACAAGAAACATTTTGGTCGAAATTTGTCACCTGTCAATCATTGGGACTGTGCCGTACCAATCAGAAACCCTTGTTCGTGGACGTACGGGTTTTTCAAGAATAGAGGATCTTCTTGCAGGCCTTCCCTCAGTCTCTTGCCCCAACTTTCGCGCGACCAGTTTGCGGAAAATCGTTTCGGAGCTCTTCTGTCGAACAGGAACGCTTGCTACGCAGGCTAGATGCTTTCTGTGGAAGGAAGTACCCTGCGAACAGAGTTTCTTCTGATCTTCCAAGAAAAATCAGGAAAAGTAAGATCGAAAAGAGATTCTACACGCAGGGTAGGAAGGATGTACCGGGTTTCGGAAAAACATACGAGTCCAGGTTAACTTTAAACCGATGATCGAGGATCGGCCTCACGGTAGTCACCAAGACCTTTTGTGCCGGGCCAATCGATCTACCTACAAGAGGCCTTTCTGCTTGCCAGTTCAACGAAAATAAGTATTAGAGGGAAGGGCTATGATTTAAGGTCAAATTTTACAAACTTTTCGTTATTGATAAAGCGAGGAAGAGTAAATCAAGTATCAGTGGTGTGGTAGGAAACCCAAAAAGCCAGTCATTATTGCCTTTGGAAGGTTTAGCAAGTACGGTTTCAGTCGTTTGTTGAGATCTGAACATTGCATAGGTCAGAAGATTCAATCGACACTCAAGAGTCAAAGAGAATTACAAAAGTCTTACTTTCATATCTAATTTGGTGATAGAGAATGCGTATTCCTTGAGGAATGTGCTCAAAATTTAGAAATAAATGCATTTCATTTTGGGACCTGGCGAGGGTAGTTCATTTTGAACAAACGTTTCATACTTTCCGACTTTATCAGTTAAAACCGATACGTAGTATCAAAGAAATTTAAAGAAAACCAATTGTTTTTTTTTTTTTTTTTCTGAACAAAGAACAACGGGGAACATGTAATAAAACAGCATTAGCTTGAACAAACTGTAACCAAAATAAACTGGTAATATTTAAAGTGACAAATGTCTCGTTTTTTTATCAAATGATGAATAAAATTTTCGCACTGCACGAAGTTGGCAACCAGAAAATAACAGACAAAATTGCTTTTGTGTGTGCTAATTACAAAAAGTCTTTCATTACAACATGCTTTGTTTTTGTTTTGTTAGTAACAAGTTTCAATTTCAACTGAAGCAGGTTACACTAACTAGCTATTCCATGTAGGATACCCCCCGTGGCTGAAAATAAAAAGAATTGTTTGTATGTACTAGCTTGGAGCGCTCGCTGGGGTCCCTTACTGGCTTCAGCTGCGAAGAAATTGCAATAAGACTGATTATTATAACAAAAGTTCAGTGAAAGAAGCCGTGTTACAGTATCTCCTCCTTTTTGGTCTTCGCGATAACGTATTGCTTTAAACCTTGTTCAGTCTGTTAGGGTACTGAAGTTGCCAAAGAATTTAAACGATGAAAGATTCATTCAAATCGACGGCACAGTGTTTGTTTAATAGCGGTGGGTCGACAAGTTCTAAACCTGTCGCTCCTCATCACTGATCGATTTGTATTTAACCGGATCGCATTTTTTTCACTCAGTTAAAAAAAAAAAACAAAGCATTTCCGGTGAATTGTACTAAGCATCGAACAATATAAAAATAATCCAAAAAAGTACTTACCTCATTAATGTTTCTGTGGAAAGCCTTTAAATCCGTGTCAAAATACGTCCAGGTTAAGATCAGGTTTAAATATTACTTGCAAAATGTATTATTCAACAAAATTGGTCAAACACCCTCGCTCTCCTGCACGGGCTCATACGCTTTGGAGAGAGGGGTCTGGGGAGACGTGAAAGTAACTTACAACTATTGAAAGGGTTACTGTTTATCAGTAAATCCCTTGGAGTACTAAATTATGAAAACCTGTAATGGAAATCAAAAATTGAGGAGACCTGAAAGAAGATATCAGCAGGTTTGCGGTCCTAAAGCGTACAAGTCTTTTGAAACTCGACAAACCATGTGTAATGCCCTTATTTTTCCCTATTTTGACTATTCCAGCTGTGTGAGGGGATACAAAGGAAAAGGGCTGGTAGAAAATCCACAGAAACTTCAGAATATAGAGCTGCTAGAATAATCACTTTCTTGAATTATCATTTACACTGTCTAGAGATCTCTTGGATGAACTGGATTGGGAAGCTCTAGAAATTAAGATAGGATAAAGATACAACTTGCCATTTCGATGTACAAAATATCTCATCATCTTTCTCCCTCTTAAGAATGAAATATTTTGAAGAATGTTCCAGACGTTCACTCTTACAACCTAACAAATTCATCAATCAACTTGCATCTATATATTCATATCTTCTCGTTACCATGTAATATTATCCTCTATTTATTATTCCACTATTATGTCAGTTTACCATATTCGGTCAAGAGAAAGCCCAAAATATGAGACGGTAATAATCAGTAGTGTCTCGGTTTGACCGGTTAAGAACAGAGCAAATACGGACGGAACGGGAGTTTTTCAATGAAAGAAATTGTTTTAAACAAGATGCAAAGCCTGAGAATTTAGCTTGTCATCGCTTGTCACTCGTCATTTTGTTTATCCAATCATATAAAGATCTTTGGCTAGCTTTTTGTGCTGTTTACACCTTTCGCACGCTTCCTGAAGGACAGATGATGCATTTTTTTTCAAAACGCTCTTATCAAATAAAATTGAGGCAAAATAACACCTGTTTTGTAGTGGAATAATAAATCTCTTATTCGATGCCCCTGCGGGGCTCGGAAAAATACTACCCAACTCGCAAAATATCCGCGCGTATTATCTGTTTTATTACATCAATTTAGAAATCAGGTGATCCTTGCAATCTGATTGGATCTCGGCAGTGTGATTTATTCCCAAATCGCACTATTTTTAGTGGGTTGCCAAACCCAGTCGGAATCTGCGTTGTATTTCGTGGTTTTTTTATTTTTTTCCGTGTCGGGAAAAGTCTTGCCCGTCACTCCCCTGCTAGGTGGTGTCTTTGTGCATAGAGTTTTCTGAGCGTATTTTGTTAGGTTTGAGGGGGTGAGGTAATGCGTAGATTTCTCCGGTGCACACGGGAGGACATTTAATTATTAACCTGGAATGGCGTCGAAAGTCAGTGTAACGCGAATGGCGTTTTAGTGCATCTTCAAACAAAATATACCCTTATGGAGCTCAAGAATGGAACGTCAATTGGATAAACAACACAGGCGGTGAAAAATTTAAAGCGGCTAGTAATGGTCTTTGACAACAATTTCATTTTTCGCCGTTGGATATCAAGTAAGCTTTGTTTCTAATAATTTACTAACTTGTTATTATATACAACACTGAGGTCAAATGACAATTCTTTTATCGATTTAACAAACATTGAAGGAATCGAACTCCTTGAATGCATCACTATGTTTAATTTAAGTCGCATCTAAGTTGTCTAGCAAGTTACATTCATTTCAATGACTCAACTCTGCAAAGGTAACAAAAAATTGGAAATGTGACACTGAAAAATTATTTGAATGAAAGCTTTTTGTCTATTTTGTGCTTTATTATTTACGGTCAAAGTTCTTTCGAAAAGGGTTTGATGTGAACTGTCAGAAATTTATTTAATTGCATATGCTTTGTGACACCGATTGTGTCTCGTTTGCACGCACGCAATTGAAATAGGAAGGTTTTCTTGCCTCTTATAGCAAATATGTTGTTTGTTTCAATAAATGTTTCGCTGGAAAAGATTTCTGTGAAATTTCCACCTTTTGTAAATTTATCATGCATGTTGTGTGATTTTTGAGCTTAACAAATTTGCATACGTGTGTTGAAATGTGATACGGGGAGGATTTTTGTGGTAATGCACTGTAAGCAGCGCATAAGTCACGAAAATAAACAGGTCTGTTGGAAGCGTGCTTGAGTTTCAACAAAATGAGCCCCACAATCGGCAAAAATTGTGACGCTGGTGAATAATAAAGTAGCTGCTATTCCCAAAACGATTGAATTACCTGGTGATAAATAACCTCGTCTTGGAGAGTAAAATTTTGACTTTGCAGAAACAATAGTCATCCTCAAGAGTTGGGCGATTGTGATCTTTGTGTTGAATTCGCACATTTTTTGTCAAACTTTATAACACTTGAAAGAAAAAGAAAACTAACAAAAACAAAAACCCGGTATCTTGCCATCATTTGACACAGGTGCATCACTGTTTTGCGAGTAAACACGCTGCGATGTCACTTTCGATTTTGCGATTTACTCGGTGCAGCCAAAAGGACAATAACAAAATTCAACTCAGCAAAACTCTCCCAAAATGTTTTTCGCTGATGGTAACTTTTTATATTAGTGGTTCAAACTTAATGTTGTTTTCATGTCGTAAATTTTGTTATTGATGGCAAAATATTTTATTTTCGATCGACCGTCCTGAAAACTTCCTTCTGCTCTTCCTAAAAACTGTGTAGCCACAATTTTAAAGAACCCTTTTAGAGTAGCAGTAGTTACAGTACAGCGAGAAAAAAGCTCTTAGGCTTAAACAGTAACCAAGTGCTAAAATGAAAGCAATATTCTAAAAGAGTGCTTATGCCTAATCACTGAAACGAGAGCTTACGAGCGCTAGGCAGGCCCAAACACTTCATCACGATCAGAGCGTTACACAAGGCGATTTCGTGACCATGAATTCTGTCATTTATTTACTTTTGCATCAATATTTGTTTTGCATAAAGCAAGCTAACAAAATCTGTACCTTGCTTGGTTCGCATTTGTTAGCGTTAAAATAGAATTTTCGTGTCTATTTTTTCTAAAGATGACAGGAATTTCTCCTTTCTGACAAATGATTAATAGGCCGATAGCCAGGTTTTTAACCTCAAAT